>NC_048893.1:66455402-66540882 GCF_011077185.1 Oxyura jamaicensis | reverse complement strand
CCTTCCAACTCAGGATATTCTATGATTCTATGATTCTATGATTCTATTCATTTTATGGACTTCTTTTTTGGGGGTGAGGGCAATAACAGTCAATGCCTTTCTCCACTCTCCCTTAATCAGGATTTTTGCTTTCTTAAATGTCAGAAAAAAAATATTATTCTTTTTAAGATTTACACTCTTTATCTCATATTCAGAATTAAGAGTCAAAAAGATCTGATTGTAGTGAAATGGGATTTATCTGTTTGTTTGTCCTTTTACAACTATTAAGTGACTGAGGATGCTTCAAACTATACAGTAAGTGCAGTATGATTTTGCATTCAAAGCTGCCCCTCACTAAGAGCTTACAAAACAATGAAGATGAGTGATTTTACAGGGAGCACTTTTCAGAAATTAACAGATTTTTCCAAAGTTGTGAGTTGTGGTTTCTTAAAGATGTCATAAAAGTACTTAATGTTTTCTTTTTTCTTTTTCATTTTTCTTTCAAAAGCAAAATTTTAAGAAACACTGGGCCAATAACATACATGTCCAGTTCATACATATCAGGGTCTGATATTTCACTCCTCATTGTACTCACAAGCAGGCTTCAGAGAACACCAAAATTGCTTCTTCGGGGACCAAAGCACAACCTCTGCAGTGCATCAGTACTCTGGCACAGAGTATTGCTTCTTCAGGGACCAAAGTACATGCTCTAAAACACACTGCATCAGGACTCTGGCACACAGACTGTCCTTCAGCAGCAGAAAGTTTACAGTCATCCTGTTTTTCCTTTGCTTCCAGGCTGCTCAGATGAGGAGTGACCACCAAGGAACATTGCTCTTCAGTCTAGTACATTGAAGCATATGGGCCTGACCCACCTGAGGAACTGCCATGCTCCATGAACCAAAAGGAGAAATAAAAGGAAAATCCCCATCTGACAAGACCTCAGACTCTGTGAGACCAAGCTTAACTTCATCCTGCGTGAGTACTGAAAGGTGCATTATATAGAAATGATGTATCTCTTCTATCAGTTCACTAATATTCACACTAGGCATGCTTAAAAGTTACAATACGAGCATTGGCAAAATCACTAAGTTCGTGTAGGACATAACGGGAAGACACACCTATACACAGCTGTCATCACATACATAATCAGTAAAATATTTCCATTCATCTCATACCATTAATATCAAAAGCTAGAAGGAATGAATCCACAAAAATATTTACAATAGAAATGCTTTTGTAAAGATTAGACTAGCAGCCCAAGATTAAAGGATTGCAATTTAAACCTTAGAGATACACCTAGAGATTTATCAGTGTGACAAAGCACACTTCCTAATGGTTTATGACATTAAAATTATTTTTACGCATTTTCTTCAGAATACGCAGAAATATTTTCTTTTGGCATCAGAGACAACTTGCAGAATAAATCACCTTCTCATGACAAAATTCTAGTTTTCTCTATGCTTAATTCATTTAGAAACTATTGTTTCAGCAATACACTTCAGGAAACTGTATTTGAATGCAACTTTTTGATTTTCCAACAGATGACCATATCCTAGCATCTTTGGGCTAGACAAAAAGAAAAGTGGGTGGGTAGCTCAACGACTGGATGAAGAACAAGGCTGAGGTCAGCCTCACATCCTATGCAAACTGCCCCTGGGTTTCCTAAGACAGCACTTAGTAGTTCCTTGTCCCTCACCTGAGGACCTGAGCCTCCTTTTTGTCCTTCTGCCCAAAAGTGCAGCTGTGAGAACAGGGGAGGTACCAGCAGACAGCTGATCAGGGCCCTTTGTGGGATGGCGGCAGTAGCCTGGCCATCCCTGTAATGAAGCCCTCCTACCTGTGAGTTCTCTAAGGACAAGTCTACTGTGTAAATGAAGGGCACTTATGCAGCTATACTTTAAAAAAAGAAGAAGAAGAAGAAGAAGAAGAAGAAGAAGTGCTATCTGCATCTGAAGAGGCCATTTTGACACTTAAGAGCAGAAGCAGCTCTGCTCTTCAGACCCACAGGTGCTAAATCTTGGTTTTAGAGAGGCAAAGGCAACTAAATTTCAATGTTTCCTTTCACCAACCTTTCCCGGGGGGGCAGCCAAGCAATCACAACAATCCAGGTGTTACCAAAACCCTTCTTTTATTAAATTAAGGATACAGCTGATGTCTCTGTGTCCCACCCCTAAAACTGGGCCCCTGCTGGAAGGTGCTGTCACACCTTTTGATCTCGACCGACACAGTGCTGCAAGTCAGTGGGACTGTTAATAGAAACTTCAGAAAATGCTTTTGAATCTCAGACAACTGGTCATGGGACTTTCATAATAAGAGATTACAAAAAAAAAAAAAAAAAAAATCAGTGAAGATCCATACATCCTCCAGAACTCCAGTGAATTTCATTTAAGCATTTCAGATGATTTTTCCTGTTCAGCTTTCTTGCACATTGATCTGAAAAGCTTGGCTATGGATCCAAGATTTGATTGAGATTCAGCTCTAGCACCCCATACTCACACTTGCAGTCTTCAAGGGGGTATTATTATCTATTTTTCATGATGCAGAAAAAAACACAATGTGTTTTTTCATGCCCCAAATAAGTGATAGTGCATTATTCTTTTGAAGAGTTTGCTCCCTAAGGAATAGGTTGAGTGAAGATTTTCCAGTCATATCCCAGACCTTCTTAAAATCACAGCAGATATAATCAGTTTTTGAAATGCCCTTTATACCTGTCAAACTAAATAAGATTACAGATTTGTCTGCTCACAAAAGTGTGATGTCATATAGTCCCATTTTCTGCAGTTCAAGTCATTATCTATCTTGTCTGACAGTGCAGCGTGCATGATCTGCAAGATCAATGTTGGGTTTGTTAAAGGAGAAAAAACAAATATGACGGTTCCTGAATTCTCAAATGGAAAAACAGAACCCAAGGTGCCATAAAATATAGCTGCCCGTGTAAGTTAACTAGAGACAGATCATTTCCTAACCAGTAAGAGGCAAGCAGTTCAAGGCAACTATCAGAAAGTACAACAGGAGAGGAGAGCATCTGAGGACCGTGGTGCTTCATTTACAGGCTGCTAAGCAAGATCAAAGCAGAGAGTGTGAGAGATCATTTTTGCACAGATAACTGGAGCTGCTCTTAACCTACCTCTCTAAGCATCACTAGATGTGCTTTAGAGGACTAACACTTCCCTCCACGACACTCTGGCACCGGATAAACCTTGCTCCAGGAGACAACTGACTGGCATAGAGCATCCCTGACAGTCACGACCTGCAGAGCTGTAACTTGGCCTATGGAAGACAATTGGAAAAACTAGATTCCAAAGCTAAGAGGCTGAAGTGCTTTTAACCAGAAGCTCTAAGCAGAAGAGTTTTTTCCATACATAGAAGAAATTAGAGGAGCCTGCAGCATTTCACTTTCAGATGAAGAACTCTCCATAGTGGGCCTGAATTGAAACCTTCAGACTGAAAATCACAAGGTTGTGAAGAATTCTGTATGGACCTAGCTGCCAGTTCTGATCATTGTGCAGAGCTCTGTTCTATCCTTTAAAATTCAGAATTTGCAATTGTTGCTGATTATGTCATATGTTATTCCCATATCAAGAGCACTCTTCCCTCATCTGGATACACCAAGGATGTTCTACACCAGCTGACCAGGTCTCAGACAAATAGCATTGTAAAATGTGTGTAAGATGTCAGTGAGCTTTCCACCATGGGAGAGGGAGAACAAGGGTAGGTCAAGAGTTCAATAGTCAAAACTCCCAGTCTTTAATGGGAAGGAGCACCTAGAAAAATGCCACTCTTACTTTGCTTAGTGCCCTTCAAATGTTCTGGGCTAATCATTTTAGGAAATGACAATTTTATGAATATCACTTATACGCATTTAATGGTATGAGTCAAGGGAGTGTTGATAGCTAGCTGACAAAATGAAAGGATAGGAAAAAGATTGAACTTGGAATAAAACTACCAAGATAATTAACTGCGGTAAAATTAATAACAGTTGGAAAATCTATCAGGATATAGCTACAATCAAGACAATGTTTTGTTTACAATCAAAAATAATGTTTAAAATTGAAATTATTTCTTAGAAATAAGTTATAAGCTCAAAACAGACACAGGCTGACTGGAAAACAATACAACTCACATTTTCCATTTTTAAAACAGACCTACTCTCCCTGGATAATTCCCAAAACATAAATCCCATTGTCTTTCTTCCTCCTGTGTTCTTTCAGTATGTGTTTGAAACAGGCATCTTCAGGAACTGCAACATCATGGTAATTTATTTGCATAGTTTTATAGCAGGTAAGAAGAGAGAAAGTATTAATCTGTTGCCCCAAAGCCCAACAAAGCCCAGAATAGAACAGGGGGGAAGCCCTGCTTTTTAATGTATAATGTGCACTGCGTCTGCCTTGGGGCAGAAGTCTGCCTCTGTTGTTTGATTTTTAACGAAGACCTCGCACGGGCCGGCTGCAACGAAGGCCCCTGGCAGGGAGACGGACAGAGCCAACCGCCAACCCCGACCCCCCCCCCCCCCCCCCCAATAACGCGGCGCCGAGCCGTTTGGTCAGAGCGGCAGCCCCAACCCCCACCCCGAGCAGGCAGGAGCTAAGCTCGTGCCGCCGCGGGCGAGGACGTGCTGAGGGCGGAGCCAGGGGTGGCAGCAGCCCACCCACCCCCTGGCGCTATGGAAGCAGTCCCTAGGGAGCGCCGCGACCCAAGGGCGCCGCCAACAGGACGCGCTGACAGGACCGGCTTGGCAGTTAGCGCAGGCAGTTAGGGGCGGTGCGGGGGGGGGGGGGGGGGGCAGGGAGGAGTGCGAGGAGGATGCTCTCCTCCCTTTCCCGCATCCCTTTCTCTTCCCCTCCTCTCCTCGAGGAACTCTGCCGCTTAGAACCTAGAATTCACCATGGTGGGCACCCATTGCAGCGGCCAGTCTGAGGCGGCAACCCAAACTGAGGAGATATGGCCTCTCTGGGCTCATGTGGGCACTCAGGTGGATCCCCTGAGGGGTGAAGTGGCAGTCCAGACTGGAGACTGCGTGGGGGCTCTGGAATCTGGAGGCCCCCCTGGGTCCTGAGGGAAGAGAGGGCCGTTGTGGGTGCAGGGACTGCAGCTCTGGGCTGCAGTGAGAAATCGGCAGCCTGAGAGGCTCCTGGGAGTCTCTGAGGGAGACGGATAGGAGGTGTAAACCTGCCCCTGCTGATGCCCAGCAGTCCCCTCCTGAGTCTCTACATGGGGTAGTATCTGACCCAGCTGCTTACCTACAGGACAGAGGGCTTGACTACCCACAAGAGGAAAGGGGCTGGACCCTCGTCTCAACTCAAAGCAGAAAGAGGCGTCTGCCTCCAACACCCATGGTGGTACCAACCCCCACGGTGTCCCTGGGTAATAGATTCAAAGCTCTCAGGCAGGAAAAGGTTGAGGGTCTGGACAGTTGGAACCCATGAAGCAAGCCCGAGAAGCATATCAAGATTGTGGGAAGCACCAAGCATAGGGAGCGGGGCCAGACGGGGCACTGCATCAAAACCAATGCCACAAAAAAAAAAGGGCAGAGAGTCTTAGTGACCAGAGACTCCTTGCTGGGGGGCACTGAGGCTCCTATTTGTCCCCTGGATAACCTCTCCAGAGAGGTGTGTTTTCTCCCTGGAGTGCATGTCAGAGACGTTAGGAAGGCTCTGCCACAGCTCATTAAACCGGAAGACTACTATCCTCTTATAGTCATTCAGGCTGGGACCTGGGAAGCTGTGACAAGAAAAATTAGTAATATTAAAAAGGACTTTGCATCCCTGGGAAGGTTGTTGAAGGGATCAGGGGTGCAGGTAGTGTTCTCCTCTGTCCTCCTGCTGGGTGACCGGGACCCAGAAAGAAGGAGGCGAATGGGACAGGCTGAGGGGGTGGTGTCTGGACTAAGGCTTTGGGTATTTTGATCTTGGGCAGCCCTTTGAGAAGTCGGGTATGTGGGCTGCTGACTAACTCCATCTCAGCAAGTGGGGCAAAAGTGTGTTGGGGAGCAAGCTCTCTGGGCTGATTACTAGGGCTTTAAACTAGGTTTGATGGGGGAAGGAAGGGGAGTTAGAAGTGACAAAGAAGGGCTGGGAGAAGTTGTCACTGCTGTCACTGTTGAAGACAGTAGGGAAAAACCTCTGAGTTGTCTCATAGGATTGTCCACGGGCTCCTCAGAAAAGGCAATGATCCTGATACCCCGTCTGGAATCTTATTCTTCTTCTCCAGGGGTATCTGTGCCTGCTGCTTCCCTAAAGTGTCTGTATACCAATGCACGAAGCATGGGAAATAAACAGGATGAGCTCGAGATCTGTGTTTGGTCACAGGGCCATGATCTCAATGCGATCACAGAGACGTGGTGGGACAGCTCGCATGACTGGAACGCTGTCATGGAGGGCTATATCCTCTTTAGGAAAGACAGGCTGGGGAAGCAAGGGGGTGGGGTTGCCCGTGAGGGAGCAATTAGAGTGTACCCAGCTCCACCTGGGGGAGGGTGAAGGACAAGTGGAGAGCTTGTGGGTGAGAAATAAGGGGTGGTCTGGTATGGGGGACACTGCTGTGGGGGTGTACTACAGGGCACCAAGTCAGGAGGAGGAGGTCGATGAGGGCTTCTACAAGCAGCTGGTAGTAGCCTCACAATCCTGGGCACTGGTTCTCATAGGAGACTTCCATTATCCAGACATCTGTTGGGTAAGCAACTCGGCCAGTCATGTGCAGTCCAAACGGTTCCTACAATGTGTTGAAGATAATTTTCTGACGCAGGTGGTGGAAGAGCCGACGAGGCAGGGGGTGCTTCTGGACCTTGTCCTTACCAACAGGGATGGGCTTGTTAGGTATGTGAATGTTGAGGGCAGCTTGGGATGCAGCGACCATGAGATGGTGGAGTTCAAGATGGAACTTGATGGAAGAAATAAGGCTAAAATCAGAATTGCTACCCTGGACTTTTGGAGAGACAACTTCAACCTCTTCTGGGACCTGCTTGGGGGTATCTCATGGGCTAGATTACTAGAAGGCAAGGGTGCTTGTGAGAGCTGGGCTACATTTAAACAGCACTTCTTCCAAGCTCAGGATCAGTTCATCCCTAACTGTAGGAAATTGGGGAAGGGGGACAGGAAACCTTCATGGATGAGCAAGGAGCTCATCAACAAGATCAAAAGGAAGATAAAGGTGTGATAAATGATTGTCCCAAATAGGATTATAATTAAAGTTTGTAATTTACTAAGCGAATAGAGGCAAGCAAACAGCGCTGAGTGCGCCGGGAGTATCTGCTCCACCAAGACGCACACCTGTTACATCAGGCGGCTGGTTTTTATGCTCTTAGACTAATACATATTCATCACTACTCCTAGAAAAGGCAGGGTTATTATAATTAGTTCCCAGAATCCGAAACCTCTCCTGGACGCATGCGTATTAGTCTCTGGTGGTCTCTCTGGGGGTTGCTCGTGCTGAAGGCTCATAGCCTTCCTCCCAGGCTTTGTCCTTCGGTCATCCTTCAACTCCCCCTTTCTCCTTATTTGGTGATCTCTTTGCCGGATATTTGGTGATCTCTTTGCTGGCTTGCGCAGCGTCCCATGCAAAAGTCTGCAGTTTCCTAAAAACTCCTTGGTTCTCCTATCTCCCAGACCCGAGTCTCAATGTTTGCCCTTTAAACCCTCTATTTACACAAATTGCTGGACCCTTCCTTTACATGATACAAGAACTATGTACACTAATCACTCTGTTTTTCTTAGATAGAAGGATATATTTCATCATGTGGCCCTAGCATTGTTCCCTATTGACACGAATCAAATTATCACATTTCACAAAGGTCTATGAAATATGGAAAAAGGGCCTGTCCTCTTGGGAGGAGTATAGAAGTGTTGTCAGGGCCTGCAGGGATGCAACTAGGAAGGCTAAAGCCCATCTAGAGATGAAGATTGCAAAAGAGATAAAGGATAATAAGAAGGTTTTTTTTTTTTTTTAAGTATGTAAACAGTAAAAGGAAGACTAGGGATAATGTGGGTCCCTTGCTGAATGATGGGGGTGTCCTGGTAGTGGGAGATGCTGAGAAGGCGGAGATACTGAATGCTTTCTTTGCTTCAAGAACTCCCCTCTGGGACTCCTGGACCCTGGAGGGAGGAAAAAGGGTCTGGAAAATAGAGATCTCCCTCCCTGGTTGATGAGGAATTGGTTCGGGAGTGTCTGAGTGGGATTAATGCACACAAATCCATGGGTCCCAATGGGATGCATCCATGTGTGCTGAGGGAGTTGGCAAAGGTGATCGCCAAACTGCTCTCTATCATCTTTGAAAGGTCCTGGGGAACAGGAGAGGTGCCTGAAGACTGGAGGATAGCCAGTGTCACTCCGGTCTTCAGGAAGGGCAATAAAGAGGATCCAGGAAACTACAGGCCAGTCAGTCTCACCTCTGTCCCTGGAAAGGTGTTGGAGCAGCTTGTTTTGGATGCCATCTCCAAGCAATTGGAAGAGAAGAAGGTTATGAGGAGTAGTCAGCACTGATTCACCAAGGGGAAGTCGTGCTTGACCAACCTCATTGCCTTCTATGATGGCATCACCAGCTGGGTAGATGGTGGGAGAGCAGAGGATGTCATCTACCTTGACTTTAGCAAATCTTTTGATACTGTCCCCCACAATATCCTGCTAGTAAAGCTGAGAAAGCGTTGGATAGATGAGTGGGCAGTAAGGTGGGTTGAGAACTGGCTGACTGGCCAAGCTCAGAGGGTGGTGATCGGTGGTGCAGAGTCCAACTGAAGACCTGTGACTAGTGGTGTTCCACAGGGGTCGGTGCTGGGTCCGGTCTTGTTTAACATCTTCATCGACAACCTTGATGAGGGAATATTGTCGGCCCTCAGCAAGTAGGCCAACGACACAAAGCTGGGAGGAGTGGCTGACATGCCAGAAGGCTGTGCTGCCATTCAGCGAGACCTGGACCAGCTGGAGAGATGGGCAGGAAGAAACCAAATGAGGTTTAATAAGAGCAAGTGTAGAGTCCTGCACCTGGGAAGGAACAACCACACGTATCAATACAGGCTGGGGGATGACCTGCTGGAGAGGAGCTCTGAGGAGAAGGACCTGGGGATCCTAGTAGACGAGAGGATGACCATGAGCCAGCAGTGTGCCCTGGTGGCCAAGAGGGCCAATGGGATCCTGGCGCGCATTAAAAGAAGTGTGGCCAGCAGGTTAAGGGAGATGATCCTCCCCCTCTACTCTGCCCTGGTCAGGCCTCACCTGGAGTACTGTGTCCAGTTCTGGGCTCCCTGGTACAAAAAAGACAGGGATCTCCTGGAAACAGTCCGGCGGAGGGCCACAAAGATGATACGGAGCCTGGAGCATCTTCCCTATGAAGAAAGGCTGAGAGACTTGGGTCTGTTCAGCCTGGAGAAAAGAAGACTGAGAGGGGATCTTATCAATGTTTATAAATACCTGAGGTGTGGGAGACAGAGGGATTTGGCCAATCTCTTTTCAGTGGTTTGTAGGGACAGGAGGACAAGGGGTAATGGCCACAAAATGAAGCACAGGAAGTTCCACACCAACATGCAAAAGAACTTCTTCACAGTGAGGGTGACAGAACAGGCTGCCGAGGGAGGTTGTGGAGTCTCCTTCTCTGAAGATATCCAAGGCCTGTCTGGATGCCTAGCTGGGCAGCCTGCTCTAAGGAACCTCCTTTGGCAGGGGGGGTGTACCCGATGATCTCTTGAGGTCCCTTCCAACCCCTACAATTCTGTGATTAGCAAAGCTCTATATAAATATGTCCTGTTTTGAACTGGGATGCCCTTCACCTATTTTCTTACAGACCTGAGCAATCCTGAACCACCCTGGCTCATCTGTATCTACAAATAGCACTTTAGGAGTTCTCAGATACACTTGACTAGGTAAAAGGGAATCTCTTAATTCCTGGTATTCAGTATGGACTTGGCTATTTTACAGTGCATTAACCATACAAAATGTTTTATTTATTTTGCTGTCAAAAAATGTATGGCCTGACAACTTTATTTCAACTTCACTTCAAACTGGCTTCACCCTTGCCATACTTTCTGACAGTATTAATCTCACAATCTGTATGTACCATAATATACATATTTCTGGCTGTTAAACTCTGGAGTGCAATTCCAATTTTCTTCCCTTACCCCTGTGAAGGATTTCATTTGAAACCATGAACTACAAGCTCACTTTCCATATTCATTAGTGATATCATATACCAGGTCACATTTTTTATACAAGCTCAGTCTTTTGTTTTACTAAAGAATTAAAATTGTGTATCTATTCAGGGTTAAAATGGTCATTCTTATATAATTCATAAAACCAAACCTTGTAGATATCTCCTTGCCTTTTCCTTCTTTGGAGGCAGAAGGGGAGCAAGGAAGGAATACTTTCAATGTTAAGTTTCAGGATTTTTATTTATGCTTGAATATTTAGTAGTTAGCTTCAGGGACTGATACTCTCCATGTTCCAGTCCTATTAGTGGGACAATATGAGGAATCATAGAAATGTAGAGTGAGAAACTCTGTAACGGAAAACCTAATTTCTGACTGAAATAACATATGCAGAGTTCCTGAACAAAGATGTCCTTCCAACAAACTTGATATTGTAACTTCTAGCATTTCTCTGCCAAAATGATTATGACAGCAGAAATTTCAAACATATCATGACAAAAGTCTTCTTTTTCCCTGTCCTAGTTGCCATTATTAGCTTAAGGGTAAAATTTTTGAGAGAGCTGAAGCAAAAATCTAAAATAATTCATAATCTAACAATACACACTGATGCTTTACAGTCATATTTGAGCAGGTAAGGGGGCACAACATCAACTTTGGCGAGATTATGGGCCCTGTGACAAAGCTTCACTGAAAACAATGGGGTTTAAATGGACCTAAGAACAAAAGCCATAGGTGCCCAGCTGATTTGGCACTTATATTCCTGTTTAAATTAAGACATTAATTCCCTAAATCCAGCACTCAATACTTTCTAGTGATTGCCCTCATAATAGAGTCAGTAGCAAAAAACCCACATCAGTGGCTTCTCTTCCATAAAAGGTCATTTGTCTTAGTTAAGAGCAACCTTCTCAGCTGCTGTTATAACATCCTTGCATGACTCATCTATCTGATTGTATCAGAGAGGAGGTCACCAACTCAACTTAGAACCAGTAGGAATAGTAGGAGAGGAGATGGGAAAGGAATAATGTTATTGAAGGAGTATGCTGCTTGTACAGATATTTTCCTTTTTCACATACCTTGCCATTTCTAGTTTCAAGTGTCTAAAATTCAAAGGTATACAGAAATGAAAAAAAGTATTCACAGTGCTTGAAAAAAGAAAATGTAACTTTCCTTAACTGAAGAGACTCCAAAATACACTCAGTGTTGGGGGGGTGGTGGTGAGTTGTTCATTAACAATTTTGTCAGGTGCACATATTTTAGAATAGGTGTTCTACTGATGTAAACACTTAAGTCAATGAAGTTTCATGTTCATGAAATAAATAAAACCATAATTAATGAAAGTTCAAATTCAAATGTGCAATTGCAAGAGATTACTAAAAAAAAGAAAAAAAAAAAAAAAAAGAAAAGGTCTGGCAAAACGTAAGCCACCCTTAACTCTACGATCAACAGGATTGCGTTAAGTCACTCAGTCATGCTAATTCATCCAGTTTTATTACTAGCTCTTCATTAACACTCACACTCTGTGTAATTATGTAAATATATCTGAAGAAAAAATGTTCATTTCAAACCTGTTTTTCAGTTCTAGGAAAAATGTAACAACATATCTTTTTAAGATGCCAAAAGGTAGCACCTACAAAAATACCACTACTGAAAGCATTTCCTTAACTTAAACTGAACAGTTTCCAAACATCAGTGTGGCTCAATCTTTTCGTATTCTGAACCTTTGCCCTAATGTTGAAGTTCACCCTGCCCTGAGGAGGGAGGTTGGACTTGCTAAAATTCCTTCTATACTTTAGTATTCTGTGATATCTCATTGCTTAGGAGGTGCTCTGTTATATCTGAACCTCCTACTTCCTGAACTGTATCAGCTTATTGGTTGCAAATGTATAGCCTTTCCTCACATGTTTGGGATGTGCAGCCAAATACTGAAAGAGAAGCAGTGGTGTTAGATTCTTCTAGGGAAAAATAAATAAATAAATAAATAAATAAATAAAATGTTGCTGTGGAGGGATGCTCCAGTGTAGGACTGGAGGCCTTGCCCTGCCAAACAACCTGATGTGCCAAACTTACCCCCACCATTCAGTCAGACATGGTGCTCCTTCGGGGGTCAAGAGGTACTGCATAGTTTAAACGAAAACATTGTTTCTCCCTATACCTGATGTGGGGGATAGTCAAATCAGAAGCATTTCAGTACCGACTGCATCAAAATCCTGAGAGTCTGCAGAGATGTGCTGTCTGCACTCAGCAGTACTCAGGTCAGCAGTCAATATAAAACTCAAAAGATGCAAGCAAGAGAGACAACATCAAGCATTTGTGAATCCAGGCTGGAGTCCATCCAAATGCAGGAGCTCAGAGTCTGCTTCAAAGATCAGCATCTCTCTCATTTTTGAATAGAGGAAGCAAAAGGAGACAGGAAGGTAATTTACTGTCAACTGTTTGTCCCTAAAGCAACCAGTCATGTGCCCTACAAAAACTTCCAGCCCTCTGCAATCTTCTTAGATCCCGTGATTAAGGTCACGAGGGGCCAGTGAACAAACTGTGTACGTGCAGTTCCTCTTCAATACTGTGTCATCACTGACATCCAGAGGTGTTCCCTTAGTTGATATGTTAAAGCAATAATCATAAAAAAGCAATATCTTTTCTGTTTGTCTCTTGGAATTGTCTGTTAATTACTCAGTGCATGAAAAACTAAACCACAGGAACATCAGAGCAGTAACAGTCCAAATCATTCTGATCAGTACTAAGATCAAGAATAAATAAAAATTTCATCTCCAAAATCTCCACACTCTTCCTTTCCTATAAACAAACAAACAAAAACATTATAATTAACTCTTCTGCTGACTGGACTGCTGTAGAATCGGGTTCCAAGTTTGACTTCATTTTTAAGGAAGGCTTGGATGGGGAATTTTCTACTTCTGTAATAGGAAAGATAAAGGACTGTGAACTTGGCCACAGTGTATAAAGGAAAAATCTTCCTGCTGTGTATTGGGGCAGAATTTCATTCAAGACTGCTTTTAATCTTCGTTTGTAGTTACAGATGCAACAATGTTAAGTAAGACGTGACTGAAACTAACTTGGCAGAGTAGTTGGAGAAAAACAAACAACAACAACGCCATGCGTGAATCTGGGGAATCTTCTCTTAAATCTGGTCTCCACCTGGATACCAAATTGACAAATATTATTATGTGACAGATATTTGAAGTTATTTGCCTCTTGAATTCAGCTAACATAAAATGAAAAGTACATTTACTAAATAAGTCTTTAAGGGAAAGATCTGGATCTACTTAGATCAAGCTATTTCAGCCTCTCAGGGACACTGTCATGAATAAAATACACACTCACTCATTCTGTACTTTTTTCCCTAAGTAGAAGGACCAATGCATAGCAATAAATTCAAAAATAAGTGAACATATTATAAAGAAAAGATTAACATCAAATGCTATGTCTCTGGGCATGTGCATGCATATACTTCACTGCTCTGTGATCTCTCTCCGCACAAAAAAAAATAATATAAAAATTAAAAAAAAAAATAAAAACTGTTTAATTCTGATTTTTAAAGAGCAAAATCATTTGCTATATTGAAACAGCCCATTCATCACATAAAGCATTTGATTCTGTCACCTCAAGTACTTGTTAAATCACTTCCAGCTGCTACAATCAAGAGCTAGGTACTTCCAAGGTCTGACACTTTCTGAGCTCTATTACACCTTTAAGTATGATTCTTCAATCCAATTCTAGCCTTCATAATAATCAAGTGCCCACTCCACTTAACTTCAAGGTAACTAGGGAACTTGGAATTCTCCATATACGCCTGTATCTGATTTTCAATCAGATCTCTTCAACCCAGGACTGAGAGCTCCTGAATATCAGCTAAGTATTAAAACAGCATCATTTGCAACTCCAGCTGTGTCGTCAGTAGCACTTCTATTGTTAAACTTGTGTTTTTCCCAGGTCTGATGTTTTCACTGAAGCTGAAATTAAATATATAAGGCAGACTGTAACTGGAAGCATGCACAATGCTACATAACAAACTGTATGCTTATATGAATTTTTATGTAGGTCCTAATGTTGCTAAAATATCCTTTGTGTGCTTACACATCAAACACTGCAAGAAGAAAGCATGAAATATGTGACCATTTGTTGGTATGTTTGTATTATTAACATCACTGTTTTAACACTAGTTTTAGTCATTCCATAAGGAAGCATTATTACATTTATGATTTTTTTTCCACTTTCATTGCATCAGCTGGAAGAACAGCTATTGGTTTTCTTTCTGTTCTCTCTCTTGAAACATTAACTTCTATTCACCTCAGGAGCAAGGTACTTGCACCCACTATTGCACAGACATTTCTGAGATCCTGCAACTGCTGGTATGACCGGATACACACAGATTACTTGAAAGTTCCTGTCCCCTGCATCCTTCATCAGTATCCCAGACATTCCTATCAGCAACCCCAGACATTCCCATGTTCTGCTTTGAATATTACAGGTAGCCTGAATACAATTTACATAATGCTGAATATATGAACCAAGTGTGCAACAGCTAAAATCCAATGTATTGAAGAACACTATCAATATATACTAATATATATTGAATATATATATATTGATATATATATTTAAAAGCTTCCTGTCTTGTATCAGAAGACCACTCAACTGTGCTCAAAGAAGACATAGAGCAAAGCACCTCTGTTTAGTGGTTTGGTCTCTGCGAATTTCCCAAAGGGCAGTTTTCCTTCAGAACTCAGTCTGGTTCTGCTTCGGCAAAAAAGGGCTTTGCTATTGACTTCAGGAGAAGCAGGAGCATACCCATTGTCCCTTTAATCCTTTCAGGCTTAGAGCTGGAAATTCTAGATGTGGCACTCCTTGCTGTTAACAGGCACACAAAAGCTGTTTGGTTACAGCAAAAAGAGAAAAAGCAGCAAAAGATTTGGACACCACAAAGCATAGATGAGAAGAGCCAATGTTTCACACATATTCATCGACTGCTACCCTGAAAGAAAATGGAGGAAAAAAAAAAAAAAAAGGCACTGTAGCTTTTTCTAGTCTAGTGAATGAATAAATAGAAGATGACAGAAAGTCTTTTGGATGCTTATGAATGTCAACTACTTTTAAGTGACTGCCTTTCCTTGTCACTTAACATTAAAGAGCCACATGAAAAACATTTATACTCATTCATTCGTGTAGGGATTGAAGGCTTAGCTGACATATAACTCCGATATAAGTTAGATAAAAATGCTAAAGTCCTTTTTTGTCCCCTCCTCCCTTGCTAGTTTATCAATTGCCTTTGTATGGTTTAGGTGTTTTGTATATTTACTTTTTAAATTGTGTATTATACAGATTAATATAATACAAAATTAGTCTTGAAAGAAGCTCTCAAACTCTTACTCTGTTGTTTTTTTTTTTTTCGTTTTTTTTTTTTTTTTTTTAATTAAAAACAACTTTTTTTTTCTTAAAAAAATAAAAAATAAAGGCACTTCTAATGAATATATTCACCAATACTTTTCTCTGAAAGGTTTTGCAAACCAAGCATTATAGCATTTTGCTGGTTCTTGAAAACAAAACTTAATCTAACAAGAAGTGAAAGCAGCTAATCCTTCTTAACAAGAGGTGTAAATTTTGCTTTCTAGGCACAAAGAGTAACTGATTGGAAAAAGAAAATTATTACTGTTTCCTATTTTCCCCATTAGAAATTTTAATCTTTTCATTTATGTTGATGTCAATTAACTCTTTGGTGTCTGTTCAGACTGAATGAGCAGGAATAGGTGGTGCTAATGAAAACGAGTAAGCAAAGGCCAGAAAGTCTTTAATGACAGTGAGCAGCTGGGCCAGCTGTTGCCTGTGAAAGCAGGATTCTTGTAAGGTGGTTGTTGAAACTGACAATAGACAGGAAGGAAAAACAAGAAGGAAACCAAACAGCCCATTATATACCAGTAAGGAGTTAAAGTTTTCCTGCATATAATAGTGAACTATCTTATTGCTAATTTGGGATAGGAATTATTTTTATCTCCGTTCCTTCTGCCAGGCAGGCATAGTTCAGCTGCACCATTCAAATCCTTCTCTGTCACTGTTTTTTCCATTCCAATTCACATCTGCATGAGCAGATTTTCTTTTCACCACTCAAACTCATCTTTGCAGTACATCTATACCAATGGCTTTGTACTAAAATTAAATCCCAATGAAGTCAGGTATTCTGGTAGCTGCAGTTCTTTCTAAAAAAAATCTTAAACAAAAAATACAAACATCATATTACTGAGCATTTTAGTTTAAGGAGAGATGTTGGAAGGCTTTCAGAGAGATAGAGACAATAGCAAAGTCCAACTAGGGTCTCGTGCAGCTATGTTGTTTGAGAATATTACAGTATTACAAAAGAGTAAATGCATAGCAGGATGTTCGGATGAACTCACCACAGTCACCTCACTTTCCTTCCTTCTCACTAATTCCCTATTAAAACATGGTGCATTAAACTCATTTTATTTGCCTCAAGTTTCTGTGATTTAGCATTCAATTGAATTGCAATTTTAAATCTAAACAAGGATATAACAGAATTACTAAAAAAAAAAAAAAATGTCAGAAAAGCAATCAAGAGTAACAAATGTTTCATGGCTTCTCTTCAAGGAGAAATCCAATAGGATTCTTTGTGAAAGAAGAGGTAGTTGAAAGGTTGAAAGAAGGCAAAAAAAAAAAAAAAAAAAAAAAGTGTCACAGACAAAGTGACTAGGCAATGATTGTTTACAATTTTTTAGTTTGAACTGAAAGAGATTAAATTAAGTGATATATGTATATAAAAAAGGATTCTTTATTTTTCTCAGGGGTTATGGGGAGGGACAAAAAGAAGAGTGGGAAAATGACTTTTAGAGCAAGTTTGTTTGTTTTGTTTAATCATTAACAGATACGAAACTGATGGACTTCCCCTTAGACCCAAACAGAATAACATCAAGTTTTTGACACCTCCCACTGACAGACTCTTGGGGCATACCATGTGAAAATTGCACAAAAAGCCCATTGTCCAATTTCGTGAAAAAAATAAAAATAAAAATAAAATAAACACAACTGTTCTTATTTGGCAACACACAGCAGTGCTGTAAATAACAACACAAAGTGCTCTACAGTATAAAGAAACAGGATTTTAAGTTCAGAAATATTAATACAAAGCTAGAACTATACTATGAAGGATGAGCCTTCTGAATGATCAGTTAAATATTAAGCAAACTGAAGAAGTTGTTGATCTTTTGATAAGCGGACAATGGATATGCTGTCCCATATTCAATATGCATTAAACTTTTTAATATAAATCATAAGTGTGTAATCAGCTGAAAAGAAAAAAACCCTATTAAGAGAATGACTTTAGTAATACTCTGCCCTTTGGAATAGAGCAATGGGGGTGTAGACCCCCACTGCACTACAGAGCTGGGGAAGCATGCACGAGCCACCTCCCTGAGACATTGCTTTGTGTCTTGGATTCAGTTCAGCAAAAATAAAGTTAATTATACAGTTCTCACCTCCATTTCTACAGAGGCCTTTGAACTGCACTGCTGAAAAGCCGTTGAAGAACAAGGTATTAGAGATCAAAACGAGACTGGAACTGAAAACATGGATCCATCAACCCTGAAAGTTTTGATTTGGACCTCAACTTCAAACTTTGCTCCTTTATCAGTTGCATTGACTGAGGATATGAATATCCCCACAAGCTTCAAGAAGGTTCAGATACAAACCTGAACATGAACTTTCTGGCTCCTGCCCTTCTTTTGACTTTAAAGCTCATCTCAATAGCAGTCTCCTGCACATGGTACATTCTTATTGAAGTGCATATTTTCCTGTGTAATATCAAGCACTTCAAAGCACACTCCCCTGTTTCTGTACTGCTCAGTTGCCATTCACCACTGAAGCCACTAAGTTGCTAGTATTATGTCTGGTTCCTACTTCGATACAACATCAAAGGGACATATGTATATTTTAAAGAATTACAACTAGACCTGTGCAAAACTTGCCTTACAAGCCCCAAACCTTAGTAGTGTGTTTGTATCTTCACCTTTCTTTATATTATCCATTTCATGCTCTGTTAGGATCACAGAAAAGCTGTTATTAGAACAACCCCAATTATCCCAAATAAAACTAGAATACTTTAAAGGTTCATATAATGAATGATGTCCTTGCTGTTAACAGGCACTAGGGGAAGTAACTTGTTTTCAGTTAAGAAGGAACGCCAAATAATTGCACAAATAATGCATGCCTGAAGTTCGTTACATGCTCAGTCTCCTTCCTTTTTACTCCATCTGATATGTATCCCCCCATGTTCTCTCATTCTCTGTAAATCATTTGCATGACTACTCTATCTCCCTAAAATATCAACACAAAACAACCACCCCCTTACAAAAACAACAACAAAAAACACACAAAAAATCCACTACACAACACAACAATACAAACAATTTGAGAAGATCTTTTTAAACATCCATTTGACATTTTTGAGTTTAGGAATGCAAATACATGTTTTTGCTGAAGTTGTTTACAAAAAGGTATTTTAGGTTCCCCCATTAGCAGGTCACCATGCAGTAACTACAAATCTCTCCATCTTTCACCTACTCATCTTTTCTATACCCATGGGAAGTCAAGAAGTGCTGTTATCTCTGGTTTATAATCAGGAAAATTAAGAGAGGAGAAGCAAAAAGCATGGTTTCCAGAAGTACTTTAGATCCTAAATCACTTAACCCTCATTATAAGCAGCATTGTGCTCTGCTCCCATAAAAGTACAAATAAGCCAGCAGTGTTCTCTTCACTGGAACACAGCAGCTCACGTGCTGCTTCTGGCAACAGAAACAGAGGTGCTTACACAACACAATACCTAAAGCAGGAAGGCCTTTTTCAGAATAGCAGACTATTTTCAGATCTTAATCTGAAATGTGTGCTGAGTGTCACTGTGTATTGCAATGATTTTACTAACTCACGATCCTTGAACTGTTCTGGCTTTCTGCTATAGACAAGTCCTGTTAAGTGATGCTTTGTGTTTGTAAATGCTGCTTAGGCTCCTGCAGCACCACTGTTCACAAAAAATTTACCCTTGCACAGGGTGGTTGTGGTGAAGGTTACATGAATCTGCAGAAACCCAATGCCATTTCCTTACCGAAGAACCATCTTTAGACAGCACATTCATGCATGTGTGTGCATGTGCACAGGTATATAATGCCACTGGTTATTTCTACCTCTGTTTATTGCTCAACAATCCACAAGGAAGTTAGTGACATACAGAAACTGTTTGATGAATTTTAAAAATACTGACCATTAATACTCCACTTAAAAAAAAAAAAAAAAAAAAAAAGGCAGCAATAGAACATAAAACTTTTCCTTCTTGCTGGTATTTTGTACATGACAAGGCCTGAAATGATTGATCATGCACTGTAATGATGGATAAGGACAATTGGCTGAAAGGTCAAAACTATTAAGTAAATAGTAAAAGAAAAAAAAAAAAAAGAAGTGTGAAAGTGCATTTCTCCGAGGCATAGTAAGTTTAAATGGCAGGAAACCTTCATGCCACAGCCATGCTGCTTTCATTTAAACTTAATGAGTACTGAACTGGAATATAAGTAATTAGTTAAGCATTTTTGGCTGATCTTTGAAAAGCAAAATTTGGGCAGGTTTAAGGGTCTTCAAATTAATTAATTAATTACAAAATTTTCTTTAAAGTAAGCATATGATACTCTTATTATTTATTTGCTCTCATCAATAAGTGTGCACTTACATAGTCATGTGTAATAAAGATTTCTTAATTGATGTGTATGAGCCTGAACTTATCCTGATTTCAGGAGCTACATTTCTTTCTCTCTCTCTTTTAGTGCAGTTATTCCAAAGCTAGATTTAACCTCATCTATAGATCTGATAGTCTCTGTGCTACTGAAGTGTAGAGAGGTTGTCAGTGCTAGCAGCTCCCCTGTACTTTGGAGGGTAAGTTTGCCTACCTCTGGTAAGGCAAATTCAGGGAACTTGATGAAATACCAACCAACTCAGCACACTGGAGAGCTGTGAACTGCAGAAGCCTGTGATGCTGGTGGCTGCACTCAGGGATCACGACCCAGCTCTCCTGCTCTAACATTACAATGCTCTGTAGAAATTCTTAGTATCCCTTAACAGAGCAAGACTACAGCATAAAGGCTGTTTCTCAACTCTTATCAACTATCAAACAGATTTATTTCAGTATTTTAAAGCCCCAAACATTTTCCATTAACATTAATTCGCAAATGATCAGTGAAGGCACATATCTTTGTTTATAAATAGTAGGGTTTTTTTCTTCTCTCCCTAAAGAAACCTCTACAAAAACTAGCTCTA
Source organism: Oxyura jamaicensis (assembly GCF_011077185.1). Taxonomy (NCBI): domain Eukaryota; kingdom Metazoa; phylum Chordata; class Aves; order Anseriformes; family Anatidae; genus Oxyura; species Oxyura jamaicensis. The sequence continues at coordinate 66,520,447 of NC_048893.1, read as the reverse complement.
TTACACCCCCAAATCACTGAATCTACTTAGCGTCTCTTGAAGAGATACCTTTTTTTTTTATTATTATTTTTTTTATGTGACTTTTTTTGTGCTAGTGCATTTATCAACATTAGAGTAATTAGCTCAAGTTTCATCAACTAGCTGGTGCAATCTGTTCAGAAAGCAACTTAGAATGTTAAAAATCCTAATAGGCTTCTCCAGCTACACAGTCAAAGCCTGAGGGATTTGATTTCAGTTCTGTCTAAAATCAGAGGAAGTCTTTTAGAAGATAAATCAATACTGCTGGAAAACAGAAACAAAAACCAGACTAAGTAATCATGATGCGATTAGGTAAAGCAGTTTTTCTGATATTTTATGCTGTTGCATACATTCTAAAATTAAACAGTATTTTCACATAGGGAAAACAGAACTAAAACAAACCTGGGGCTCCAAGCCAGCAAAAGCTTCCTTCTCTGAGTAACCTCACATTTGTGTGTAATCCAACTAAATTCAGTAGCATTTGAATCAAAGAAAACAAAAAAGTTAACCAGTATCTACACCTAATGAAATAGTTATGCAGTAAGTCATTTCTGTACCGTTCTTGATGCTTGCTTTTCTTTGTGTGTATGCATGTCTATATGCATACACTTGTGTGTTTTAGTGCTGATAGAATCACTTAAGGCAGAAATGAGAAAAAAAAAGAAAATTTTCAATACATAAAAAGCACTTATTGATAGGGGTTTGTCTCCACCAAAAGGCAGCACAAAAAATGGAGCCTCTGAAAACAGCTTAAACAGCTGCCTGATCAAAAGAAAAAAATCATTTTTAAAATACCAAAGCAATCCTTTTCCCTTATTAGTCATTTTCTAACAGTTTAGGAAGACAAGGGGCTAGAAAATCTTTCAAGTGTAGAAGTCACTTAAAGAAACTATAAGAGCACTGGGTTGTGCAACAAGAATGATATAGGGGTAAACACCAATATACACAAAGGTACACCTCAGGTACACAGTGCAGCTCCACTGAGGCAATTGCAGGGGGTATATCTAATGTGAGGATCTGAGAGAAGAATAAACACCAGCCTGGTCACCAACATTTGATTCAGAAAAGTCCTACAAACCGCAAGGCGAAAGCTCACAGCATGACAGCCTCAATGGTGATGGAAGGGTAGAGATGGAAGCTTCATGATGTTTACTGTGTGATCACACTGGGAATAAGCACCCCCTGGTCATTACCTGTGATGGGCCTCAAAACTCCCACCCTCCCTGGTGTAGCACCCACCTCCACTGCATGCTCTGACAGAGCAGAACTAATAGCTTTGTGCATGTGCTATTTGCACAGCAGTAGGACCAACAGATGAGAACAGCCTCTGATGGGAGAACGTGCTAGGGAAAAGGCCAATAGTATATATATATATATATATATATGTATATAAACTTATAATAGCCTCCTGCATGTATGACCATTTCAAAGAAAATCTTATTTTTAAAAATGTGTCTTCTATGAGCGATCACGTTATGCTGTAACATGTATACTAATTAGCAGTAATGTACTAGAAATTACAATTCAAAGGGTTTTAGCTAGTACTGACTATTTCACTCACAGACAATAAAATTAAACATGCTTTTACAATCTGTTCCCTGACAAGTTTCCTGGCATTCCGTCTGTTCTGTCTCAACCAACCAAAACTGAGGGCCATATTTTAATCTTTGGGCAATACACCTGTGCACTCATCTTCTGAGTACTGCTGGGCTCCAGAGCAGGGAGAAGATATTCCTTTGTCATAATGGAATATCTCAGCCAAACTCAGGCATAAATTCTGAGCTGCGGTTTGGTCCCTGCCATGTTTGTGCAGAGTACAGGAACCATAAATCCAGACCTCAGTAGTCAGCTCATTAAGCTGTAAGCACAGCATCTTCCCCAGCGCAGTGTAGGGCTGCCAGAACCATGCCGTTCTGCACGCTGCACAGCAGCCGCATTTCGGAGGCAACCTAGCAACACTAGAGCGGCTCCAAGGCTTCTCGGTGTTAGCTAGAGGCTCTGCTGACTGCCAGGGACTCTCAGATATTCAAAGGAGGGACAGAGCAGCTTAAATCCCATGTTGAGCTGTGGTGCAACTAGGGAGTTGGGCCAATGGTTTGTGGTTCTTCCCCGCGTACTTAAAGCTGTTCACAAGTGAAACAGTTTTCTCACTCCTTTGTCACTGTCAGGCAGACCAGCAACCATAATACATAGGTGCACAGTGTAGCTGGAGACAAAACCAACATCCTGTTGCTAACCCCAGCAGGAAGTGTTGCAGGGGGCAGTGATGTCCCCTGGGAGGTCAAAACTCTCAGGTGCTTGGTTAGCAGTACTGCTTCCACCTTGCATTACATTGACCAAAGCCTGGGGAGAGGAGGAAATGTTTCCTTTTTAGATCATATCAGTAAGCACTGCAGAAGTGTGTATTTTTGTTTGTTTGTTGGTTGTTTTTTTGTTTGTTTGCTTGTTTTGTTTAAAAGCAGTAAGTAAAAGTCAATTTCCTACACTAAATGTATTGTTTGAGATTAACATGCATTTTTCAGTCTATCTCTGTATCTTAAAACAACTGCAGTATGCATTACTGTATTTCTGGTTAGCTAGGTTTTCTTTTTATATTCCCTTATCTGGTAACATAAATATTATAGCAAACACTCCAGAGTAGCGATCTGCAGGACCGAATGCATAAAATACTCTTGTAGGTCAAAGGGAAATTTGTTTTTGATTTTAGCCCATTGTTATTGAATTCTGCCTATTATGAGGTACGCTGAGTGACACTATGTAGTGTTTTCAAGAGAGACACAATCTGAGAAAAGAACAATAGCTAACAATGAAATGAAACTCAGAAACTGGTGTTCAGAAGGGTGAGTCAATCACAAAGAAGTATAGTTATACTATCCTTTCTTGGCAGGATGTGGCAAACAGTAAATGCACAGCTGGTCCTATCTCAGGTCAGCATGTTGACCAGACTTAAGGGTTCCTTCCAGGACTATTTTCTATATTTCCAAAGGGCTGTCTCAAAGCCATTTGAAGATCCTCTTCATACAGGGGATCTCTAACATGTTATCATAGAATCATAGAATATCCTGAGTTGGAAGGGACCCTTAAGGATCATCAAGTCCAACTCTTGACACTGCACAGGTCTACCCAAAAGTTCAGACCATGTGACTAAGTGCACAGTCCAATCTCTTCTTAAATTCAGACAGGCTCGGTGCAGTGACAACTTCCCTGGGGAGCCTGTTCCAGTGTGCAACCACCCTCTCTGTGAAGAACCCCCTCCTGATGTCAAGCCTAAATTTCCCCTGCCTCAGCTTAACCCCGTTCCTGCGGGTCCTGTCACTGGTGTTAATGGAGAAAAGGTCTCCTGCCTCTCGACACCCCCTTATGAGGAAGTTGTAGACTGTGATGAGGTCTCCTCTCAGCCTCCTCTTCTCCAGGCTGAACAGGCCCAGTGACCTCAGCCGTTCTTCGTACGTCTTCCCCTCCAGGCCTTTCACCATCTTCGTAGCCCTCCTCTGGACACTCTCCAACAGTTTCATGTCCTTTTTATACTGTGGTGCCCAGAACTGCACACAGTACTCGAGGTGAGGCCGCACCAGCGCAGAGTAGAGCGGGACAATCACCTCCCTTGACCTACTAGCGATGCCGTGCTTGATGCACCCCAGGACACAGTTGGCCCTCCTGGCTGCCAGGGCACACTGCTGGCTCATATTCAACTTGCTGTCTACCACGACCCCCAGATCCCTCTCTGTGGGGCTGCTCTCCAGCATCTCATCGCCCAGTCTGTACGTGCAGCCAGGGTTTCCCCGTCCCAGGTGCAGGACCCGGCACTTGCTCTTATTGAACTTCATGCGGTTGGTTATAGAGACACCCCTCTGATATTTGTCTTTGGTGGTTGTGCAGGACACACAGCTAGGCAAAATAGTATATGGAAGAAAGCCCTGTATACTTAGCAACTCAGTTATTGGAGCAACATACTGATAGCAATTGGCATAGGACAGAATAAACATTAGATTGCTGCTTTATGCTTCTTCTAATAGCCAAACAATTCCCTTGTGAAGAGGGCAGGTAAAGAGGTGTCTTAAAATCCCTGCACACAACTTGGCAGCACCAAAGGACCTAAAGAACAGAGTTGCAGATAGACTTCCACATTCTGAACAGCAAAAAGCGATGTTGGGCAACAAAGGCTTAATGTTCCATCCTTTCAAATATAGTCTATCGTGACAGTAACTATTTGTCTGAAGTCTTTAAATGGTACAGCATGCTTCATTTCAAAGAAGATGAAGTTGTTGACAAAACAAATCATCCAGCAGTCTGTATATATTATTGAAGAGCAAGAGCTTTGAGGTAACCATAAAATGGTCTATTCAATCTAAACAAAAATTTTTACTTTTTGAATATGATTTCATCTACCAGCAGATAGATGAGCAGATTGGGTATTTATCTGCAGTTAATTCAATAAATTGTTTGTATAATAACTAAATACAGTGAAAACTGTTATTCAATAAGTCCGTGATGGTCCTAAAGGCAATGTTTTTTCTGCTGTCAATATATCCAGAGGGTATATCTGTATCACAAGTATAGCAGCATAATCAGTAAAGAGCATACACATTTCTGAGCTGTTGTTAGAGATAGGAAAGAAAATGGAAAGCGTAAATAGCCTTCTTCAAATTTGATTTTGCAGGCCAGGGCAACTCTTGATATACAAATGGAGTCTCACTGAGGTGAAAGAAACTAATTCAACAAACATAACTGTAAGACTTTGGTGTATTATCAGACAGATATGTATGGATTTTTTAGTTGCAGTGACTAGTAAAAACAGAGTACATACGGCTTTTACATATTTTTTGCTTGCCTGCCTGGAAACGATATTGAATAGAGATTTTTTTCTTGAAGAACTGCTTGGCATCCTTATTCCAAGAGATGAACTCTCCAAATTCCCTGAGTATTGCCCTTTATTTATATTACTGCACTGCTGCTCTCTGTAGACCTCCCAGATTTGAAGTGCTGCCTTGCTCCCAGTATAAGTCAGAGCAGCCTTAGAGAGTAGCTGCTTCCCAGGTTGCTGTAAGAGGGGGAAAGCAATCAATTCTTAGCTATGCCATGGGCTCCATGCCAGCAGAGGACACCCTATAGATATTTTCAATCAAAAACTTCCAGCCTCAGAGCAGCATGTCTAGGGTGAAAAGCAAGTTGAGCCCTTTGGTTCCTTCCCCTTTGAGACACAGAAATGAGCCCAAGTCTGTTTATCAGTTCCAAATACACCAAAACTTTCTCCAAAGTTTGGATCTATAGCTGTATTTTATAACATGAGCTTATTTCTACTCCTGACATATCTTGCTGTGGCAGTGATTAGGAAAGGTTATGGCTGTGAATCATAGCTCGAGGAAATGTGTAGTACACCTGTGTACAAGAGTAAACTAAATTCAGTTTGCTATTTATCTACTGTATTTATCTCAGTTAAGTAAACTTTGAGTTTGTCAAGATTTCCTGCTGGAAATTCTCATGATAATACGAGTATAATTGCCTTTTTATTGCCACAGACATCTGCTACAGTTTTCAAACAAAGAAAACACTTTTTTTTTTTTTTTTTTTTTTTTCCCCTTCTCACCAGCTTTCTCTGTAACAAGAGAAAGATCCTCTCTTATTTTGCATGTAATAGATTAGAAAGCCAACACAACGGAGGGACAGTAGAAACCAACCAGCCAACTCTTCTTTCCTTCATACCCTTGTACCCTTCAGAATGAGGAGAAATAGGAGAAATAAAAAAATAAAAAGTTTCACAATAAAGGTTACAGTCCCTTAAATAAGAAGTCTGCATGCCAGAATGAAGAGAAGATCCAATGGTTCCCTCCTACTTTATTTTCCTGCTAAGGATCTTGTGCACAGTCAAAAAAAATGTGTCAAAAGCAACATGGCCAAGAGAGCATCTTCCTTCATCCTCTGGTCCTTTTGCAGTCTTCAAAGGATTCCACATTTGTCTTGAACCTAGGATATCCTCTAGCAGACCAATGTGAACATATGCAACCACTTCAGACAAAACTGGATGTGTCATATGCCCACTATTTCACTTGGTTCCTCAGACAGACTTGTGTCTTCATCCTCAGTGAAGGAGAATGTGGGAATCACAGCTTTCCATGTATTGGTCTTGATACATTTTGGTGAGAGTAAACTAAAGAAACTGAAATAAGCCTGTAGCAGTGCCAAGGATGTCAAGCACTGTCCTTCATAAAAGACAGTCTAAAAATGTTTTAGGGAAAACGGTCATGATGCTCATGCAGAATTTGTCTTTACTGGATAGACTTCTTCACCTGGAAAGAGGAAAAGGATTCTCAAACTTTCATTCACAATATTTCTAGAGATCTGTAGTGAGGATACACAGTAGACTCTCCATCTTGCTGAAGGCTAAGGTAAACCACCATCTGCCTTAGCTCCTTACCACAGTGCCAACTTAACTTGTCACAGCCCTCTCCAAGACTGATTCAAAGATCAATAACCCACCATATGGGCATGAGCAGGATCCAAGTGTCAATTAATCTCTTTTTACATCTTGGAATTAAGAGTCTGGGGATGAGGAGTAAGAAAAATCTATAAAGAAGAGTGAGACATAGATTTGAGACCATTATTACTGGAAGATACATCATTTAAATCAGTTTTTGATCCCAGTCTTGCCCTAGCAGCTGGACCTCAATGTTGGCCTCACACACACAAAGAGACCAACCCATGCAGTTGCATGTCCTGCAGTCATTGTCTTGCAAGCAAGCAAACCTGATGACCTGATAACTTGTTAACCATGTGAAGGGGGACAGCCATGATTCACAGTTTGTTCACAGTCACTGTGGGAAGCAGCAACATCAGGTTAGTGCTGCAGTTTGGCAGGACTGTTATACCATTCTTTCAGCAAGCCAGGCTGCAGAGAGCCAACTCTGAGATGTTTAGAAACTCCAGTTGTAGCAGAGGATTTCCAACCATGCCCAGATCTTCAAAGCAGAAGGTGATTCCTCAGGGACTGTTAAATGTTGTCTTTCCAGAGCTCAGTCTTTGTCAGAAGTCTCTCTCCATGAAGCCAATATAATTTGCTAGCAAACTTGAAAACATTTCCTGGTTAAAGTATATTTGCATTTTAGAACTTGTGAATCTCTACATGCAGACCTTGCTGAAAGGAATTCTCTGTATTGCTCCCTCCTTCCCATCATCATGGAGTACAAACTACAGCCATTTAGGCTGTTTCTTATCAGTGGACTGGATGCTGTACATTTCTAAGATAGGCTTTTTATCTTCTTGTGGAAAAAACAACACTCTAAGATGCTTATCTGGAAAAGTAGCAGATTACCTGAAGACTAGTAGGTTTTATTTACACCAGAGTGAGTGGGCGGTGGGATAAAGATTTGAAAGCATGCACACTGCATCCTTCTGACATGCTTTAGAATTTGGCATGGATTGGTTCCTGTTTTGCTTGATGCTAAATGCCCACATACATCCTCCCCCTCCCCTTCCCTCCATACATATTACAGCAAGAAGAGTGGGCAGTAATGGCATAGGGAAGGCTGTATGTGTATGATCATAGACTTAAAGTGGACAGGTCTCTCCCCATATAGGCTTTCAGAGCTTGGGTTTCCATAATGGTGCTGCCAAATGTAATACTATCACCACATGCAGAAAGTAATTAGAAAGACCATGTGTGACACACAGTGGATAAGAAAAGTTTTGAGCCTCCTTCTCTTATCTGAGGTGAAATAGTTAGAAGATTAGTAGCAAGGAGAATGCTATGCTTGCCACTTTTGGACATGAATGGGATATAAAGAATTAGAAAACAGGCTTTCCTGTTCTAGATAGGTCAATGTCTGCTGTTAGGACAGTAAAAATGCAAACATGAAAAGTAAATGGGAAAAGGGACTGGTACAAGATATGTGGCAAGACACCTGAGAATCAGGTCTGAAAGAGTTCAAAGTTACAGTGTTTACCAGGAAGATAGATCTTCCAATGATACAAAAGTAAGATTCCCACCTTCCAGTCAAGATTGCTAAGTGATGCTCATTCTTTTTTGCATTGTTTAGGGCCCAAGAGTTGTACCACAGGACAGAAAGGCTTGGGTTAGAAGAGCCCTCCACAGTCTTTACACATGGCAATAACTATACTCTCAGTCATGGTTATCCTGACAACCATCCAGTTCTTTTGACCAGTATTGAGCTATTCGTGTAGTAAGCAACAATCCTTGATATACTTAGTGGTATTCCTAACATATTTAAAACCTTGATACCTTGATAAGTTCATTCAGGGACTATGACTGTTGATGTAGGGATGCAGAGACCATGATGTTAAAGAAATAGATCTAATATTTTCAATGCAATATTGTTGTGTGATGAGAACAAGGAGACTGGCATTTACCTGATGGAAAAAGACTAAATTTCAAAAACATGTCTTATGGATGCACACAGGTAGTATGATAACATCAGCATAAATGAACTAAGCATAGCCCCTAGTATGTGATGGATTACATAATTATATGCTGTAGTCCAGTAGAGCCCCTACAAACAATCTCAAAGAACACAAAAGGTTATTCCTGTGAAGAGTTTAAAATTGTTGGATCACAAGAAGTGTCTAGAAATCTTATTAGAGCAATCTTCCATGCTATGTTTTAGGTATTTTAGTATGGAGTTAGAATTATGGTATGGAAAAGCACAATTCTTTTTTTACACTAAGCCCCTTCCACTTCAAATACATGGGAAACCTCAGTGGCAATACGATCCAGCTGGAGTCTGATATCTAAGAAATGAAAGTTCTGATCCTGTAGTCTAACAGAAAAAATTCACACATGTGAGAATGGAAAAAAAATGTGAGTTACCACATTTTTGTCTATCTCAACCTTTGTTCTCTTCTTTATGATCTCTGTGTTCAAATGTTAAAGATTAGAGGTACTTTTTATAGATTATTCAATCTATTTGCCTTAACATGTAGGATATTTAAAATGTGATTGTCAGAAAGATAGCAAAAGGGCAAGCTCTTCAGAGGACTGTGGTGCCTAAATCCCTGTAAACTCAACAATGTTCTGAAGGCAAATCTCAGAATACAACATGCATTAGCACAGAAGAAAATAATATTTTGCTATGGTAGAGGTCATGGGTGAAGTCTACATAGGTGAATTATTTCACTATTATGTTCATATTTTATGTATTAATTGGATTAAATAATAGAAAAAAGGGAAAAAAGAAAAAGAAAGAAGAAAAAAAAAAAAAAAAGCCCAGCACTTATCATTTAACCTTCATGTGAGGTTGTGAGGTTAACCTATTTCCCTCTTTTTCATTAAAAGTAATGGTTAGATAAACACATTGGAATATCTCATGATTCAACATGGACTAATTTTCAGATGAAGGAGCACTGAAACTCTGGAAACAGCACCACATCTGTTAACACTGCACAGAGGAAGACCATTTAATGAAGGTTTCAAATATTTTGGCTTTTAATCAAATATATCCCCAATGTTAGGAATCATAATCAGCTACCAAGGACAGCAAGGTTAGTTGGGCACCTAGCTGGCAGTCATAATTATGGTCTAATTTAAAATATACCCATTCTATTTGCTTTGTTAATATATCCAGAAATTTAGACAGACTCACTGAAAGCAAAGAATGTATTCCTCGCTTTGAAAGTCGTCATACAATACTTGTATGTATAATGCTCAATTTATTTAAAAGGTTGACACTGATACCAGTTACAGTTTTTCAAGGGACAGAAGTGGTTGTTCTTAAGTTCATCATAAGTGAATGTATACTTGGAGTCTCTTTTCAAGACATTCACCAGTGTTGTATAATCTCTATGGGTAGCAGGACTGTTCAAAAGTCCCTTTTGCCTCCTTAGAGGCATGACCTTCAGGTGATTTTACCAAGTTAATAACAAAAACCCAGGGAGTGGCCATGAGTCTCTGAACAATACATCTACAAAATAGGCCATATCTTGAAAAATGAAGTTAGAGATACTATTAAAGATTGTTTTGACATCACACAGTGCAGTTACTGTATTCATTTTACTGTCAAATGACTACTAGAAATGAAAGCCTATAGAAGTTACAGTGAGAATGGTGGGGAAAACTGAATCATGGAGTGAAGTAGTGCAGAACTAATATTCTCTAACCAATTATTTCCAAACGTCTGTACATGCCTAACCAAATATATCCATACTCATTCCTAGCTATGAATCACACAGCTATGAATGGATCTTAATGTCCTTTCCTTCATTTTCCTCATTTGGCTTGAAGAAGAGAACATGAAACCCCACAACCTAAAACACATCAGAAACAGTGACCTCAGGTTTGCATTGTCCATGAAGATACAGTGATAGAAAGAAAGAAAAATCAGTGAGAAAAACCAACTTCTGGTATGTTGCTTTGAATTTCTTAAATTTGAATTTCTTCCCCCTGAAGTACAAAGTGGCTTCTATGCTTCAGATTTGAGAAGCATTTGATAGAATGGGGGAAAATAAGCTGCAAAATTAAAGGGGGTTGAGTGCATAACTCATGTTCCTTTTTCTCAGAGAAGACGAGAAGCCTCTGTCATTACTACATTCTATTATACAGTTCCCACCCCCTCACCCCCCCCCCCAAAAAAAAAGGGAGGGGTTGGGGTACCCTGAAAAATAAGTCTAGTCACTATCACTTTGGTTCTACTTTCTGAAGATATAAAATATAGATTGATTAAATGTTGATTGATACTTCATGAGAGATAGAGCTATCTCTGGACTGGCATATAGAAAGACCTGCCTGCCCATTCCTCCCCTCCATTTTCATATTTTGCACATGTTCAGCTCTTCTGATTCAACCCTGTTGAGCTACAATTGAAAATAGTCCCAATGAAAACATGGAGCCACCATGCCCCATCCTCTGCCAGCAAAATTCAATATCCTTTAGTTTACATGGACTTAAGCTCTTTTTAGTGACATTAATATTAGGGAACTCGGGAGAGGGTGTTGCATAATTTCTAGCACAATGATGTCCTGAACTAGGACTGGAATTACTACTATCACTGAAATTCTCCTATTCCTAATAATAAATTGAAAATGACTGCTTGGATTATATCTTTAAGTAATGGGATCACATTAAGATAAGTGCATTGAAGATAAATATTGGATATAAACTTCTGACACCAAGACATTTTGGAATAAGAGATGGGAAAAAGCTCTATTCCTTGAATTATTTTGATTTAGAAGGTGAAAAACAAGCAAACAAACAAATCAAAACAAAACAACAACAACAAAATTGTAACACTAGAAAAACAAACAAACAACAACAACAAAAACAAAACAAAAAAAAACATTGGACTGGCCAAAAACACAAGGGGAATGGAGAAAAGTGGAGAGAATCTCTTGACCTAAGTAACTTGCACTATAAGCTTGCACCAATTCCAAACAGATAAGTCTTGGTTTAAAAACCTTTTGTGTGATCATGAATAGAACTGAGTTACTGAAATTCATGAGGAAAAAAAATCAGGAAAGAAACAACATGAGGCCAATTAGTTTTTAGCCATCCTTTCACTTTAAATGGCTTTAGTGTTTGATATTAGACTACCATGAACAGGATCTTCTGCTGACATTCTTCTTAGGTACATCTAGTACTGATAGAGGAGTTCTCCAAATGAAATGAAAGAGGGGAGGTCAGCTCATTTGTCAGTTTCTAAACAGATCCCAACAGTTACAAGAGAAAGTCCCTTGTTTGTATGGAGGCACAGTTTAAATGACATTTCCCAGAAGAAGAAAGTGACATTATGTCTTAAAATTGAATATGGAACCTTTTATCAACCTGCTTGTTCTAGTTCTGATTATTAAATAGACCAGGTTTCAGTGTTGGATTGTCAGTAGAAATCCAGTCTTTGTTGGTCAGTATTTGCCAATATGAACGCTGGGACAGTACCTGCACTATCCCCTTCCCCCCAAAGCCCCCTTTAAGTATTGAAAAGCTGCATTAATATAACCCTGGAGCCTTTTTTTTTCCTAGACTGAAAGTGCCCAGTGCTGTGAACAGCCAGACTGATGCCAGTCTCCCTCCCCACCTTTTTTTAAAAGCAATTAAAGCATTAATATCTCATTGTTTTTATGTTGTGGGTAGGGTACTTTTAAGCCAACTGCTAACAATAAATAATTTAAAACTCTACAGGGACTTTGCGATTTTCTAGTGCTTGAGAAATCATCTGACGACTTGTGAAGTGGGAGTTGGCTATTGCTGAGGCCAGGAACCTCTCAGCAACAGCAGGGTAATCAGAAAATTCAAAAACCATAATAACTCAAATCCAAGCTATCCCAGACTGAGCAAGGCTAAACCTAGCCTTTCAAGTGTATTTACATTGCATATAGAGACACCTCACTGTGCTAACCCTTGAGAGCACAGCAATTTTCAGAACATCTCAGTGCAAAGGAGCACTCATATCTGGACTTAGAGTTTTAACAAAGTAAACAGGAAGCAGTTCAGGTCTCAGACCTAAGGATCACCTGGGCTTCACTTTCTGTGTAAACATGCCCTACCTTGGTCAGTTTGGAGCTTGGAGAAACTGACTAACCTACTGGTGGGCAAAGTGAACCTGCCCTTAAATCATGCCTGCTGTTTATTATGCCTCTAAATTTTTAAGTGCTGAGTCTTTTTTGTCTTCTATTTGAGTCATCAAGAGCAGCGAGGATGCCCTGCCTCCCTGGGACATGTATTCATAGTCAAGATACAAAAGTAAAGATACAGGTATCTAAGAACACTCTTATGCCATCTGGTCTGGTCCCAGACCTCAGGGGCCTGCCCTTCCGTACTCTGTACAGAAACCTTACTCTGCTACTGAAACCTTTAAATTTTTGAAACTTTTTACTTGACACTGCCAACACAAGAGTTGATAATAATCTGCCGTGGTGGCCTGATTATACCCCTTCCGCTAGGAACAGATCCAGGATCACTTAAAATTAGTTTATTCCAGACTTGCATATAAATGTCTGCCACTGTTTAGCTACAATCACATCACTATTGCCAATCAGTTGGTGGCACAGATAAATTAATAGAAATGGATTTTACACACACACACACAGCATCTTCATGCATCATAAATAATATCATTGCCAATATTATCTGTAAAATGATGACAGTAAATCTGCAGCAAGAATTATTCATGTAGTAATCACATGAAAACAATGCAACAAACCTGTATTTCTAACTTTAGCCTGGTCAGAATAGAATAATGCCATTGAAAGAAGATGCAAACAACAAAGCTCTGTCCATTACCTTCAGATTTATATAAATCTATCTATCTATCTATGTATCTATGTATCTATCTATCTATCTATAAACATGTCTGGCAATGGAGATGTTTACAACTGCCCTAATCAGATGCTTCTCACACATTTTTATTCCACCCTGCACCTTCTGTTGTAAATCAGGCTTTAAAAAGCACATAGCAGCCCTGTGATCTTATGTCAGGAATGAGAGATGTTTGTTTAATGGGCCTTTAAATTGTTTGTTTTAGGAAATACATATACCACTGCCAACACAATAACTTTCCACCATATTTTTAACTTGCTCTTTCTTTAAGCAATAAAAGAATGACAGAATAAGAATCAGTATAAATAACAACAAAACACTGCCTGTTTACATTTTCCCAAACCACTGCTACTTAGTTCCTCTGTAGTTGTTCTGTGACTGCAATCAGTATTTGGAATATGCCTTTTTCAAAAACTCAAGAACAACAAAAAACGTTGATTGTATCACTCTGAGCTGAACAGCTGCTCTGTTTCATTTAGGGGTGAGTGTAGCTTTGAGGTTAGAATAAAAATCAGATGTTGTAGACCTCAAGCAGTTATTAAAGCTATGAATTTAATACATGCTTAGGGGACTTAGGCACTTGATTTTTGCATTTCACCATCTCTTTTATTCTCTCTGTGCTCCTTTAAGAAACTCAGGTTTTTAAATTTTTAAATGGTTGTTTGACATGGTTTGTTCTAAACCCAACAAATTAACTTGCTCAACTATGTTTGTCTCAAACTTTTTATAGATTTGAGGAAATACAGTTTATTATTACATGTCAAATTTTAGAGATCTTATTTTTCCATGCTTCTGTGTAGCCTGCTTCAAATACCTGTGAGTCCAACTAGATTTTCTTTTCCTTATCAGGTCACAAGTAAAATGAAAATAGTTTTCAGCTTTTTAACGGGTTTGCATATTTTCCACTGTTAGGTCTAGTTAAAAATGCAAGATATTTTCAAATATAATTTGTTCTTCACTGAGTAACATTTTTTTGTTTGTTTGTTATTTTTACTGCCTGTGAATGTATCTATGCAAATTAATTCCAGGAATAACAAGCCATTTCAGGTCACAGAATCACTCATGGTATGGATAGAAAAAGAAATTGGTTCAGAGTGCCTGTTACACCCTGTAGTTTTTCTTAAGATGATGATGATGATGATAATAATAATAATAGTAATGATTAACTTCATAAACTAATTATGGAAAGTTCCAGGTTACCTTGGATAACCAGAATTCCCCTATAACTAACAGGGGTAATGCAATTTATACTTTGTTTTCATAAATTACAGAAAGTTTTGGAAAATAATTAATTGGGTAATAAATTGATTAAGCCTAAATTGAATGGAAGAAGTAAACACCCCTCCCTCTCTGACCTGTAACTAAGTTTTCTGGTTGGTAGTCAGACCACCAGATTACCTGACTGAGAAATTTGACGAACTAGTTAGCAAGATCAATTGTAATGAAATAAATAAATAAAATAATAGTAATAAAAATAAAATAAAATAAAATAAAAATATGTTGTACAGATACTAAGCTTTCTCCACATATAAGTCAAAAAGCATATAAATTAGATAGAATTTGTATTCTGCACAAGAGAAAAAATGATAGAGGTGGGCTCCAAGCATAACAGGATGAGTAACAACATTTTAAAGAGTACTAGAAAGAAAGAGAAAGCTTTAAAGGAATGGAAGAAGGTATTTAGCAGAAAGGAATGTTATGTTCATAGCTAACAATAGGGATTAAGTGAGAATGACTGGAGTCTGACTGAGCCTTTGCAAAGAGAGGAAAATATATAGCAAATGATTCTTCATCCATAAAAAATCAGAAGGAAAAAAAAAAAAAAAGGAAGCTGATATGCAAAGAGGAATGGACAGAGACTGAAAATAATTTAGATTTTTTTCATAAACTAAACTTTGGCTTTCAACAAAAATGATGTTGCCAAATCTGGTGTGAAAAACAGGCTAGCTAATGGTGAAGAGGTAAGGTTATATAGATTTGAAACAAGACAAAAGCAAAGGAGATTGATACACTTGTAATAAAACACCAGCTAATGTCCACTAAAGTATTATGAAAAGAAGAGGGATCATGAAATAACCCACTATTTCATGAAGATTTAAAAAATATCTAAGAACCTAAGATACTCCATTAACAACTTTATTAACATACCTGTATTTAAGGACTGTGATTCAACAAGGGAACAAGTTGTTCATCTGACTTTATACAACACAAATCTTCAGGAAAATAAATTTGAAGGAGGGAATTATGACAAGAGAAATAGAATAAGAAAATAGTGACAGAAGTAGACAGTAAGATAAAACATAACACAGATTCACTAAAGGAAGTTGTTGGCAAACTTGACATCCTTCTTTGATAAGATTTTCTAGACAAGGACAACACAGCAGATCTATTTACTACTGAGAAAAGCACTAGATTTTGATTTAGATGTATTTGTTAAAGTGAGAAGTAGGGGATAGAACTGCATAGTTAGTAGCTATACTGCTAGGAATACAGTATATGTAGTAAGTATAGTATATACAGGAGCCATCTAAAAGGCAACAGTTAGCTGGACTGACCAGGGTAACTGCCAAGCCAGAGAGATGTCTGGGAAGACTTATCATCTGACCTTGCCACAATCTTTATTTTTATTCAGTACAGGAGGCTGTTGACATTTCTTGAGAACCATTTAATTCAGAAAATGTTGTCAATATGCAGGAGGATTAAAACAGTCAACAGGAGGTTGGGCTTCGTTAGTGTTTTCATTTGGAGCAGTTACTGCCGTTTTAAGGTGAATCTTTGAAGAGGCAGACTAGCTGTTAATCGGCCTTCATGTCACAGGACCAAGCTAGAGCTGGTGTGAGTTCTCTGACTTCATATCTCAAATGCATAGAGCATGGAGGTCCTCAGCACAAGCTGCTTCACCCAGCAAATCAGCTCCTGTTTTATGGTGCTACTTGCTGATGCAGACATAACACCAGTATCCTTGAGGACTTCAGTCACAGAAAAGATATTTAGAGTACGCAGTTCCAAGTAATACAACTAAGATTAAGAAAAAGACCTCATATTTGGAAATGCTGGAGTGGAAAACAGATTACTGTTTCATCAAAAGATTATTTGAAAACATAAAGGTAACACAGTAAATGTGCTTGTGAGGAGGAGGAACATCAGTGCACACTACCACAGAGAAAATCCATGGCTGCACCTTCACTTGCCTACATTTTACTCCTAAGTTTGGGATACTACATCATTTGCTCTGTGCCTCTTTGTCCCTCTGTAGCTCTCATCCATGACTTCCAAGGGAGGGCGTATATCTCTTCTGTGCAGTCTCCAGCAGGATGCACCCAGGAGACCTTGCTCAACAAAGACCAGTATTTGATCTCTCAGAAGAGAGGGGAGAGGAACACTGTACTACCAGGCTCTGACAGATGCCAGGACACAGTGCTCCTGGCAAAGAGCTCCTGGGGCAGATGCCAGCTTTGGGTGGGCAGCTCAGTTCATCCTGTGGTGCCTGTAGATCAGCATCGACCATCCAGACACAGAGCATGACAGCTCTTCTTCACACATGGGAAAAAGTGGCCATGGCTGCTCAGGGGTGCAGGTACAAGCATGATCTGCCTATCACTCAGCTGCTGGTTAGCTTCCTGATTTCTGATGCCAGCTTAAGCTGCTGAGAAGAACACTGTTTTGTTGAAGTTATTTTCCTTGAGCAGAGAGTTCCAGGAGTACCTCTGCCTCTCAGCTGAGAGGTATTTTTTGATATCTCCAAGTTCAGAGAGGCTGATACCTGCTGCCTTCCACCTGAGACCTGGTTGAGGAATCTGGGAAGGGCAGATAGCCCCGGCTAAAGCTCAGCAATATGGTTGTGATTAAAAAGATAAAAGAAAATGGAATAGATATAGACAAAAGCTGAAAAATACTGCTATGCCCTTGCCCCACAAAGGAGCATGAGGGAAGAGGAAGGGCTGGGGGAATGCAAGAAATAGAAGGTTGTTAAATACAGCACAAAAATAAAAGGTTCAGCATAGGCAGCTTCTCCTTCACTCCCTTCCCTTTGTCTTTGAGCTAGTCATCCTGCTCCATTAGCAGCTCTTGTAAAAAGTTTGCATTTATTTTGAGTCCTTAGAATCAGTCTGCAAAAGGAATTACAGCCAGAGACAATGTTAAAAACTATTCAAATTTACCTGATATATTTTTATTTTTAAGATATGCTTGAAAGATTTAAGAATTAAAATGATTCTTCAGTCTTAGTTAAGAATTCAGCAGGGTGGAAACGTCTCTGAGATCTACCCTGAATCTTGGGATGTTAACCTACTTAAGTTACATTATGCTCAAAAGCTATGGTGCTGGATGACATGGAAAATCCAGAGGGAACTAGATCAATCAGAAATTAAGACTTCCAGATGTCATTTTATAAATTAATGATTTGATTTCCCATTTGTACAAGTGCTGATGTAAACAACAATTCTGAGAAACCTTGGAGTATAGAAGAAACGAAAGGGCCCAGCAGCATATTTTAATGTTACAGTAGTTCAATAACTGTATTTATTGAAGCTCTTTGGGGAGTTCTGTAATATGTAACGTAGACATAAGACTGTTTTACGGGACAAATTCTGCTCTCAAACTTCATTAGAGGGTTTAAACTAGCATAATAGAAAATGAACATCCTTCCTCTGAGATCTTTAAATCTCTTTTGAAAGAAGGACAAAAATAGGAACTAAAAATATTTACCATCTGGAAGGCATATATAGTCTACAAAAGAAAAAAGATGCAAAATAGCCACCTACTCATTAGAGTTGATTACCTCTTCTAGTTAAAGAGCTATCCAACCAAGATTTTTTCTTTTGGCAAATTCTCCCACAAGTTAAAATTGTTTTACAGTGATCAGATATGATTCCTGACACTTATTTTTGCTGAAATCTTCCTATTTCTCCCTGTCTCCATGGTTAGATACCCAACTTTTAGGACATACAAATCTCAGATTTTCCTCCTTCAATACACTTACAATTTTAGTAGTTGCTGAGATAAGCTTTGAAACTCTTAGCCACTAGCAGCAGATAAAAAAAGAAGTGTCTGATGTTTATTAAACTCCAAACATTTTTAGCCAGTCTTGTGATTTTGTGACAGTAGAGTTCTGATAGATAGAACATGTTTTACTTTTTGCATGTTATGCATATATTTTAAATAACAGTGTCTAGGCAGCAGAGCTGCCTCATGTCAGCTGACTCATGTCGTGATAGCACTGGACATCTAGTAGTTCTAGGAGAAAATGTATTTTGTCTTGGTAGCCACTGAGTCTGCTGTGAAGGGGTAAGACACTTCCAGTCTGCAGAGTGAGGTAAGTAGAAGGATATGTGTGAGGTTCTAAACTCAAGATTTGGGAAACACTGCAGATATTGACTGACTGATAGAATAACAGGGAACTACCAAAATTGTGAAAGGAAGTACTTTCATCGAGGTAAGCATGTAGAGTTCAAAGCAGTCCAAAAGTGTGCGGGGGGGGGGGGGGCGGGGGGGTTGGAGGTGGGGAAGTGCTGGCTGGGGGGGAGACACCCATGAGAGTGTGGTTAAGCTCATGAGCGTAATCAACAGCCATGTGCTGGCTTGACAGGATATGGTGTGACATCCATCCTGCGTAACAGCACAGGGAGCACAGTCTGTAAAATCAAGCAGTTGCAAGCCATAAGGGGGACTTAAACTGTAACTGCTGCTCGAGAGCAAAACCCACGATCCCCCCACTGGCCAGGGACAACACACTGTTGTCTTCTTTCTCTAAGGACTGAGTGAATGACTCGTGATCTTTTACATAGAGCCTGAGTCTGGGTTATGATTTTATCACTTGTTGATTAATAAGAATTTAACCTGATCTGCAGAGGGTCCTGGTGACTGAAAAGCCTGTGAAACTGAGAATTCCAGAAATTCTGTGCAGCTATAAGCAATGCTAAGTGCTAGAAATTGTATAAAATAAGCTATGCTGATTGATAATTTAGTAATGCAATACTATAGCTCTAATTATAAGCACAACTCTGTGGCCAGTCCTCATTCTGCCAAGGATGTTCCAGATGTTTCTATTCTGCCAGCTTCTGCCAAAAGTTCCCTAAAAGAACCTGACTGTCCTCCATAGTTTTGCGTTACAACAGGAAAGTTTGCAGAGCAAGCTTTTGAACAGCTCCTGTAGCAAGTAATTTGAGCTGCTAAGTGATAGCTTGCCACCAAACTTGAACATATAATGAAGTTATTGAAGTCTAGTTACTCTACCTTAGTTTCTTTCCACAGTTGCTTCAAAAGGGTGACTTGACCCAGGTAAGAATCTTAATTGCCCTCTGAAGAATGCTATTTCCTATTTTTCTTCATTGTAAGAGACTACAGAAGGTTGTTTAAAGTGAGATTCCTGACAATATAGGATATACTCTTTTTAATATATTCTGAATAAGTGCAAGTTAATTTGTTTCATACTAATTTAACATTTAATAATTTGTTACCAGCCCTGTGATGTCATTCCTCATACTCTTAAGTGTGTGCATTAAGTTATTTTTTTGGTCCTGCTGTACTGCCCTGAAAAGGACCTGGCCAGGAGGAAAAGACCTTAAAAAAAAAAAATGAGAAAGTGTTCCTAACTGCAGTGGGTCAGCACTGCAGGAACAATCAACTGAAGTCCTAAGGTAGGAGTAAGAAACAAAGGGACTAGTTGGCAAGGAGAGACTTTAAATTGGCTTCACCATTAAAATGTAGTTATGTTCATATTCATTCAACAGCTAAAAAACAAGAATAAACAAGAATTTGGCCAATATTTTTACAAATCAAACAATTTATTCCTCTTAATATTCTCACAGCTGAGAACTGAAGACCTAGGAGAAATGTATCCTCAAGTTTTCAGAGGTAAAGCACGATATACTGAAGACATTTGTCTTTTGTTTTTCCAATTAAAATGCCACCATAACAATATCACTGGAGCATCCTAGAGTTCAGACACTCCTTAAGCTTCAAGTACAACAGTCCAGAAATGACAAGTCTGTTAAAAATATGGTTATTTGCAATCACTAAAACAGCTTAAAAATACATGCTTCAGTTTGCTCAATATGCTTAAGACTACAGTCAAGGAAAAATAAAAAATAATAAAAAAGTATCCCTCCTTCCCAGAGAAAAGATACCAAAGCTGAAAGGTCCATTTCTTCTTCTCCAGGCTCACAGCAAAGCAAATGCACTATCTGAGAGACAGCTATGAATAACAAGGGAAATGACTAGGAAATGACTGAGAAACTGTTTTATTATTTAAAATAAACTGGATATAAAGTAATTTTAAAAAATAATAATCTGTTTCTGCACCTTACAACTCAGCTGTCTATTTACAATTTTGAATGAATTGGGGAAATTTCAGAGTGAAGGAACAGTGTATTGATGTTTCTGCAAAAGGGGCTAGAAAGTGGCAACAGCAAATTCTGGTAAAATTAACTGTGAGGCAATCTGTCTGTTATGTTGTCCAAGAGTAAAGAGACAAAGCTGAATGAAAATGCCAGTTTTCTTCTATACCACTTGAAAGGGCCAAGTGTATCCTGCAGAAAGAGACTTTTATTCTCTGTCTTCAGGAGGGAAGACAAGTAACTGGAGGCTGTATTTAGGAACGTTAGAAACAATAGCTACTAAATGATCACCCTATGCTTGGGAAGAATATTTCCATCATAGGTTAATCTACTGCTACTTGCAGTTCCACTGAAATCAAATGGCTGCTCCATCATGCTCATTTCATCACAACTCTTTATACTGCAGTACACAAAGACTGATATCAGATCAATCATAAGCAATCTGGAGGGAAGAAACGCAGTAAAACAGATGTCATGCTGACCATGGTAGAGCAAGGGTAGATCATTATGGGCTGTACATGTTCTTACTTGGGGACACCAGTTGAAATCAAGCAAAAGTCATCAGAAGTTTTCATCTTGTGATATTTACCCAGTGCCTTGGACAAAATACATGCAATAATCTCAGCACATCAGAAAGGATGTCCACACAACCACATGTGCACATGAGTCATGTCTAGGCAAGCATTGCAACACCTGGCAGGGAGAGTGTTTCAGCAAAGATAAAGAGATGACTAGCAACAGAACACTAAATGCTGTATTGTCAGCTCTTGAGGCAGATCGTGTCTGGGATACATTAGAGGATAGTATGCAAATCATTTTGAAGAAGCAAGCTGTCATATAAGAGTAGAGTCTAACTCATAATAATATTCACCTAATGGGAAGCTACTCAATGTTTACTAAGTCCCAGCGTGTAGTTTGACAGGGGTCTGATGAACAGGAAAAAGCAGCAGTTTTGGGTCAGTAATATGTTTCACACCATTGCTTTCTTGGCAAGTGACTATGATGATGCAATATCCCTACAGCCCGAGGAACCAGGAGCAAATAATCAAGAGTAATGATTTAAGAGGTACCACCTATTTAGTCTCTTACTGAGATGAAGGCAATATTGGTATATGGTCAGGGTATGGCCTGTAATCTACCCTTAAATATCACCCTGAGGAAGGGTAACTGATATTATTTTAATGGAATTGTTCTAGAAAAAGGCTACAATGATAGTCCAAAGACTAAAAATATCACTCTTTTCCCATAAAGTGTTTAATAATTCTCATGTCATGTAAGCTTTGCTATGATCATTCTGATAGTTGAACCTTAAGGACTACACGAGGTTAGACTCAAAAACCACACTCCCAGCATCCCCCCCCACCAAATTCTCATAACCTCCACCAAATTCTCATGCTCACATAAACAGCCAAAGCACTTTGGCTGGAACTTTGTAGCTCCACATGAAGGCAGAAAATGAATTACAGTATACACTGCATTCAATAACAGTGAATACTTCAAAGCCTCCTAATAACTAGGGCATGAATGTAAAATGTGTTGCTCTGCACATCTAAGAGTTTTCCCCTTTCTCATCGTGTTCTTTGAAAAGGTGGCTTTATTCAGATTTTTGTGACTGTTCTTGTTCTACAAAAGCACTTTTAGGATTTTATTGAGGTTTACATACACCAGTGTTCAAGACGAAAGGCTTTCATGTCAATTATTAATAACAAAATCTTTTATCTGCCTATTTTAAAAAAATAAAAACATGATCCTTTTTTTTTTCCCATTTTGATGTTTAATTTAGAATGAAAATCAAACTCTTTAAAAAAGTTTTCCTTGCTATCACAAGGGAGACTATGATGTTTTTAAGAATTCTCTATATGAAGATAATGCCAGCTAAAAATAAAATAGAAAATAGTAAAATAAAAGACTAATCCTGAAAAATGTTGAGCATATTTAATGATTTCAACAGGAGTGGGAAGGCACTCAGGACCTCTTGGAATGAAAATATACGATGCAGCTTCTATTACTGTATTTGGGGAGAGTCAGCTCATTGACTTGGAAGTGACTCAAGTTGGACTTCAACAGCTGTAAAAAAAACAGAATTATTTCTGACTTGAAGAAAAACCTATTTGTACTGGCATCTATTTATGAGTTCATGCTGGCCCTTTTCCTCATCCAGAACAGCTCAGCAAGACCTCAAGCCAATTGCCACTGAGCACAAGAGCTCATCTTGTGATGATTTGCATGACTCGCCCTGGTGCTCTCACTCATCCTGTAGTGGCGTTGTTCATTGACAGACCTCTGAACCTGTAATACATACAAATGAAGTCACGGGTGCTCTGCAAGAGTCATTGTATAAATCACCATTGCAGCACTGCTGCCCACTGCTGCCCACCCATTTTCTCAGCACCCAGCCTTCCAAAAAAAAAAAAAAAAAAAAAAAAAGCCACTTCATTCATTTTTATTTCTGGAGAACTAAGAACCACAGAAAAATCTCCCTCCCTAAAACAACCATCAGGTAAGTCTCAGGTTTCATACAAACTCCCTTCCAACATTTCTAATATAAATTCCACCAAATTTCATAGTTAGTTTGAAATTAAATGATTCATTTTCAGACTGAAGTCCTTGTAGTTCCTGGATTTAAAAAGTTCTTATCATTCTAATCATATTTATGTTTTGATTAAGATTTGATGTTTCTAGTGTGATTTAAAGTTTTTAACATTTAAGTCATCATTTGATTTTAAGCTGAAAATGGAAGATGCATCTATGATCCATTTCATGCAGCTTCAAGAAGATATGAGTGATAGAATAAGCTGCACAACAAAAGTCGGGGTCTCGCATACCTTGTCTTATCCTTGTTCCTGTTGTCAGCTTTAGGAATCACACATAGATAAGTGATCTCCTGCTGTAATATAGCGTGACTTCAGTTTTCTTTTGCTTCTTGCATTCACAACTACAGATTCAGTGTCTGCTGGTGAAGCAGAAGTAAATAAAGAGAATAATATGCCTGTGACCACTGATCTCAAATAGATGTTAACCAAATTCAGAATGCAGGAACTTTGCACTCAGGAGGGTGAAACTTGTGTATACAGACACATTTCTTATTTGAACTATTATTTCATGAGTTGTAGAGGTGCATATGATCTTTTAAATATTTTTTCCAGTGTCATTGTGAATAGCTGTGCTCTCAGCAAGCCTAGAGGACATGGCTGTTAAAAGCTAGGTGAGCTGCGTGCAAAAATACAATTGCTGGTTGTAGTGATACTTGTGGTGAACTACTTTTAATTTATTTTGTTCTTAAAAAACATTCTCCATTCTAAGTCTTTGAGAACAGGCGTGGGGTTTCAGTGCTAAGAGGAAAAAATACCAGTACATGTCTCAAAACTTAATCTGAGAAAGCGTGACTAGAATCATAGAAAACTCAGAAAATAGAAAATACCAACTATTATATTTTTTTCTCAGTCTTTTTCCTTCTACACAATGTAGCTGTACTTCAGAACAATGCCACGCTGCCTTTCAGTAGTCAATTTTAAACTGATTTTTTCCCCAGCTAGCTACATCTATCAGTAATAGAAGTGAAATTCCTTTCATGACCTTAGGAAAAAAAAGAAAAAAAAAAGTCTCTATAAAGTTTGAGAGTCATTCCAAAATATTCTCAAATAGTCCCCCATGACATCTTTTCCTCTAAATTGAAGAGATATGGTTTTGAAGTGCAGACAAGGAAATGGCTAGATGGCTACTCCCAGAGAGCAGTGGTCAACAGCTCGATGTCCAGGTGGAGGCCAGTGATGAGTTGTGTCCCTCAAGGGTCTGTCTTGGATCAGGTGCTGTTTAATATCTTTATCAATGACATAAACAGTAGTACCCTCACCAAGTTTGTAGACAATGCCAAGCTGAGCAGTGCAGTGAATATAAGAGAAGGAAGAGATGCCAACCGAAGGGACTTGGACAAGCTTGAAAAGTGGGCCCCTGTGAACCTAAAGAAATTCAACAAGTCCAAGAGCAAGGTTCTGCACCTGGATCAGGGCAATCCCAGACATGAGCACAGACTGGGTGAAGAACTCATTGAGAGCAGCCCTGCAGAGAGGACTTGGGGGTTCTGGTGGACAAAATGTTTGACATGAACCAGCAGTGTGTACTTGCAGCCCAGAAGGTCAACTACATCCTGATGGCTGGGGCTTCAACAGAGACGTGACCAGCATGTGGAGGGATGTGATTATCCCCACTACTCTGCTCTCATGAGGCCCCACTTGGAGTACTGCATCCAGATCTGGGCCTCCCATCACCAGAAATAAGTGGACCTGGTAGAGCAGGTCCAGAGGAGGGCCACAAAGATGATCTGAAGGCTGGAGCACCTCTCCTATGAAAAAAAGCTGAGAGAGCTGGGGATGTTCAGCCTGGAGAAGAGAAGGCTCTGGGTTCAGCCTCATTGCAGCTGTTCAGTACTTAAAGAGGGCTTATAAAAAAGGTGGAGAGTGACTTTTTACATGGGCAGGTAGTGATAGGACAAGGGGGAACAGTTTTAAACTAAAAGAAAGGAGATTTAGACTAGATGTTAGGAAGAAATTCTTTGCTCAGAGGGTGGTGAGGCACTGGAACACGTTGCTCAGAGAAGTTGTGGGTGCCCCACTCCTGGAAGTGTTCAATGGTTCAGTCTGAATGGTTGCTTTGATCAACCTAGTCTAGTGGGTGGCATTCCTGCCCATGGCAGGGGGTTTGGAATGACATGATCTTTAAGATCCCTTCCACCCCAAGCCATTCTACGATTCTATGATTAAAATTCCTGAGAACAAGTGTATTTTGTGCATTTAACAGACATAAGGAATATATAAAGGCAGCAATAACTACTTAGGTCAGACAACAGCAAGTACAATATATGAACTCTGGTTTCAACTTCAATATTTGTTAACCATATGATCTCTGACAAGTTTTAGTTATTCTGTGCCTCAGCTTTTCTCTCTATAGATTGAGGGCAGTAACGCTGGCCCATGCTTCTGAAGAACTTTGCAAATTTTGTACAAAAAGCACCTGGCAAGTGTAAATAACTATCATCAGTGATTTGGGTTATTAGAGAATTTTAGCGACTCCTCACATGACTGATGGTTACATTGAGAGGAAAAAATTCAGTCTTTCACTAGATTCTGTCTCTCACCTTTTCTGCCTTTAATTACACTCAACTGCTCCTTAAGCTTTATCCTGTAATGAAACTAGTGCTGACCTGGAAATCTCAGCAAGCCTCTGAGTGAAATAAACCATTCACCTTTCTTTTTTAGACAGTACTGGAACTCTTCCATTGTACATGGAGGTACATTAATTCCATGCTCTTATTTTCCTTCCTTCCCTCCCCTCACCCACCCCAATAGAAGAGGCTAATCCTGTTTTACACTTTCTGAATGACAGCAAAGATGTGATTCATCTGCTCTAATTCAGGAACCATCTGCCCAAGGTCTGAGGCAGGTACCCTCAGTTCCATTTATTATCAGTAGAGAGAAACAGGCATCTCCAGAGAACAATTTATCTTATCTTGAGATAGGGTGTGTAAAATAGGTCAGAAAAATCACTCTCTGGAGGTATCCATTGTATTTCCATGACTATTAAGGGAGCTTTAGGTGACTTGGTCAAACTTGGGCACATAACTTTTAGACATCCCATCCTGAATATCCATGAGAGCTATTAAAATGATTTCATCCTGGTAAATTGGTAGTTGATCCTCCCAGTATAATTCTCACTGCAGGCTGATACAATCTAAATGGAACTGATACTACTTACCGCATCTCACAGAATAGATAAAAATATGGTACAGGTGGTCATTGTTAGTGACTGTGAATTTGATGCCTGACATTAATCAGGAGATAATAGTTAGGCTGTAAGAAAAACAATTTTTCAAGAGCCATCAGATGAACTGAACCCATTCACCATCAATCAAACACTCCTCTCTTTCACATCCCATATATGGGAGCCTCTGTGCAAGAGACAGCAATGCTAAGATGTGCCACTGAACATCTCTTTTCTTGAAACAACAAGTTTCTTATTTCTAATTGTGGTAAATTAGGTGCTATTGATTCCTAAACTGCCTGCTTGTCCCAGACTAATCATTAACTTTCCTGCAAAGTAAGAAGGTTCCGAAGGTTCCCTACTACTAAGGGGAATCAATTATAGATTCAGGGCCTCACTTAAAAAAAAAAAGTGGATATTAATTTCTCATGATTGTTTGAAGCTTGATTAGAGATACTTTTGACAAAGTGGTGAAGATATAAGAAGATATATTTTATCATGTAACTCTGGAACACAATATACAGGTCCTCTAATATATAGATAATCATTCGTGTAACCATCACTGAGATGCAGTTGTCATGCAGGGGACTGCAGTACACTTTTCACAGAATGCCAAAGAAGCACATAACAGTTTAGGACAAGAATTAGCTCAATGTATTGAGCTGCTGACACTCCCTCCCAAGCAACTTTGGTCTTCATGTTACTAGTGGAGAGGCCTCAAGTGAGAAGATAAATTAAGAGAAAATATTATTATTATTATTATTATTTTTTTAAGAAAAAAAAGTCAGTTTCTGTATGAAAAAATGCTTATTAGAACCTGTGAGAAGTTGTCTGGATCTGACCTTCACTTGAGCTTCCCTCTCCTGCAGTCTTGCCACCATCCTAATTGCTTTGTGTTTTAAATATAATACTCACTTCTTTTAAAGTCTTACTAAAATCCCAAAACTTCGGATTTCAGCTGTTCAAAGCATTGAAGTTGTATTACATACAGCCCTGGAAAAGGACTATAACATTAAATTTCCTAATTTACTAAACAGGCTTAGATTAATTCACTGTGACACACCCTTCTGCCACCAAAGAGAAACAACTGCCCTGTTTTGAACTCAGGACACTTTTTCCTCAGTATTTTCTTATTTCACACTTTCAGGCTTAGCTGCTGTCCCTCACAACCTCATCCATAATGTATGTCATCCCTCCATATTTTAACTCCACACAAACATTACAACTCCAGTGGACAAAAGGAAACATCATTTTTCAGAAAGGGGCCATTCAAGAGATGTTGAGCTTCCAAGTCATGACAACTCTGAAAAAGTGACTTTGTACTGTCTCCCTTTTAGGAACATATATTTCCCAAGAGATTTAAAGTAAATAAATAAAATTGAAATGCAAAGAGTTTGGAATGCTCGCAAGAAGGAAGGAATGAAGAAACCACACCAAGGAGCACATTGGCTGCCCCCTCTCCGACATTTAAAGGGTTAGGCCCAAAAAGGGTGGGGAGGAGAGGATTTCTCTCTGGGACAAGTGGATATGAAATGGCCAGACTGAAAGGAAATGGTTTAAAAGCCATTACTTCTCTGTGTTAAATGACACAAACTGTTGAGCTCTTCCATTTAAAATCTTGCTCTTAATTTTGTATAATTTTCTAGTCAACTACATTTTGCATTTTGTGATAACATGCACAATAGGGACCCTCTATAGAAGCATGCAGATTTGAAATCTTTATATTTTCACTGGAAATTACTTTTTTTTTTTTTTTTTTTTTTTTTTTAAGTCAGCAGTTTGTTTGAAGAATCATGATAGTGGAGGAAACTGGCACCGAAGCTACAGCAGTAGGATATTGTTATTTTTGTTTACAGGAAAGAAATTAGTTAATATATTTACTGTATTAAATATATACATATATACATATATAAATCTGTCAATAAATCTCAGAATTCTGAAATTTAAATGTGAATTTTAGTATAGATATTTGGTAAATGGTTGTACAAATACTTCACTTGCACATCCACATCTTAATTTACTGTGTTTATTAGGACTGGATCTAGAGGCACATCCTCAACTCAGAGTCAGCAATAATTTCCAATTTACATTTTAAATGAGCAAAAATTGGACTAGAAAGGTTCTACCAAGGTATAAAATGACTTCTATTGATTTACTTCTCAAGCCAATAATGGAACTGGGAATAGCACCAAATTCTCTTCATCCCTAGTGCCCTTATCACAGGCCTAACTTTCCTTTTAATCAAAGTTGACGGAACCCAGAGTTGCACTTTGGACACACAGGGTCTGAAATCCTCATGTTTCATCTGAATGCAAAATGTAGTCAGAGTTCAGGCTTAGAATAGACATATATGTCTACAGAGGTTTGTTCTTTCTATAGAAATGATAATCATGATGACTGGAAAAAGTTGGTTTCTTAGCTGTATCTTAAGGCACTAGGCTGAACTAGGTACTCAAACCCAGGGGCAACAGCCTGTATCAATATTGCAATCATCCTGACCAGTGTAGTCAAAGCTATTCAGGTCACGCCACAGAATTACTCAAAAATCAACATTGCTCTGAATGTAAAATGAGACTGAAACCAATAGTTTGCCTGAACTTTGTTCAAAAATTCAAATTGCCTTCAGCAGCAATGCCAGCTCTCACTGTTTTCTTTGGGACTGTTGTGATATTTGTTATTCTTCTTAAGGTCCCAGCACCTGTGGTCAAAGGATTAGGTGATGATCTCTGCTTTCTTCTAAAACAAAAGTAAGTTTCTCACGTTTGAGGAAATGCTTGTAAACCTTGCCTGCATATGGCAGGCCACAGACTAGTTCTTCCTGTGCTCCACA
Source organism: Oxyura jamaicensis (assembly GCF_011077185.1). Classification (NCBI taxonomy): domain Eukaryota; kingdom Metazoa; phylum Chordata; class Aves; order Anseriformes; family Anatidae; genus Oxyura; species Oxyura jamaicensis. Next base: position 66,491,247 of record NC_048893.1, on the reverse strand, counting down.
TTGGCCAGATACAAGCCAATTCTAAGCCAGAAGGCACACGGTCACACAACCAGGGTGCAGCTAAGTTTGCATTACTGAGTCCTGTTAAGGTATAAGGTATAAGGACTCAAGCTGTCGACTGCTAAGATTTTTGGAGAGCAGCTGGTCTAACACATAGGAAGAGCATATTCATGTCTACCTGTTAAGACAAAAATAGGAAGCAAAGAAAAAGACCTCCCCCCCCCCCCCTTTTTTTTTTTTTTTCTCCAATATTTGCTCCAATTTCATGATTTTCTTGTTGGTGACGTGTGTAGGATGCAGGATGTTTCCATAATCTAAAAGACTATAAAAATACATCTGATGCTGCACATCAGGGAGCTTTCCAGCGTTGTCCTTTCCAAGTCCGTTTCTAAAAGTGCCATACAAATAGCCCTCTTGTGTACAGGATACAGTTCAATTTCTGTTCTAACAACTTCAATCCACTTACTCATTTAATGGAACTCCAACACAGTGACTTTTCTAAACCTATATAATTGAAGGAAGAGGAAGATAAGAGGTAAAATATCATTGTTTTCTCTCTTGGCATTTTGGATGTAATTTGACAGGCACTCCAAGATGTTATTGTTTATATGATACATAAGCAATATAAATTAAAGACAAGAAAAGAATAAACATCCTAAAAATATTATTTGTGAACAGTCACATATGCAAAAACTGTTGTCACTGTTAATTTTGCAAGGACTAGCTAGTAAACAGGAACCTTACAAAAGTCTAAGCAGAATGCAGATGGGCAAAGGAAAGAATAAAGAATATTTTCTTTCTTTTTTTTTTTTTTTTCTTTTTTTTTTAATTTCTTCTTTTTTATTATTATTTTTTGTTTGTTTTTTCCTCCATGGTGTATTAATGGAAGAACCCATCTGAGCCTGAATAGATTTTTTTATAACGTATTTCTGCAGTGGAGAGATCTGGACAGATTGGAGACCTGGGTGATCACCAACCACAAGAAATTTAACAAGAGCAAGTGCCGGGTCGTGCACCTGGGACGGGGCAACCCTGGCTATACGTATAAACTGGGCAATGAGATGCTGGAGAGCAGCCCCACAGAGAGGGATCTTGGGTCGTGGTTGACAGCAAGTTGAATATGAGCCAGCAGTGTGCCCTGGCAGCCAGAAAGGCCAACTGTATCCTGGGGTGCATTAAGCACGGCATTGCTAGTTGGTCGAGGGAAGGGATTGTCCAACTCTGCACTGGTGCAGCCTCACCTTGAGTACTGTGTGCAGTTCTGGGTATCACAGTACAAAAAGGACATTCAACTGTTGGAGAGTGTCCAGAGGAGGGCGATGAAGATGGTGAAGGGCCTGGAGAGGAAAACATATGAGGAGCGGCTGAGGTCACTGGGTCTCTTCAGCCTGGAGAAGAGGAGGCTGAGGGGAGACATCATCACAGTCTACAGCTTCCTCATGAGGGGGAGTGGAGGGGAAGGCACTGATCTGTTCTCCTTAATCACCAGTGATAGGACACACAGGAATTATGTCAAGCTGAGGCAGGGGAGGTTTAGGCTATACATCAGGAAGAGGTTCTTCACTGGGTGGGTGGTCGCACACTGGAATAGGCTCCCCAGTGAAGTAGTCTCTGCACCAAGCCTGTCAGAGTTTAAGAAGTGTTTGGACTGTGCACTTAGTCACGTGGTCTAAACTTTTGGGTAGACCTGTGCGGTGCGAGGAGTTGAGCCTCTTCAGCCTGGAGAAGAGGAGGCTGAGGGGAGATCTCATCACAGTCTACAACTTCCTCACGAGGGGGAGTGGAGAGGCAGGTGACCTATTCTCCATAAACAGGGTTAAGCTGAGGCAGGGGAGGTTCAGGCTGGACATCAGGAAGAGGTTCTTCATTGGGTGGGTGGTCACACACTGGAATAGGCTCCCCAGTGAAGTAGTCACTGCACCAAGCCTGTCAGAGTTTAAGTGTTTGGACTGTGCACTTAGTCACATGGTCTAAACTTTTGGGTAGACCTGTGTAGTGCCAGGAGTTGGACTTGATGATCCTTATGGGTCCCTTCCAACTCAGGATATTCTATGATTCTGTGATAATATTATTTTGACATACAAATCACTTAACCTTGGTTTCAGTCTTGGGCTATATTTGTAACCATTATTTCCCTTCAGGGATACAAAGCCATGGTGATGATCTTGAAGGTTTTTTCCAACCTTAATGATTCTATGATTCTATAACTTTGACTGCACTATGTTCGTAATCACACAATGATATAATTGTTTAATTTTCAATATGAGAAGTTTAAAGTAGCATTTTGAGTGCATATTGTGGCAGTCAGAAATAATCTAATGAAAATTTGTGAAGTTTTGTATTTGAATTGTAATTCAAGAAAAAAAGTAGCAGTATAATTCCCTTGGATGAGATGGGTCCCAAAAGGTATGACAAAGAAGCCATGATCCAGAGTTATAAAAACCCAAGAGGAAGCTTGTTTGAAGATCCAGATGGATATTTGCAAGTAAACAGGTTGCTTTGTTTCTTGGCCATCATTTTAAAGCACAGCAATGTCAACTGGTTTTGTCGCTCTGTGAATGGTTCCATATGCGTTAAAAATGCCTTGTACAGTGTTGGAAGGACATTCATAGTCAGGGTGAAAAAGGGTCTGGGACAGATCAGGAGCCAGAAAACATGCAAAAACATAGTAAGAAAAAAATAATAAATAAATAATTAAATTAAATTAAATTAAGTAATTGTGTATGAAAATACATCTGTATGCTTGAACTGAACACATTACCTAAATTCAGATCCATTTCATCAGCTTAAAGACCATTATCCTTTTCTTTTATTTTAGTGCCTTTATATCTCTCTCCTCTTTCATTCATATGGAACTTGCCATTGCTTCCAGATTTTAGGGAGAAAAATATGATAACAATATATATTTCCTTGTGATCATTTTTTTCCATTTCTTTAGCCCTTTTCATCCTTCTTCAAGCAATCAGATGTGTTAGTGAGTGTATTAAAAACTTCATGAACAATGCAGTGCTAATTATAGGAAAGTGTCATATTGTAGTCAATCTCTCAGCAGTTCTAATTATAAAACATCATCAGATTAAATTAATAAATAATGAAAGTTAATTTAGAAGAAGTTCTGCAAAAAATGTAAATGACATTTTTACATACAAGTAGAATTTGTAGTTAAACTGAAAACGTCATACAATAACTTCATAGTTTCATGCAAAAGTCTGAATTCTCTGCTTTGATCTTTTTCCTCAGATGTACTGGCAGATCATGTAGGCTGTCAAGTGGACATGCTAATTTTTCATTTACAAAATTTCCCGTGCTTAGGAACAGATATAAACTTAAATGAAACTATAACAATCTACTCTAGACAGGGACAACAGTGTCTGTCCTCTACCTCTGTACTAGTCCTTCCTGGTCACCTGTTAACAATTTAACCTCTCTATCCTTTAAAATCTATGTGTCTTATTAATACAAAAGAAACTCTAAGTCTTTTCATGATGAAATAGTTTATTATGATATGTGAAGTGCTGTGCATTTAATTTACCTCTCATTCAAACTTATCTGGCTTTCTTTATTCTTGGCCTCTTGTTTTCTCCCAATATTGACACATATTGATTTATTCTCTGTCTTTACAACACTATTATGAAAGACCAAGTACCTAATAGACAAGTGACCTCTCTGATGCCTTCTTCATTTGGTAACTTTGTTTGCTTTTCTTGGAGTTTCTGCCCTAACAGATAGGTTCCTCAAACCAGCTGCTAGAAGGGAAAGGTAAGATGTTCAAATTTAACAAATGATTTTGGAAGTCTGGAATTTTAGCTGTCAATTTTTATGTTCAGTATTTCTTGGAATTTCAGATTCTTTTATTTATTTGGTGAAACCCAAAGTCAGTATTTGGTTCTCAAACTTCCAGTCAAATGGGTAAAACATATCCTTATTTATAACTCGGTGTCAAACAATGCCTTCCATTTCCATAAAAACAGACATTAAAAACAAACAGACAAAAAAAAAAAAAAAAAAAAAAAAAACACCACCACCAACAAAAACACATAAAAGACATAACACTTCAAGCTGCTGAAATTTCTCAGCTTCAATTTACCACAACATTTTCTGGCATCCATATTTACACTATTTCTCTTGTCAGCAGCACAAAATATGAGCTTGGAGCCGATTATAGCCATAGAAGTGCTCAATGATTTAAAGCATTAAATGAAAGGAATTTGTTCTATATTTTTCTCCTTAAAGTGGTGAAAGAAATAATAGTGAAAGAACAGTCAAAAATGCAAAGTATGGCCTTGTATTCACAACTTAGCAATGGACAGACTTGAAAAAGATGTGCCTGTTGAGTAATTTTTTCTTAATATGGTGCTGTTTGTTGCTGAATATTTCCAGTGCTAATGGGAGTGAAATGGATAACCATGAGAAAATAGACACTTATCTTCAACTCAGTTTTAGTTATTCTTATGTATTCTTAAAGCTCAGCATCTGAAATCATGATAGATAGATTCTGCTACTGTTTACTATTGTTGTGACCTCCATCACCACAGTGAGATGAAAGTGGACTTTTAGTTTCATTTAAACACTTGCATTTTAACATACTTTATGGAGAGAATAAAAAAGACTCCACCACCAATTTTCAGCTTTACTTCTTTACTTTGCTCTTTCAGTGCCTTCTGTCTTAAAATCAGAACTAGTGTTCCATAGAGTTTTTTGTTTGTTTGTTTGTTTGTTTCAGCAAAACACATTTTTGTGCTGTTTTAAACAGCACAAGTGTGATGGCACACCCTTCCCTTTCACCTTTACCACAGGATCCAACTGCTTCCAGAACATGACCTTGAATTTAAGGTCTTGGTAAACTCTCTGTAAAATATTATTTCTTGTTATTATTGTGATCTCAAATAAATAACTTAGCAAGAGCTGAAAAGGTAAAAAGCCAAAGAACCCTATTTTTTATTGCTTTATCTCCATGTTTTCCTAAATAAGTCCATTATTTCAATGAAACCTAAATTAAAATTTCTTAATACTTTGAATTGGCTATAATATAAACATCCAGCAATAAGAAGTTCATTCATCATATACAGTGCTAATTTATATTAAAGGAGAATGCCTGACTGACTCATTTTAAATAAACTACAAGATTATCAAGCATTTTTCTGGGTCTAAATTAATGCATAAACCATAGGGAAAAAAAAAAAAAAAAAAAAAAAAAAAAGCAGAAAATAACAGAATATTTTTTCTCTTGAAGTACATATTTTTATCAGATATTTTCACCCCCAGATCTTCCAGTTTTCAATGTAGTCATTAGAATAACATCTATTTTGTAGAAGAAAGAAAAAGACAGAGATGATAAATAATCTGGTAGGCAAGTCCCAGAACTATAAAAATATTCCTTGTTCTTGAGTTTCAGTGTGGTGCTTTATTTACTGCGTGACCCTATTTCCATGTAGTATGTTACTTAAAATTAATACTATTTATGTTAACATAAAGCTTACTCCAAAGGTTGACTATTGTGTGCATTTGATTATGCTGCTTGAGTTCCACTTTATATCAGAGACATAGTATAAAATACAACAAAATAGATTACCCTACACTTTTAAATGAATCTTTTCTTAATTTAACTCCTTGTAAAATAGATGTTTTTACTTACCTCTCTTCCAAGATTCCTGCAAAAATGAATCAAAGTTGGTAGACTTCTCTAAAAATAAGTACTGTATTAGTGCAACAGTGCAGTATAATTTGTTCCTTGTAAGATTGCTTTAATCAGTGCTATTGGAAAGAGAACTTGGAAAGTTTTGATCTGCATAGGTTTCAAACTCCTGAACACTGATTTGTGTCCATATATTCGTTGAGGATTTTGAGGATTATGCCCTCCATGACAGATTTTAATTCTAATCTTTCAGAAACTGTTTTACTTGAATAGCTTAACTTTCACAAAACATTCTGTAGAATTTCTTGGCATCAGTCACATGCATGGGTTTTTGAAGGCTAAGGGTGTGACCTCTGGAATTCTGCCATCAGCTTTAGTGAAGCCAAAAATGGAACAAATTAGCTGCAACACAGAAAGAGTTTGGACTTATATTGCCAGCAGAAAGAGTTTTAGAGACTAAATATTATAATTCATGAAAATTATATATAAAAGAGAAAAAAAAAATATGTTATTTTGACTGAAGACTGTGTCAGAAAATTAAAGAGAAAGTAAACTTTAGTTTATTTGTTTCTTTATGCTTGAAATAATGTTATATTTCTCCTGCCTACACTGGATGCAAATTAATACTAATATCTACTTCTTTGTAAACTTTATAAAAGTACTTTAATGAAAATTTTAATCAGCTGAAGACATTTTTCTTCTGTTATAGTCATTGAAGAGTAAAGAGGTGACAGCAAATGTTGATAGGCGTTATTTTGTGTGTGTGTGTCTTTATGTTTGTGAAATGTATTTTGTTATCCAACCTGGCAGGGGGAGCTATTACGCTTCAGTAATATTTGTGAACGTAACGTGACGCTCCAAGCCAGATAGTTTGCTAGACCTTAGAAAATGTAAAAGAGATGGTAAAATCAAGGCAGATCAACAAAATATTGTTTTCTTACCTCATACATCTTCCCTTCATGTCCTGAAATGAAGCATGCTCTCTCTGAATGGGTATTGTCATTTAATTTCTGGTCTTGTGGTTCAGAAAAAAATACAAATATATTTTCCCAGTGTTGGTTATATTTACATCTGTCCTGAGTGCAGCAGGTAGAAATCTAGTCTGCAAATTGCCTGTTTTATTTCTTTTTAATTAAAGAGCTATAAAAATATACATTATTCGAATGATAGATTTATAGATGTGTGAAAATGATGTTGTATGTGAAAACTGGGAATGGGATTTAATTTAAAGGTGTTAGTAAATTATCTGGTTCCTCCAAGTCCTGGGAAAATTGGAATTTGAATGTCAATAGTTAGAACTGATTTGATAATAGTCCCTTGAACACGAATAACTTTGAAGCAAGCTTTGCAGCATTGTGCATGTTTAACATACACATTATCAGTTCCTACAGGAACTGGTTCTGAACAGCTTACAAAAATGGAAACCAAGCCCAATTTCAGTGGACTTTTATGTTTTTATGAGTGAGAGAAAATCACAGAATCCAAAATCAGGCAAATATTGCTATTTAGAATTTTCATTCAGAACTTCTGTTTTACTCACATTTTAAAACTCATGTTTAAATAAAGATGAAAAAAAATCAACAAAAGTTTTTTCATGGATAGGAGAAAGCTTATTTTATACACACTGAGTACAAGAATGAATCATAGAATTTAAGAATCATAGAATATCCTGAGTTGGAAGGGACCCATAAGGATCATCAAGTCCAACTCCTGGCACTACACAGGTCTACCCAAAAGTTTAGACCATGTGACTAAGTGCACAGTCCAAACACTTCTTAAACTCTGACAGGCTTGGTGCAGTGACTACTTCACTGGGGAGCCTATTCCAGTGTGTGACCACCCACCCAATGAAGAACCTCTTCCTGATGTCCAGCCTGAACCTCCCCTGCCTCAGCTTAACCCTGTTTATGGAGAATAGGTCACCTGCCTCTCCACTCCCCCTCGTGAGGAAGTTGTAGACTGTGATGAGATCTCCCCTCAGCCTCCTCTTCTCCAGGCTGAAGAGGCTCAACTCCTCGCACCGCACAGGTCTACCCAAAAGTTTAGACCACGTGACTAAGTGCACAGTCCAAACACTTCTTAAACTCTGACAGGCTTGGTGCAGAGACTACTTCACTGGGGAGCCTATTCCAGTGTGCGACCACCCACCCAGTGAAGAACCTCTTCCTGATGTATAGCCTAAACCTCCCCTGCCTCAGCTTGACATAATTCCTGTGTGTCCTATCACTGGTGATTAAGGAGAACAGATCAGTGCCTTCCCCTCCACTCCCCCTCATGAGGAAGCTGTAGACTGTGATGATGTCTCCCCTCAGCCTCCTCTTCTCCAGGCTGAAGAGACCCAGTGACCTCAGCCGCTCCTCATATGTTTTCCTCTCCAGGCCCTTCACCATCTTCATCGCCCTCCTCTGGACACTCTCCAACAGTTGAATGTCCTTTTTGTACTGTGATACCCAGAACTGCACACAGTACTCAAGGTGAGGCTGCACCAGTGCAGAGTTGGACAATCCCTTCCCTCGACCAACTAGCAATGCCGTGCTTAATGCACCCCAGGATACAGTTGGCCTTTCTGGCTGCCAGGGCACACTGCTGGCTCATATTCAACTTGCTGTCAACCACGACCCAAGATCCCTCTCTGACTAGATGGGTGATCTTATTGTAAAAGGAAATCAGATTTGTTAGGCAGGACCTACCCCTCATGAACCCATGTTGGCTGGGACCAGTGACTGCATTGTCCCCCAGGTGCGCTTCAATAACTTCAAGAATCATCTTCTCCATAATTTTACCAGTCACTGACGTAAGACCGACACGCCTGTAATTGCTAGGGTCTTCTTTCTTACCTGTCTTGAAAACTGGCACAACTTTTGCCAGCTTCCAGTCTAGCGGGACCTCTCCAAATTCCCAAGATCGCTGAAAATAATTGAGAGAGGTCCTGCGATGACATCAGCCAGCTCTTTAAGCACCCTGGGATGAATCCCATCCGGATCCATGGACCTGTATGGTGGAGCAGCAAATCCCAAACACATTCAGGGTCGGTTGGGAGTTTGTCATTCCCACCATCATGGTCCTCCAGCTCAGGGCACCCTGGGTCCCGAAGCCCATCATCAGCGTTGAAGACAGAGGTGAAGAAGGCATTAAATGTCTGCTTTGCCTATGTCATTGTCTGTGAGGAGACCTTCCTCATCAAGCAGTGGACCTATGTTTTCTTTGGTTCTCCTTTCTGTTCACATATCTAAAAAAAATCTTTTTTGTTGTCTCCCACAGACATGGCCAGCTTCAACTCTAGTTGGGCTTTGACCACACAAAATTTCTCCCTACAAACACGAACAGCATCCCTGTGTTCCTTCCTTGTTGCCTGACACTCCTTCCAGCTACTGTACACTTTTTTTTTTTTTTTTTTTTTTTTTTTTTTTTTTTTTGCCTAAGCTCCAGTAGAAGATCCCTGGTCAGTCAGGCCAGCCTCCTGTCCTGCCTGCCTGACTTCTGATATTTTGTAATTGCCTGTTCTTGTGCTTAAGGAGGCAGTGCTTAAAGACTGACCAGCACTGAAGGATACCAATGCCTTCAAAAGCAGTTTCCCAGGGGACCTTGCTGACTAGTTCCCTGAGCAGCCTGAAGTCTGCTTTCCCCATATCCAGGGCTGAAGTTTTGGCGGCAGTTTTCCTTCTGTCACCATAAATTTGAAATTCAACCACTTCATGGTCACTATGACTGAGACGCCTGCAAATTGCCATGTCTCCCACAAGACCCTCTCTGTTCTCTAGCAACAGATCTAGGAGGGCACCTTTCCTAGTTGGCTCCCTTAGCACCTGCACCAAGAAGTTATCATCTAGGTGCTTTATGAACCTCCTGGACTTCTTCATGTCAGCCATGTGGTGATTCCAGTTGACATCTGGCAAGTTGAAGTCCACCATAAGGACAAGGGGAGTTGATCTCGAGGCATCTCTCAGTTCTGCAAAGAATAATTCATCAGCGTTGTTGTCCTGGCCAGGTGGTCTGTAATAGACTCCCACAATGACATCCCCTTTATGTGTTTGTCCCTTAATCCTTACCCAGAGGCTCTCAACTTTGCCATCGCCAACCTGAAGTTCCACACAGTCCATGCTTCACATACATTGCCACCCTGCCACCTCACCTACCCTGCCCGTCCCTCTTGAAGAGCCTGTAACCATCTATTGCAGCACACCAACCACAGGATTCATCCCACAAGGTTTCGCTTATGCCGATGATGTCGTAGCTGTGGGACTGGGCCAAGATTTCTAGCCCATCCATTTTATTCCTCATACTGTGTGCGTTTGTGTAGAAGCACTTCAAATGAGCTTCCCTACATGCAGCACCTTGTGGAGCTGACTGAAGGACCTCACTGGCTCACAGCCCCTCTGATTCTAGCACATCATCCATCATCGGCATGCTTGGTTTTATCCTCTTCCCCCTTCAACTCTAGTTTAAAGCCTATCTATCTAAAGCCTGCCATCTCCTGACCAAAAATCCTTACCCCTCTCTGAGAGAGGCGCATCCCATCTGGTTCCAGCAGGCCTGGTGTCACATAGACATTCCTGTGATCGAAAAACCCAAAGTTCTGCCGGTTATACCAGTCCCAAAGCCATGTGTTAATGTGATGAGCCCTTGAAATGATAGTTGCATACTGTAATAATGCATTTTATGTACTATGTATTATTTATGTTTTATAGTATGAATCATCTCCAATTTATATTGGAATAGTAAAGAATAGAGCTTGCCACTGGATTTCTCCACCAGCTATTTCAGCTGAAGTATGACAGAAAAAGAAATTTCTCCATTCTCTTTTAAAAGGAAGAAAATAGTGGAGTAAGGAAATGGTCAAGCTACATCTCTGACTCTATTCCCTTTTTTGCATGTCTGACATATTGCTTTGAGCATCTGAGCTTTTATTGAGCCCAGCAAAGACAAAGGAAAGATATTCTGTTCTCACTGACCTTCCTGGCTATGGCAAATTGGCAAATCCCTGATGTGAAGGTGGGGAGGTGGGAAGGGCAACTGAAGTTTTGCAAGAACACTGACATGCTAGGATGGCAAAGCAGCAAAACCTTCCACTTTCCAGATGGAGCATTGTTAATAATCTGGATTTGTGGCACTGCACTATTTTGAAACAAATAAAACCAAGCAGTAAAAAGCAAAGTTCATTTGCCATATGGTTGTTTATTTCTCTTTGCTACAGCTCAGATATAAATAGTGTATAGTTTCTCAATACGGCACATCTATACACACATACAGCAGGTGTATACAATATAGCACACGTAGATTAGCCCAAGCAAACCTCCTTTTGATTGCATTGAACGTGTCATCATAGTGTAAAGGATTTTCTCCTTCAGTTGAGGTATAAGATACATCTGACAGCCATAAGGAGAATATGAGGAAAAGATACATTTAGGACTGAAAAGAAGTGTAAAAAGGGGAAGCAGCAGGTGGATGTAAAAGCACAGAAGATAACACACATGGCTGGCCGATCAACATTTTCCAACTGAAATTAATTCTCATGAAAGATAGGATTCCAGCAACCCAGAGAAGTAAAGATTTGTTTAAATAAAAGAGAAATGTGACTGGCAACATCTATGTCTCATCACCATTAGACTAGACAAAAATTTCTGATACCCAGCAGACAATGACCAGAGAATGGCATAACCTCTATTATGCCTCAAACTCTTATGGCTGTGACTGGGGCTAGTGGGGGGATGATACTTTCCCCCCCATGGCTTCTCCAACTGTTTGTAATCCATGGAAATGCCTGTCTAGACATTTGAAATTCACATAATGGAAAAGAAGTATGAAGCTAATATTAATTTGAACTCCAGACCTTCCATGTTCTCTCCCCTCCCCTCCCCTCCCCTCCTCAGTAAATGTACCAATTGATTTTTTTTTTCAAATAAAAACATAAAAAAAAAAAACATAATCTTACCCTCAAGAGTTACTTCCTGTTCCTGAATTTGTTGAAAAACTGTGCCAAGCGAATGCCAATCATGACACAGTTACAAGCACCCAACAAGTTTAGAGCATCTAGGTCTATGTGTGGGTTGTAGGTGAGCATAGGTGTGTGTACTTTTACACTGCTACACTGATATAAAAGCATGGTTGAGGATACCAGTATTACTTTATGGAGCATTTTATCTTCACTCTAGAAATGTTTAATTCTAGAACAGGTGACTAAGAACAGTGACTCAAATCCTTTTGTCTTCTTTAGTCCCAAGTTGAGGTTTTCTGTCCTTTTTTTAGGGGATGACTGAAGTTATCATTCTGAGCAGTAACACTACGTTATTGCCTATAAACGCAAAGGTAGAAGAGGGGATAGCCTATTTCCAGTCTTATAGGTTGGTGATATAAAATTCTGGCAATGTTAAATGACAGGCTTACTTTGTGCTAACTATACAAAGCTTATGCAAATAAATAAATAAATAAATTTACCAAGAAGCTGACTCCCAGAGCAATTCTTCTCACAGTTTCTAAGCACTGGTTATTTAGGACAGCTTTAAGTAAATCAATATTAATATATAATATCCTTTAAATGTCCTTTTAATCAATAAAATCCCAATCAAAGTCTGAAAATAAAGAAATAAAGATGTGGTGCCCACAGCATCCTAACAACATCCTAAATTTTTCTTTTGACGTGAGACCCCAGAGATCCTACAGGCTTCACTGTGTAGAAAGTTCTGAGTAGGCATCAAGGGTAACTTGAGGGGAAAAGGCATCATAGTTCGCCCATTTTCATTCTGGATTTTAATTCTGGATAACAAGGCAAAACTTATCTCCTGATAGCTCTCTAGCTATTCTGGTGATAGAAACCTAAGCACTTACAAAGCACTTACGCATGCACTTAATTTTAAACCCAGCAGTAATCCTGATTGAATAAAGAGGTCTACCTTTGTGCTTAAAGTAAAGCATGTGCTTAAGTACCTTTTTGTATAGAGGCCTTAATTACATTATGTGTGTGAGAGGATATGATAATTTTAGTTGGCTTTCCCAGGAGAGTTTTTAGTTAATAAAATAACTAGGTTTAATACTCCACAGAGTCATATGGGAACAAAATTCTGCTCCTCCCCCTGTAGCCCAGTGCAGGGTAGACTGTAATTTAATTGTTGGAAACACAGAAAGTGCTGGAATGCTGTATGTCTTAATATTGTACGGCCAAACCATGTTTGTTTCTATTATGGAATACCTTGGGAAATCCACTGTGCAATGCTACTACTAGTTATTCATAATAGTTTTTGAATTTACTGACATTCAGTACAAGACTTTAGTTGTTTTACTGGATCAGATAAGGGAGGAAAAGATCCAATCAACAAGAATTTTTTAAAAAGTGAATCAATTAAAACAAAACAAAACAAAACAATATCTTATGTAAAGTAGGACACATCTGTGTGTCTGTTTGCAAATAATCCACTCAAAATCCTGCATTCTGATTATTCCATTTTATCTCTTTAAATGTTCAAAACAGTGTGTAAATTCAGCCCTGATGTGCATGACTCAGAGAAGGTGGTGAGCAGCATAGGCACAACTGATCAATGTATTGCAGATCATCAGACACCATTCACCCCCAGACAAAATCATACAAATATTGAGGTTCTCATCTCAGCCTTTGATTCTGCATGTCACCAAAATGCCTCCTACAGAAGCATCTGCTTCCAAAGCTGCCTGAAAACGTCTCTTCAGGATAATAGTTTTAACTGTGCAGTGGCAGACAGGTGAAACCCAAGAGCCAGATTTTTACCTGGGCCATTTACACCAATAGCTGCAGAGCCTGGTTAAGACTTTCCCTCTTTGGGGGCCTATTTCAAGTATTCAGTTGTGTACAATATGAATCTTTGCAAAACATTACAATGAACATTGCAGAGCAGAAATTCTTAAAAGTAATTTCCCACAGGGGTAACTGACAATATGCCACTGGCTTCAGAAGGTGCAAATTCTGGTAAATGTTCTGAAATAAATGAAACAAAACTGATTTACATCAGGTGATGATCTGACCTTCATTTTTCCTACATATATTCTCAACAGCAAAGATCATTATGCTTAAATAGCAAAGAGCAACAATTTCTGCTGCTTAATGCATATGCCATAGACAGGTTTCATGCTATATTAATTTGACAACATCAGAGTGTGTTTTTCCTTTAAAAACTGTAATCCGCTGGAAATAAAGAATAAAATTATGTTGAATAACCATTAGAAAGATATTTTTTAAAATAAGAAAAAATAATTAAACAGGCAACATTATCATGTTGTTTTTTAAGAATTTTTATAGTAAAAAAAGGTAGAGGATGTGACTCTAGAATTTAGTATACATTATTATTTAAAATTTTTACTAAGATAAAGTTTTAAAAAACATATCCATGAGGAAGTGTTAATTTTAATAACATCCCCCTATATATATTATTATTATTATTTTGTTCTCTACAGATTTGATTCACAAAAGGGTTTTATGCACATAAGTACTACCTCAAGCACCAGACTAATACAGTTTAGCTCCTTATAGTCTGTCATCAGATATCACCTAGCCTCAAAGTTTGCCTGTAGCTCTACAGCAAGAGCTATTCCACAGATTTCTTAATGCTTTGGATATATAAAATAATAAAAGCAATAACTCTTCTACACCTGTCCAACTGTTAGGAATGTGGGTCCCTTGCTGAATGAGGAGGGTGTCCTGGTAACGGGAGATGCTGAGAAGGCGGAGACACTGAATGCTTTCTTTGCTTCAGTCTTTGCTTCAAGGACTCTTCTCCAGGACTCCTGGACCCTGGAGGGAGGAAAAAGCATCTGGAAAATGGAGAGATCCATGGGCCCCAATGGGATGCATCCATGTGTGCTGAGGGAGTTGGCAAAGGTGATCGCCAAACTGCTCTCTATCATCTTTGAAAGGTCCTGGGGAACAGGAGAGGTGCCTGAAGACTGGAGGATAGCCAGTGTCACTCCGGTCTTCAGGAAGGGCAATAAAGAGGATCCAGGAAACTACAGGCCAGTCAGTCTCACCTCTGTCCCTGGAAAGGTGTTGGAGCAGCTTGTTTTGGATGCCATCTCCAAGCAATTGGAAGAGAAGAAGGTTATGAGGAGTAGTCAGCACTGATTCACCAAGGGGAAGTTGTGCTTGACCAACCTCATTGCCTTCTATGATGGCATCACCAGCTGGGTAGATGGTGGGAGAGCAGAGGATGTCATCTACCTTGACTTTAGCAAATCTTTTGATACTGTCCCCCACAATATCCTGCTAGTAAAGCTGAGAAAGCGTTGGATAGATGAGTGGGCAGTAAGGTGGGTTGAGAACTGGCTGACTGGCCAAGCTCAGAGGGTGGTGATCGGTGGTGCAGAGTCCAACTGAAGACCTGTGACTAGTGGTGTTCCACAGGGGTCGGTGCTGGGTCCGGTCTTGTTTAACATCTTCATCGACAACCTTGATGAGGGAATATTGTCGGCCCTCAGCAAGTAGGCCAACGACACAAAGCTGGGAGGAGTGGCTGACATGCCAGAAGGCTGTGCTGCCATTCAGCGAGACCTGGACCAGCTGGAGAGATGGGCAGGAAGAAACCAAATGAGGTTTAATAAGAGCAAGTGTAGAGTCCTGCACCTGGGAAGGAACAACCACACGTATCAATACAGGCTGGGGGATGACCTGCTGGAGAGGAGCTCTGAGGAGAAGGACCTGGGGATCCTAGTAGACGAGAGGATGACCATGAGCCAGCAGTGTGCCCTGGTGGCCAAGAGGGCCAATGGGATCCTGGCGCGCATTAAAAGAAGTGTGGCCAGCAGATTAAGGGAGATGATCCTCCCCCTCTACTCTGCCCTGGTCAGGCCTCACCTGGAGTACTGTGTCCAGTTCTGGGCTCCCTGGTACAAAAAAGACAGGGATTTCCTGGAAACAGTCCAGCAGGTACAAAAAAAGACAGGGATTTCCTGGAAACAGTCCAGCGGAGGGCCACAAAGATGATACGGAGCCTGGAGCATCTTCCCTATGAAGAAAGGCTGAGAGACTTGGGTCTGTTCAGCCTGGAGAAAAGAAGACTGAGAGGGGATTTCATCAATGTTTATAAATACCTGAGGTGTGGGAGACAGAGGGATTTGGCCAATCTCTTTTCAGTGGTTTGTAGGGACAGGAGGACAAAGGGTAATGGCCACAAAATGAAGCACAGGAAGTTCCACACCAACATGCAAAAGAACTTCTTCACAGTGAGGGTGACGGAGCACTGGAACAGGCTGCCGAGGGAGGTTGTGGAGTCTCCTTCTCTGAAGATATCCAAGGCCTGTCTGGATGCCTAGCTGGGCAGCCTGCTCTAAGGAACCTCCTTTGGCAGGGGGGTTGGACCCAATGAGGGTCCCTACCAACCCCTACAATTCTGTGATTCTGTGATTCTGTGAACCTCTTCAGTGAAGAAGGAAAAGATTAACAGCAGTGTCTGATTTGTGTGGGATTACACATAAAAAACAGGTAGCTCTTTCTGTGGGTGTCCACAGGCATGCAGTGTCAGTGTAGGTTTGCTCTACAGTGACTTCCACAGACTGCAGAGTTACAAAGAAATTATTATTTTAATAGCTACATGTTCAGAAGTGTCATCCCAGAAATGTGGGGAAAGCTGACTGATTTTCCAGCAGAGTGTTAATAGTTGTGTGGGTGTATAAATTCTCACACATGATTTTAGGGAAGAGGTTTAATAAAAAGAGGCTCAGTGTTAGTCAGGAAATTGCAGTTAAAGAAGTGATTTTCAATAATATTACTATTTACAGGCTTAACCTTGTTTCCATCTGAGTCAGCAACCAACATGCAATGATTTCAATACTGGAGGCTAAAGCACTCAATACCTTTCAAACTATAAGGTCAGAATGCTAATTTTTGATATATATACCTCCTGCCAGTGAGGGAAAGAGAAGAAAAGATGAAGATCTATAACATATATGTTCAGAAATTTGAGGCCTCGGTTCATCTGCATTCATCTTTTATTTAAATATGTAAAAATTCTGAAGCAAGAGAGGAACTAACAAGGTGAAGTCCACACATATTCGCCTAAATTCAGATTAACTTCAAGTTTTTGCATCAAGAAGCACCCTACTTCAGTAGTTCAAGTTAAATTGCTTGAATGGCTAAAATTTAGTCATATTCTTAAATCTCTACTGAACAGAGACTGGATTAGTTTTATTTTTGGAATGTTTCACATGTAACATTTGCCTAAATAGTAGGCTCCAGGACTGAAATCTACTGAATAATTTTAATTTAGAAAGGATAGAGGTAGGAAGGGAGAGGAAATACTTTTCTTCTTTGTGAAAACATGGAAAATCTTAGACAGAAAGGGACTGCTGGGGATTACCGTGTAACCACCCATGCCATTCTCCCCCTCCTACCTCACTGTACATTTAAAATTATTTATTGCTATTCACTTCACAGGATTCAACTAATTTGAGAACTGTTAACATGTCTCCCGTTTGTTTTCTGATCTTCAGACTAAACAAGCCCAGTCCTCTCAAATATTGCTTGTAAAGCATTTTTCTATAGGTCTTTGATCATTTATGTCACTCTCCTCTGGACTGTCTCTGCTTTCTTCATATCTTTCTTAAAATATAGTAGCCTGAACAAGAGATGAGACTTGAGGGCTTTACAAGAAGATTGAAAAGATTACTTGTCATTATTTATATGTGACACTTCATTTTATACATCCTAGTACAAGTGGTTAAAATTATTGATTTATGTACAGATTATTATCCTTTATAGCCCCAAAACCATTTCTGGCAAAACTGCTGTGTTGGTGGCCTTGTCTGATCTTGTATTTCTGCAGAAGTCTTGAGTTTGGTTACGTAAAATAAAAATAAGCATAGTACTTTTGGTCTGGGCCATATTAAACTGCCTCTTATTTATTCCAGACTATTATTCTGAATTGATAAGACTATTTTGAACTCTAATGCTGTCTTCCAAGATACCTATAATTCATCCTGATTGTGCAGAATCTATAAATATTATTAAACATGCTCAATTCCACACATCATTACTATAAACAATGGATAATACCAAAGTCAAGACAGGCCAAAGTATGCATCCCCCCTTCTTTGTCTGCATTGCTCGACTTTAATAGAAACCCATTTATAACTATTTTTGAATTCAGTTTTCTAACTTGATATGCTCACAGTAGATGCTCAGTCTGCATTTTCTTGGTTTATTTACAGCAATGTCTTTCAAATCATGTCAGAATCTTATGACTCACAACCACTTCTTCAATGAATCCTTTTTTCCCTTCAATTGAAGAAAAAGATTTTTTTTATTATTATTTTTTTTTTTGACAAACTCTTATTCTGAAGTATATGTTATTTTTTTTTATCCTTTATTTACAGGTGGGTTATTTGGGTATTGCTCCTAATAGACTTGGCCTAGAATCCCTTTATCTACAATTTTCCCGTTTAGAAATCAGGTACTCTTCTTGTCTATTTCATGTATGCTAAGTTTCCAATCACTCTCATTTTTTACTCACCCATTCTTCACACGTGTGTTGTGTTATTTCAGCCCATGCAGAAATAACAGGAAAAGTACACATTTATCTAAGAGATTACCAATTTAATATTTATTTTATTTTACATTTTATTTTACTTTTATTTTATTTAATTTTATTTTATTTTAATTTAATCTCAGTTTATTACTTATATATTATATACGTTATTGATTGATTTTATTTTATTTTATTTTATTTTTAATATACATTTATTATTCATTTATTATAATTCATTTATTTTGGTTATATGAATCTTTGTTTATTTATTTTTTTAAGAATGCAGAAAAAAATCTCTTGGGCTTACATCACCTCTTATTCATCTCAGTAACTAATAAAGAAAAAAAATCCAACCCTCCAAAACTCTCTCTGATCTTTATTTTACCAGTTTTACACATAAGTAATGGTTTATATCAACCCTTATAGCCTTCACTAGTGGCATTTCATTTTGTTCTTTCCATTTTTTTTCTTACTTGCTTATACATTTTTTCCCCATCCTTATGAAGTTGGCATAGTTTCCATTCTTAATACTATTTTTCCTCGAATCTCAGACCATCACCACTGATGTCTTCAGTTTATATCTTTTCTTAGTATTTGCTAGCTCTCCAGTCTTTTTGCCACTGGAGAAGCTCCACCAGGAATCCTTTCCTGTGAAATCTTACCTATGAACTCTTATATTTATGTTAATAACAACAAACAATGACTGTTTCAATAAAAAAATATTAAAATGTTAATAAATATTCTGGTAATTAAGCTTAGTCTTATCTTTTTTTTTTTTTTTTTTCTTATCAAATTTATTTTTGTTTTAGGGTAACCCAATTTGATTTACCCATGCATCTTCTCAACCAATTTCTCTACTGGGTCGACTCAAAACCAGTGGAATGTAGATTTGATCTATTTTAATCTATTTTTTTCTGACAAAAAATATAGCCAAAACATACACTAAGAACTTAACAAAAGGCATGGGTTTTACTTTATTGCCTTTCCTATTAACATCAGCATTATCTTTCGAACTATCCTGTTAGCTGATTAAAAAAGGCTTTATGTATTTGATCTTCCCATTTTTTTGGCATATAATAAGCTATCTTTTATCATGTTCTTCTGTTACCCTTCAATTTTTATTCAGGCTTTCAATATATTTATCTTGAGATGCATTACATTTCAGGAATGGACATTTTCATATGCTTCTCTTCATGATATTCATGTAAGAACAGCTTACAGCATAACTCCTCTCCCAGACATTTTGCATTTCTAAGAAACCTTATTGATGAACCCTGATACTAGAGCACAGTAGTGGAACACCACTTTAGTACTGTCATGGTGCACCAGTCCACAACTGCACTGCAAATGGGAGTACTTGCTCAAGTGAGCCCATTTGATCTCATAACTGAGACTGCATGATTACACTTTGGGCACACATATATGCAAATATGTGTATAACAAATTTTATGCTGAGCACTGGAAAAATGAAATTAGCAAGAAGTTGAAATAGCTCAAAAGCTATTTCAAAAACAACTTGCAACATCAGTGAAAGCATTGCAATCTTGGAAAAATAGCTTACACTTTTTCTCTGAACTACTAAAACAGTAATTATAGCTCTATACAATGTTGGTCCCAAACTATTATAATAACTATTTTGATATTTTTCTTTCTTCACATATTCATTTATTGAACGCTATGCAAATATGAATTTCACACAAATGTAGAAAGATCAGTTAGGCAAGATTCTTCTTTATATTTGGTGGGAACACTTTATATATTCTTAATTGATGGCTTCCCTACATCTATGTGTATATTGTAATGTTTTGGTATATTATATGAAAAAAGAAGTGAACATGTAAAAGTGTTGGTATAAACTTGGTAACACAGTAGGGCTTTTTTTTTTTTTTTTTTTTTTTTTTTTCAGCTTGGTGAGCAGAGAAGAAGAGACACTAGCAAAAGAGGAAAAGGAATTTATAATAAAGGAGGCATCCAACATCCAGGTATAAATGGAAAGTTTTATATCTGCTAAAAGTAAAAAACAAATAAACCATGACTATATACTCTGCACCACCACCCCAACTTTCCAAACAAATTTAAGACGGCACCCTAGAAATGAGGAGTTCATAAATGTTAAATTAGACAGACTTTGCTCTGTGATGCAAACCATGGCTGTGACCTAAAGCAAGAATATACAATGCCTTTCAGTTAGAGAGTCTGTCACTCTCATTCCCTTTGATGCTCTTTCACTTTCAGGAAGAGTGCACAGGGAGTTCAGGTTTGTGGCCTGCTCCCCTGTTGTCCCTCATCTTACAGGCACTGACATCCAGATGAATCCTCAAGTTGCACAAGAAACATACATACAAAAAAATCCCATTCACTTTCATCAGTAACTTTTTTTATATATGAAAGTTTCTATCAGAGAACCACTGAGCCTTATTATACAGTCATCCGCATCCAGTTACCACATAGTCATTCAGGATGAGCATTATAGAAACTCCCATGAAAGTTTTCTTCATCTGAATGAATCCTTACCAAGGTGCTTTCTTCCTCCTGCTTTCAGGTGTCATATATGTGAATGAGTCTCTGAGGGTGTTCTGACTCCTGCAGATCACAAGGACCTCTGTGGCCCCTCATAACCTTCTTGGCTACCTTTACTCCAGGTATAGATAGGGAAGGCTGAGTCAGCAGGCTAGACTATCATCCCTTTATTATTAATTTGTCCATAAATATTAACTATAGGACTGTGTTAATTATCCTGTAGAAAACTTTTCTCTGTGTTAAAATTGCACATATTTAAACATATGCCTGGAGTTTCAGCTTCAAGGTGAGAAACTTGAGATCTCTTCTGTAATTAAAAATAGTTTAAATCAAAACAGAACCAGACTTGGACTCTGTCAGAACTAGCTAAACTGTGTGCCATGGATGGCTCTTCCAAGAAGAGTAAGTGATGGTTCACACCCTCCTGTCCCTCACTAAGTATAACAGTATATCATATCAAGAATTTAGGGCATCTTCAGAAATCAACATAAGGTGAGAGAATTGTTTTGTTCTGTGACTGCATCCTGAGTAGACTGCTATCTGTGTTGTCTTTTCTTTGAAAAAGTTACCAAGAGCATTGTTTTGGGGGACTGAAGGGAACATACTCTAGAGTTAGAGCACAGGGTAAAACGTCTGGAATTTTGTCTTTGCTAATGCCTCTACTGCTGCTGGCAGGAGGAAACAACTGGAGATGAATTACTGGTCTTAACTTCCCTAATTAAGGAAGAGCTGGAGGGAATACATCATGGGCAGTAGGAAAGAAACTGAAGAAAAAGAAATTTTTCTGGTTTATACTTCAAATGATTCATGACCTGCAATATATCATATGCAGTCCTGATTCAACAAGATTCTTAGGCAAGTGTATTGCTTTAACTTGTAACCCTCTCTGAAAACTAAGGGAAAATTGAGTAGGTTTCATTTCAGAAATGAAAGACTAGGCAAGGACAAAGTTTAGACCTGAAAGGAACTACTTCCATTGTATTGTTCTGATCGGTACTTGACAATTTTTTATATCAGTCATTTGTCCTACCTTAGTATCTGATCCCCTTCAGTGGAACAAAATAATGATGTCTCTCAATACAGAGTTATGGCTTTATTCACTATGAATTTAACAAGTCTGTGAGAAGTTATAAAGTGCAGAACTCAGAAACAAAACAGTAGTAACTTACTTTCATATGTAGGTACTCTTTATGTGACATCATTCATAGAGTAACAGACCTAGAATATAATGAGCTTAGTATTTTTCTTCTGTCATAATTTCTACAATGATTCTGTCATAATTTCTACGACATTTCTATATAATTTCTACAATAATTTCTATGAAACCTTCCTGAAGAAGACTTCACTTCAGCACGCCTATAGGGAAAAGCACCTAACCATGTCATACATGCCACTCCAATGCTGTTCTTTCTGGGGAAGAATATGGCATATAGTAAAAGACACAGGATACTGCACAACAGTTTGTCATGATAAAGATGGGACAACAAGCTCCTTTTGGAAATGGAGGAAGAATTTAGATGGATAAAATTCAGGAAAATATAAAATGTAATTATTTGCATTTAATAGATGAGAAGTGGTCAGCAGCCAAAAAGTCTATTGCTAAGTGTAGATATGGCATGTCCTTTAGCACACGGGGACACTGTGCAATCTCTTAAGGATGACAAAGGTCCCATATTAATTTGGGCTTTTGTACCAACAAAAAGAACAAATCCTACTGGAGCAACAGAGCATTTCAAATGAGTGTGTCTTGTTCAAATTTATAATGGCATTTTCAGCAACAGTTAAAATTTATGTATTTCTGGATATCTGTTAAACCTCATAGCCTGGGTAAATGTGTGAAATGATGTTCACCTAACAGTATTATTATTGGGTGTTCTGATTTTTAGTTCTTTAATATTATTTAGTTCTTTAGTTCTTCAGATATACTAAGAAACATTAAACATGAACATAAACATGATCCCATCTCCCTCCTGAAAAAGTCCCAAGAAGTGTCTATGACATACAAAAAAAGGCTGCCATTTTTAAAGGCATGAAATATGTTCATATTCATGTAAGAAATATAACATTACTCTTGGGTTTTCATTTAAGTATTATTTCTGAAAACTATTTAATTAAAAAAAAAAAAAAGAAAAGAAAAAAAGAAATGTTGATAAACAGAAAAATGACAAGTGAGAAAAAATAAATAAAATATCCAAAGGATAGCACAGGGAACTAAATGGGGGAAAATTGCTTTCGCTTTGGAGAGACCATTATGTAGGCAAGGCAAATTTATTAACACAGTTGCATAAAATATAAAGGGTTTTCCTAATCTCAGAGACTTCAAAAGAGACTTTTTAGAGACAATATTAATATCAAAGCCAGTTGTCACTATTATTAAAATGTTCTCTGCTCTTCATTAGTCACAAATGATCCCCTCGACTCACAAAAAGGTACTCGGTAAATTAAAAGCTTTTATGTAACACTCCAAGAAAAGTTGAATGACTCCAGAGTTAAAAGGCAACTCTTGTGTCTGCCAATATTCAAAGTGGTACCCAATTTTTTTCCTTATTTAAAGTATCAATTTCCTTAGGGTATTTATTCATTTATAGATCTATTAAGAGACTGATTAGGAGTGGACAATTAATGAAATGCTTTTTCGTCCTGAGTGCTTACAAGCAATCAGGAAAGGCCTGGTTTTGCATTGTGGACAACCTGGTGGTGCTGTGTAAAATCCCTCTGGAGAATAAACAGGTCCATCCTTCCACAGAGCTGAGAAAGACCCAGATTTATGTCTGTGTAAGGGCAGAACAGTAATTTTATGTTCTGGTGCTTTTTCTGACGTGGCATTTCTAAGGACTTAAAAAGAGTGTGTTTGTCAATTATGTTAGCCAAAACACTGCTCATCCCTCCAGTGGGCTGCATTGTGTGACTCTTTATCACTGCTTAATTGCGATCTCACACTGCTGAATGTAATGGGAGCTCTTCACTGACTTATATGGTGAAAGTCTAAAGGAAAGGATTATGAGATTTTCTACATGTAGATTGAAAAATACCACACATGATGTGGTGAAATTATCGTGGTTTGCTCACCACTAGAAGCATGTGGTAGTTAGTTTGCAAAAATGTCCATGGTACTTAGAGATTTGCTTCCACTGAACCAGACATCATTCCGAGGTTGAGATTTGGAGACCAAGGATTCACTGGTGTTTTTGTTGTAGTGGTTTGTATTTCCATTTTCTTACTGTGCTGTTAGTGGTATGTTTTTTCTAGTGTTTTTAATTTGTGGTACGTTTGTTGCCAGAACAGACAGTGTAGCACTGAGAACCAGATTTCTGGGATATTATGCCTCCTGAGGCTGATTTTCTTTGTGACTTCAGTTAAATCACTTTTGCCTTTTGTGCCTCAATTTTTCTATTTATAAAACGGCAAGAGAAATGGTGGGCTAAGGCTGATTTAATACCTTTATTCTGAAATATAAAGGTAATATAGTTGTACAGAGTATTAATTATTATATTATATCTCCCTTTTCATTGGATTTATATTTAATTCAGTTACAGAGAGAAGCTTTGTTCACATAATAAAATTTTCTACTGCCTTTTAGGCTCATAGGAGTGAGCTTGTGGGAAGGAAACTGGTAAGTGTTTGAATTTAGAAATGCTGCTACTTTCAGTGTATTTAAAATGCTGTTGAAGTTGGGATGATTTAAATGTGTGAGATTTCAAATGTCTCATTGACACACATCGCAAATTCCTTCATTGCCTGAGGGAGCTACAGCAAAAGGAAAAGTTGGAGTCTTTTAGTTTCACAGTTAAGGCAGATTTTTTTGAAGTGAGTTAATGATGGAGCGTTTGCCTCTGTGGTTGTAACAGAGCAATCTGTCACTGTGAGAAGACTCCTGGGGTGACTACCAAGACATGTTAACTAGCGATGGTACCTCCATTTTACATGACCCATTGCTCACCCTGGTGTTGCAATATACTCTAGCCAGATTCCTGTGTGGGTAATGTGAATGGATCCACATTTCAAACAAAGGCACAAGCCAACCCCAGCTAGCAAAAATTAAAGGTAAGGGAACTGTGTTGATGAATGCAAGTTGAGGGTCTGACCAGAATTCTTTTTCTGTTTGTGTCCTAAGCATTTATATAATATTGCCGTGAATAGAGGTGCACCTGGTGTGTTTTGTCAAAGAGCTGGCTCCCTCTCAGATTCCCTTTATTGCACACCCCACAGCAAGCTGTGTTCAGGATATATTGTAAGTACACACTCATTGATCTTTTCTCCATATGATGACAGATATAAATTTGTTGCCACTGCACCTTATGCTAATGTTCAAATGAAAATGAATAGCACACATTGCAGCACACCAGGTTGTGCCTTACCTTCCTATAACCCTGTATTCTTTCATTTAGCAATATGGTGACACCAGGTTTTGGGGCCTGCCTCTATATCTCAGCTCCAGAGCAGCATAATATTTTGATGTATATGAGTTCCCCTAGTTTGTTTCTTAGCAAAGCAACCAATATTTCTGGGCTGGAAAAAGGTCCAGAGTGGTCTGACAAAATTCTGCCCCTGGGCATGGGAGAATCAGGGCAATGGTTTTTGACATAGCTAAGCACAGATACCAGCCAATTCTTTTCAAGGTTGTACTTCGTACTTAAATGAGACTGTAACAGTATTTTAGCTATGCTGGATTTAATATGATTGACACAGATTCTGCCATTCAAGTCTTCCATGATTGAGGAATAGTGGATGCATTCGATGTTTGGAATAAGAAAAAAAACTCAACATGAAAAGAGAAGATTAACCTCTTCCCTTTCCACCTTTGTTCAGCATGTGATGTAATTGTAATTGGCACATGGCTGGAGGAAGGAAGTCTCAACAATATGCTGTGATATTCTGGATGAAATTCTCTACTATAGTCACTAGCAACATCCCTCATTTTGATTCACCAAATACAGGATTTCAGCTGATGTCTATAAAACTAAAAAAATAATAATAAAAAATTAGACAATTAGAAATGAAACAAATGCTGTATAGATTATATACTACTCCAGATCTCAGACAATAGTATATTCCCTATATCTAATATTTTTTTTCAGCTTGTGAAGTGATACTCTGGAATTAAAACTGAAGATTGTGAAGTTTGTTTGAAAGAAGAGACCTGAACCTAGCTCTGTCCTGGGTGACTTGGAGCCAATAATAAATATCCTGACATTCTATCAAGGTAGTTAAGTTACAACACTGATTAAATGTTTCTTGTTTGACTAGCATGTTATTCAAGCATGGGCTGCAGTTGGGACTCAGCATCTTTTTTTTTTTTTTCCTGCTAGTTCCAGTAATATATGCACTCAGGCCCAGTCCCTTAAGGGTAGCAGATGATGTAATGATGTATTCCTGTCCATGTAAACTGAAACTCAGAGTCAAGAGATTCCTTGTGGGGTCATGTCTACTTTGTTTCTATTATGATCCTGTGCAAGGACTGGATTGTGATTTTCTTTTCATGTCACACTGCTCTGTACGCAAATAAATGATTTGTTCCATGTGTTGTAAAAATGAAACAAAGTCTCATTTTACCTGGAACTTTGTCCCAAATTCTCTACAGATAACAACCTCAATAAACTCATTTTTATTCCATCACTGTCTGAAGACCCTGTTCTAAACTAATTTGCCTGTATCATCCCACTGCCTGTTTCCTCCCTATGAGATTGTTTTTTTTCCTCAGCCTGCATTTAAATACTTTTTTGATACATGTGGTCCATCATAGATTGTCTGTGCACCTTCTTTCCCCTACCTGAGTGCTTTGGCTGTGGCTCAATAAGAGACAGCATGCGCCATGGCTGATATGTTATGGTATGCACACTGGTCAATCAATTTGTCAGCCAGCCACTACCAAACATCAGAGATTCTTGCTTCCCATTCTCTGTCTTTTCCTAAAGGGAATCATTTAAAAAGGCCTTCTTCTACTAGCTTCTGCATAAAATACCAGCTTTTGGAAGACTCAAAAGATATGGGGCCCCCATCCAGTCTCTGATTTGACTGAAGTTGTGTCATAAATGCGACTGACAGACAGACGATATGATCAAGATATAAGATCATATGCACAAAAACTAAATAAAAGTAAACTTATGAAAAGTTTTCATAAGCTGTAATACATGCCTGCACATGAAGCAAATAAATATGCCAGGGTACAGTACAAAATTGTCCAGAGTATGTTGGAAAGAAAAGCAGCACTAGGGTGGAAATTGCATTGTCTCGCTCTTCAGTTTTCCCAATGCAAGTCCTTCCAGTGCTCTGGGCTATCCCTTTACCTAGGTGTTAGGAATTGCTTAACTAGGGAAATACCCCCTGAGTTCTCAAATCCAGATATACTGAACGCTTGTTCACACGCCACTAGGTTCAGGCTATCCTGCCTTCTAATGAACATATCACAACTATAGCTCAGCGCTCCCCATATTTCCAAAAAACACATGTTAAACAATGTAAGCAAAGAGAAACTGTAACAAGCTTAGCTTGTCCTAACAGTCCATCTGTTTCCCACTCCCCGCTGAACACATCTCTTTTCCTGGTTTCCTTTCAGGTGCACTCTTACCTTATGTAACACTCTTTTTATTGGAGATTCATGCTGTGACCCTGTCAGGATTGCTACAGCAGGGGTGACCTCAGTAATGACTGTCCACAGCCTGCCAAGCTAAGTTGGTCAGTGTTAGGTGATTAAACTTTTAACAACATCCCCTGTGCAATAAAGGGCAAAATGACAACTTTGCCTATCGTCAAGGTGTCTGTATAATAAACTAATTAGTAAACCACACAGTCTGTGGAGCTTTTAATGAGTGCTATCGTCTGGCCTCTGTAATAAAAACCCAGTCTACCCCCTTTTGGGATTCAATTAAGGCACAGACTGTCATATGCTTGGCCTGGCTGATCAATGAATCCATTCCGACCTTTGTCAGAGCTGTTTGCAAGGTCAGTAGCGAGGGAAGCCAGACTGGTGGTGGGGAGACATACCCAACTGCACCCGACAGGCACCAGTATCAGCTGCTACTGTCCTCCTGGTCATTTGACATCACCAGAAGTTCCTCTTGCGTAAAGTTTAGCTGAAAGAGAACATGGCAATATGTGTGTATATGTATGTATACATATTTATATAATAATGTATATGGGTACCAGTATTTATGAAGAGAAAGGTTCTCCTCTTATTTAAAATGTTCGTCAGTCCTTTGACATGTGGATATATCTAGATATATGTGTTTTTTCATGCACCACAATATGCTACCAAAAGTTTGGTCTCTAAACTTTGTTTACTTATATGCTCTAGATATATATGCGAAACAAATATGGAAGAGTAGCTCTGTTTTATAAAACACACACCCCTTGCAGGTCCTTGAATACAAATAAATACTTATTACTGTACATTTCTAGCAAGAGTTTATAACCATTAAGATAATCTTTATGACCCTCCGTGAAAGAAATTACTACATTTTAATTTTACAGACAAGAAAACAATAGTTTCAGTACTTTCACCTCTGATTTCCCTTGTCAGGAGGGTAAACAGGAATCATGAGTCTAGTACAGCAAAGACAAGACCTGTGATGATACTGTCCTGACCAGTGGCTGAAAACCTGAGTTCCGGACAAGATTATTGACAAGGCATATATACTCAACCCGCAGCCACAGTGCTACCACAATAGAGCTGGTGACAAAAGGACCATTGTTTTTTTTTGTCACTGCTATAGTTACTGGTTCCCGCCTTTCCCTCCAGACCTCTCAAATATCATTTCCTTCATCAAATGTGACAACACTGTGTTAGGTTATATGTCAGGGTCATTAGATATTGCATCCAGCTGCGAAATGTGCAACCAAACAGGCAAAACTGGATGGAGTTGTGTTTTCTTCACTCTTCCCAGGTGAGAATCCTAACCTCCAAAAACAGTGGGTTTTTTGTTTGTTTGTTTTTATTATTTTTTTTTGTTGTTGTTGTTGTTTGTTTTTCTCTTCAGTCCTCTTATATCATTTGAATATAATATTTATTCCTCTGTCACCTTCTCATCATATTTTATGCTGAGGGGAATAAAGAATTGTTTAAAAGAAGATTTTTAAATTCTGATATACAAAGAAAGGAGAAAAGAAATCCAATCTCAATCATTCTGCTGATTCAGAAATTTTGCAGTCTACATAACCCATATGTATTTAAACCAAAAGCCCAGCTTGTTTTGGTTTTACAATTCTGAAGAACAGAACAAGTTGATTTAAGGGATAAAAAGGTGTTGCCCAGTATTTGCATTACTGATATTTGCATAACTTTAGAGGTCGAATGCAAAGTAGATGCAGGACTGTGGCTTTTCTAATGTAGTCAAAATATGGCTTGTCCATTTCCCCATGACTAACCAATGAGAACAATCAGAGAGTTCACTTAGTTAACAAATGAGAGGCCTATTCACTTATGTATGTATATATTTATTTTATCCCCAGTGTTTCAGTGTTCCTATCTTATGTCACTCTTTGAGTCTCCCTCTTTTCATCTGGCACTCCTGCATGTAATCAGTCTTGTATAGCCTACCATGATACTCAATTGTATCTCAGTTGCTGCTAGCTCCCTCTCTTATAAGAGCTATTACTTACAAGTTACAAACACTGGTGGTATTTAAGACACATTTTTCTCTACACCAACTCCTTTCAGTGGTGATAAGCATGTTTCCTACTGAGACTGCTTACTATTTCTTATCCTAACCACAAAATATTTAATTCAAAGTTATGGGTTCAGGTATTCAGCTCAGTTTATGATAACTAAATCACATTCTGAATGTAGCTCTATCTAAACCCATACAGTGGAAAGGTATATCCAAAATTATTTCAGACCACTATTTATATATTTTAGGGAGAGCTTTTTGTCACCAGCCAAGTCCCTAATCTCTGCTCTCCACTAGGGCAGCATAGATAGTTACAGCTCAGGAGTAATCTGCAGTATTCCTTTAGTTATTGCCAAAACAAACAAACAAACAAACAAACAAACAAACAAAAAAAAAACAAAACACACACACACAAAGGAAAAGGTGCTCACAACCCAAACCGGGAACATAATTTTGTATTTCTCAGGCAAGCAAAAATGGTTATTTTTGCTGGAACAAGCCTTGCTCTCATACACCAGTCTATCATGCACCAGTAGGAGGTTTCTTGTATCTGGTAGATGTCACTGATTTCCTCCTTCCAAAGGCAGCTTAGCAATTAGTTTCAAAATTTAGCCTGTTAATATGATTGAGAGTATAAGGAGTCACTGGAAGGGGAGATTTATACAAGAAAACTAAAGAAAGAAAAAGAGCAAAGACCAATTTACTTTTTTTTTTTTTTTTTTTTAATCTTAATTTTGGAATTTAAGCAAGAAAAAAAATAATACTTTTAATTAAATATTGTGATTTTCTCATTTTTCCCCTGCTTGAGCCATTCAACATTTAAAAAAGGAAGTTGTTCATTTTATAATGTTAAGATTTTGTTTACTAACACTAACAGAGTCAAATCTCAATTTAGATTTCAAATACCTCTGATTCAAGACAGACCAACCTTTAAATGTCTCTGTCATGGTTTTGTTTGGGTTAGAATTAATTTTTTATTTTATTTTTTATAGAGGCTCATACAATGCTGTGTTCTGGATTTTTGATGAAAACAGTGGTGATAACACATTAGCTATTTCAAAGCAGTGCTCACACACAGCCAAGGACCTTTCTGCTTCTTTACTGCCTTGCCAGAGGGGAGGCTGGGGGTGCACAAGACGCTGGCAGGGGGCACATCCAGGACAGGTGACCCACCTGGCCAGAAGGACATCCCATCCCATTTGGGGTGGTGCTCAGCAATAAAAGCTGTGGTAAAGAAGGAGGAAAGGGGTTTCCTTTTACGATAAGATCACCCGTCTAGTCGACCAAGGGAAACCAGCTGATGTGATCTTTTTGGACTTCAGCAAGGCTTTCGACACTGTTTCCCATAGGATCCTACTGGACAAAATGTCCAGCATACAGCTTAACAAAAACATCATATGATGGGTGAGCAATTGGCTGATGGGCAGGGCTCAAAGGGTTGTGGTAAATGGGGCCACATCAGGATGGTGGAAGGTCTCTAGTGGGGTCCCTCAAGGTTCTATCTTAGGGCCAGTCCTCTTCAGTGTCTTTATAAACGATTTGGATGTAGGACTAGAAGGTGTTTTGAGCAAATTTGCTGACGACACCAAACTTGGAGAAGTTGTAGACTCGGACGAGGGTGGAAAGGCCTTGCAGAGAGATTTGGACAGGTTGGAGAACTGGGCGATCACCAACCGCATGAAGTTTAACAAAAGCAAATGCTGGGTCCTACATCTGGGACGAAGCAACCCTGGCCGTACATACAGACTGGGCGATGAGATGCTGGAGTGCAGCCCCACAGAGAGGGATCTGGGGGTCGTGGTTAACAGCAAATTGAATATGAGCCAGCAGTGTGCCCTGGCAGCCAGGAAGGCCAACTGTGTCCTGGGGAGCATCAAACATGGCATCGCTAGTAGGGCAAGTGAAGTGATTGTCCAGCTCTACTCTGCGCTGGTGCGGCCTCACCTCGAGTACTGTGTGCAGTTCTGGGCACCACAGTACAAAAAGGACATTCAATTGCTGCAGAGTGTCCAGAGGAGGGCGACGAAGATGGTGAAGGGCCTGGAGGGGATGACGTATGAAGAGCGGCTGAGGTCACTGGGCCTGTTCAGCCTAGAGAAAAGGAGGCTGAGGGGGGACCTCATCGCGGTCTACAACTTCCTTGCGAGGGGGTGTGGAGAGGCGGGTGACCTATTCTCCATAAACACCAGTGACAGGACCCGCAGGAATGGGGTGAAGCTGAGTCAGGGGAAGTTCAGACTAGATATCTGGAGGAGATTTTTTTACTGAGAGGGTGGTTGCGCACTGGAACAGGCTCCCCAGTGAAGTAGTCAGGGCACCAAGCCTGTATGAATTTAAGAAACATTTGGACTGTGCAATAAGTCATGTGGTCTAAACTTTTGGGTAGACCTGCGCAGTACAAGGCATTGGACTTGATGATCCTTATGGGTCCCTTCCAACTCGGAATATTCTATGATTCTATGATTCTAACATTCAGGATGGCATTTTTCTTCCCCAGGAACTCTTCCATATGCTGAGCCCTGTTTTCCTGGAAGTGGCTGAACTCCTTCCTGCCCATGGGAAGCAAAGCCTGAATTGCTTGCTTTGCTTGCCTGCAGATGTTTTGTATTACCTTGTAAGCTGTCTTTATCTCAGCCCATGAGTTCTCACACTTTTATTTATCCAGTTCTCTTATCCCACCTTCCCACCTGGGTAAAGTGAGCAAGCAACTGTGTGCTACTTAGCTGCCTGCTGGGGTTAAACCACAACAGTCTCCTTGAATTTTTTTAATAGAAGATGTGCATTTTCATACTATCCTCTTATATTTCTGAACATTCAGTTCTATATATATATATATTTTTCAAGCATAAATCTGTGACAAAAATATAGAGCTTGATAGTTCTAATTATGTTGTTCTGTGCTGTTGAACTAAACCTTAGATTTATAAGAGAGGTTATAGTGATAATTATGCTTATATAACTTTATCATCCTCAAGACTGTGCATATCTATTTGTGTAGTAGTATATTATGTGCTTACATGGTTAAACTTTGACCATTTTGCAAAGTGAACAGTGATGAGAATACATAGATGTAAAATAATTTTTAAGATGAAAAATTATTTGTCAATAAAACATCCTTTAAAACATGCCTAATGTTATTTTCTCTCTCATTCTGCTTTCAAAATTTGAAACTGTGTTGAATTTGAAAGAATACAATATTTTGTTTCATTGTGGGTTCTGAGAGTCCTGTAGGTTTCCACTGTAGTTCTAACCAAGTTTGGTAAGTTGAGACTGGAGTGCAATTTTGGTTCAGATGTAGCCATGAGAATTGCTCATTAATTTTATCTGGCATAAGACTCTGTAAGTGAAAAGATAACTTGTGCCTGGGTGTGTAACCATGACATTCTTGTTGTCTTAATTTTAATTTTAATGGATGTTGTTTAGTATTTGATATGAAAGACTCATTGGGAAAATGCAAAATGTGAAAAACAGTCAGAAAAGTATAAAACAGAAATGGATTTTAAAAATATTCTCTTCACTCCAGTATTTCAAAAACACTGTGAAAGGAGGCTGCTTACATGGATTTACTGATAAAATGAAGAAGTTAAACTTTTTCCCAAGTCAGCTATTGCTTCTTTACAAGAAAGCCTCCGATTTTACTACTTGGGTTTCAGCATGAAGGAAATGCTCACAAGAGATTAATTTTTTAATCAAGGGTTTATATACAATTCTGATTTAGCATCCTTGAAATTTCACCAATCACAGTTGAATTATGTTCATCAGTCTGCATTTGGGTTCATTTGAAATAGTTCCAAGTACAGGAGGTTTTGAATGTGTAAATCTTTAAGAATAAAATGGACTGCTGAAGATGATTTGGGCTAAGATTTTCACTGCTGTATCAACTGGTGTGCTAGAAGTTGTCTTTCTATTGAAAATTGAAACTTCTTGTACAAATTGACTGTTTAAACTTCATACCTTCTCAACAGACAGTATCACTGCCATCCTTTTAAAATGGAGATGCTAAGACCAGAATTTTCATAGTTTTATCAACATTTTTTTCCACTCCCCTGATTTTCTAAGTGCAGAGCACCAACTCCAAGACAAATCAGTATGTAAAGAAGCTGCTCAGTGCCCATGGTAAAATCATAACCTGCAGATGCTTTTCAAATGAGACCTTTATTGACCTGCCCCAAACCAGCTAGTGAGATACAATTACTGATGAAATAAGAGTTAGTGACACTGGGTTACTTTTTAATGTTATGCATTTCTATTGCATTAAAACAAAAACATTATAAAGAACAGGTCACTTCCCTGAGACGTTGCCTTGCTATTGTTCTAGTTTTCCCTTAGTTTTCCCTACTTCATTTAGAGCATGATAACACTCAGTTGTGATGTGTAGTGTGAAACCCTCAGCCAGCCAGAGGATGCCTGGCCAGAAGTCCAGGCTTTGCAATGTCAGAGTGGATTCAGCGCTACATTGTGACTTAGCACAGCATTTTAGCATACATATACCTTAAAGGGAGCTTAAGAAAGTGCTTAAAATCAAATGACTTGAACTTAAACAGAATTCAGGCCCTAGTATCTAAATTTTGTACATGCCTGAATGGTTTCCTGAACCGGGGCCTCAACGAGGAAGTCTCCTTTCCCTGCTTCTGAAATGAGAGGCAGATTATTCTTTAAGATTCTCTTCCATCTAGTATTAAACCAATCTCACTTTCTTCTGAGCTTGCTCACAAAGCCTTTATCTTATTTGTCAATGTTTGATATTAAAATAAATAAATAAATAAGGTATTAATCCCTGCAGTGACCTTTCTGATTTATTTCTCCTGGAAAGGGATGCTGCATCTTTTGCAAGTAACCTCAAGGAAAGATATTATGGAGCATTCAAACATATGGCTTTTATCCAGTTAATTATTGAGCATTACCTACTTTCATCAGTGTTCAGAAGCTTAATTCCAGGATTACTCATCCCCCCCAAAAAAAAACAAATAACAAAATCAGAAGAATAGACCCAAACAATAGAACTTTTATACCAGGATAATTAGAAAAGGAACCTATTACCCAGGATTATAATTACTGACTAACATATTAAATGACCTTTAACATTTACCTTAAGCCCCAGATTTCTAGAA
Source organism: Oxyura jamaicensis (assembly GCF_011077185.1). Classification (NCBI taxonomy): domain Eukaryota; kingdom Metazoa; phylum Chordata; class Aves; order Anseriformes; family Anatidae; genus Oxyura; species Oxyura jamaicensis. The sequence goes on along the minus strand of NC_048893.1, from coordinate 66,456,894 downwards.
AACCAGCAAGGTTATGAATGCCATATTAGTAATCTTTAATCTTTATTACTGCTGTGGACAGAATTTTAATGATTTTTAAATAGGCAGCGGTCACTAACATATCCCTATTAAAATAAAAAAAAATCTCATAAAAAATTAAATGGATTAAGACTTCAAATGTACCATCATCAAAAGTATTATCTAATTATGGAGTTCAGTGAACAGGCCAAGTGAAATGGTTGGTAATATTAGTTACTTACCACATGGGAATGCCCAGGATTTATGCACAAATAGATTCTGCTTCTGTTGCAACATAGTAATTAAGAATTTGTCAGGGAAATTTGACCCTCTAGGGTAGATATTACTTTGTAAAATAAGAATGGCAGAGCACTAGTCTCCTTGCTGCACATAATTTAACTTGATTATTTATACATCAAAGGGAGTCTGCAGTGACTGCAGTATAATATTTAAGTAGGGGGATATTAGAGAAAGAAGCATCTAGTGAAATCTTTTTCCCAAATCTCCCTGAGAAAATAGAGGAAATTTTCATAAAGCATTTCATTTTGCATATAAATTGGTGCCTAGATTGTGCCTGTGAATTTACTGCTGTCAAATTTAATTTTTCTTTAATTCTTCAGGCCTAGATGTGAAAAGCTCTGTGTGCAGGCTGCAATTTTCAATGCTTACAGGTAGCACCCAGATCGATAATGTGTCTTTATGAGAAATTACCATTAATGTTATTGAGTATGCATTTTGCTTTATAGGATAATAAGGTAATATGAAATGCCAATTCATTCATTAGGAGAAAGCTAAGTGTTTAAATGAAATGGGTGACAGGTCTGAAAAAAGATGTAGTTGTGGGCAGGAAGTCAAAAATGGATTTTTAATGACCTAATACCAAAAGGTTTTTACCACTTATTTGCATTTGCTTCCTATAAACAATATTAACTTTAAAATAAAAGTGCTTGAATACTTAAATTGCAGTAAGTGATTCCACTTGAAAAAGCTATTTTGAAATGCTAGATTTCTGGGAACCTCTCTATCTAGCTTTTCCAAGGACCACTAAATGAACTCATCTTGTATAAAAAATAAAACAAAACTCATTTAAATTGACAGGCATGAAGTGAGTACATTGTGGACACAGCCAAAAGCCAGAAGCTGGTATGTGAAAATAAATAAATAAATAAAAATATCGAGCTCTATGTTTAAGTACAGTGCACTTCCAGATAAGGAAGGCAAAAATAGCAGGTTTTGAAAATAAAACCTAAATGGTTTGTCCAATGAAAAAAAAATTACCATTCTCCAATGAGACACAGATCTAGTGGTAATTTTTCATAAGACTGCAGCCTCCTTGGAGTACCATATTATAAAAAAATGTTTCCTCGTAAGAAATTAGTTGTTTAATAGATATATTCAGTATTTCACACCATGTCCACATGAAAGGAAGTTAACAGATTTTCTTTCTCTCCTTCCTTCCTTCCTTCCTTCCTTCCTTCCTTCCTTCCTTCCTTCC
>NC_048893.1:66451513-66455392 GCF_011077185.1 Oxyura jamaicensis | reverse complement strand
CCTTCCTTCCTTCCTTCCTTCCTTCCTTCCTTCCTTCCTTCCTTCCCTCTTTCAACATTCAAGTCATGTTGTTTTTCCCCTAGTGAGTCCTAACACACTTTTCTGAGTTTTAAAGTTTTCACTGAGTTTTTTCTCCTCCCCTTCCCTGCACTGGGTCCCACAGGAGCACAAACTGTGTCAGCTGGCCATTTGAGCCAAATCCAGTGCAGGCTGGAGTGCATGAGAGGTTTTGCTTTTGGATAGGTTTGGAACTCTTATGAGGTGACTTGTGATGATTCACACTCCTGGAAGCCGGGCTGGCTTTTCTTGGAGCAGTCCTCTCAGAAATATTCATCATTGCCTTCTTATTCCAGCCACCCAAGCAGTCAGCTACAAACTTTTGACCAAAAAATGCCAGGTCTTACTTCATTGATTCAATTAATTAGGATGCAACACAAGGCAGAAGAAGGGTGTAATTCCTAAGTTTACATGGTGAAATGCACTGTCCAGGTGATCCAGGCTTCTTGTCCACTGCAAAGTGTTATCCTGGTTACAACGAAGTATGTAACAGTCTGTAGCTTAGTGCTAATATCTCCAAAGCTACTCTTCTTTCCAGAGGGACATGAGGATCTACTTCTCATTAAAAATGCTGGCTTTCTCTTTAATTAGGTATTCAAATGCTCCAGAATTCCTCAGCAATGACTAACCTAAGCTTTTCATTTGGTCTTTTATGAATTCAACATTCTTGCTGTTCAATTGTAAATAAAATACTATCTTTACTGTCAGCACCTTAAGAAAAGAGTTTGAAAGCAGTGGGTTTTATTATTATAATTATAATTATTATTTATTTATTTATTTTAGAATAGATTACACTGCAAAAACAAAGAAGATCTTTAAACTTTTATTTTTATTTCAACTTTAACTTGCAATGGTTGCTTTACCTAACCTTTTTCTCCTTTTTTATTTTTATTTTTTAACTTTTATGTAGGATTTTTTTTTTCCCTTGACCTTCAATATCTCAAACTACAAAGAGAGTACTTTCTCTAACACTGTTTGAATATAGTGTATTTTTCTTTTAAGGAGCCTTCCACTGATTTTTATCCTTCAGGGATCAATGATTGCTTCAGTTCCATAATCTGACAAACTATAATAAAAGCAAAATACCCCCAATTCTAGAGCAGTAAGTGTTAACGTGAGATGGCAATGGATATATTTTCACACTGAACTCACAACAGCCTAAGGAGAGCTTTAAAGTATCTTAGCCTAAGTCTCTCTCTTTGGGAGGAATGAGATAGGGGAGGAACTTCAGTATTACTGTTAATCTGTATTACAAAAGCACCTAACAGCCTCTACTGAGTTCAGGGCCCCATTAAAAGCAAAGGTGGATAAAAATGTTTCAAATATATGTACATTTCAGCATAATGAATGCATTCTTTGCTTTCTATTTTGGTAGATTGTTTTAGTAGTCAGTTTTCCACAAAACTCTTGCTAAGTTTGGAAAGGTGAAAAAGAAAGAACATGGATATATAGATTTACTATTAAATTAATCACTGCTATAGTTACTTGGAGGAAACAAAATTTATTGCTATAATGTTAACATGTAGTTCATTGATTTTCAGGGGAGCTTTTGGTCAAAGTCACCTATGTATCATCCCATACCACCTGGAAAGTCTCCTCCAATTTATGACCATTTTTTCCTTAAAAAACAAACAAACAAACAAACACAACAAACAAACATATTGCAACTAGATTGTGACAGCCCTGTTTTACTTAATGTATTCCCAGCTCCTGTCATTGGTACTTGAACTTTATAGACACTCCAGACACTCCAGTCTATATTTCTAGAATCGAAGTATATGAAAGCCTTAGGCTGGGAGTGAGTAAAAAGAAGCCTTGGCAAAAATGAAGATGTATGTGACCAACAGACCACCTTATATTTTCTTACCTTAACAAAGAACTAGACTACCTCCCCATTTATCACTTGTGGATATGCAGTCACTGCTCTTGACTTCTTTGACCTTTCCTACTGCATTATCACTTCTGTTTCAAGAGCATCATACTCTGCTCCAACCAGAGCTTTGACTTTCCTGCTCACATCAAGTCTGCTGTTGAGGCCTCATGATTTCTCCTTCACACTGTTGCTTTAAACCAAAATATTTTTGAGCTATAATTTATATGAGATATCCAAACAGTATTGCTCTGAAAAAAATAGCTATCTTTTAGCAATCAAATAGTCCCACTGAAAATAAGAAAGCTAAGAGACTGAGACAAAGCCTATTAAAGTCTCTTGCATATTTACTCCAAAGTGTTTTGGATCAGGTTTTTGACATACTTCATCTTCTAAACATTGTCTAAGATTCTAACAAAGATATTTACGATCAATTACTAACAGTAGCAATTGTAGAGGTTACTGGTGAACTATAGACTGCAGTGGGGCAATCACAGACAAGACATTCTTCTCATTGAAGACATCTGGGTAGCATTCTTACATTGCCACTGTTAGAGTTGTGCAAGTGATTTCTCTTAACTAATAAGAGCTTTGGGATCTATCTGAATAAATGGATTTCTAGAGCACATGCTTTCCTCTTACTATTGCTTATCTGCCTGAGAACTGTCACCCAGAAATAGGGATTCTCTCAGTTTATTTGGTTTAGAAAAAAATATATATAATCAGTTCAGCTATGGATCTCAATCATGTCATGAGAAGCAAAGCAGTATCTGTTATAATGTATTAGCCAAATGTATTCAGACAAATGGATCTAACAGCATCTTACCACCGACAACACATTTATCTAGTTCTTTAAAAATGTAGGGATGTTGGGGTAGAGTATTTATTTATTTATTTCTAAATTATTTTGGAATTTTAATTATAACATTCATTTATTTAAATACAAAGTTTATTTTTTTCACGTAGTCCCTACATGTCAGGATAGTTCCTCTGTCTCATTTGCACAGGCAGTTACCCAGTGTCTTTATGCATTCACCTATTAGGACATTGGATGCAGTTTCGCACATCCCTTTCCTAAAATGAGACCCACATTAAAAACATTTTCCCTAAACTATTATTATCTCTTATGTGTAGTTAACTGAAAATAGAGCAGCTAGTTTGAGTATAGTTACTCATAATTTGTTGAACATTGATAGCATCCATCATTCTTCTGTCAGGAGAAAACCTGATTCCTACACCAAAAAGCTTATCAATAAAAATATTAAACAACACTAAAATACTAAATAAGAAATTTTAGAACTCAAAATACTAGCACAACATAACCCCCTCGAATTATATCTTTGGTGAATTTTGACTGATACTTGGTTTAATTTCCTAATTTAGGCCAAACAAATCCCATATACTAGAGAAATTCAAATTTAGATCCTGACTTACAAATATATTTTATATTGGCATTTAGAATATGTGAAGCCTAGGAGTCTTGGATACAGGGAGAAAAGTCTTTTGAGATAACTACATTCTCAGTACATGCTGAAAATTCTGAGATAACAGAGCTTATTGTTTCTCTTTTTAGAGAATCAGAAGTAAGGTAAATGCAAACAGGCAGAGTCTTTCCTACACTTGTGTTTCTATATCTATACAAATGATTAATGTTTTATACCCATGTTGTAGGCCACATACTGAAGTCTTCACCAATGACTTGGGCTTGCAAGTACTGCCCTAATGCACAGGGGGAAGAGAGAGCTGCAAGTGTAAAGGGTGACATGGAAAGAAGTTCAGTGAAAAAAAACTCTTTAGTCTGTTTTCAATAGAGCCCACTATTTTTTTTTCTCTCTCTCTTTCTTCTTTCTTTCTTTCTTTCTTTCTTTCTTTCTTTTTCTTTCTTTCTTTCTTTCTTTCTTTCTTTCTTTCTTTCTTTCTTTCTTTCTTTCTTTCTTTCTTTCTTTCTTTCT
>NC_048893.1:66405533-66416513 GCF_011077185.1 Oxyura jamaicensis | reverse complement strand
TGTAGCTCTGCTTGGGGTTATTGCGCCCCAGGTGCAGGACCCGGCACTTGGCCTTGTTGAACTTCAGGCAGTTGACCTCGGCCCATCGGTCCAGCCTCTCCAGATCCTCCTGCAGAGCCTTCCTACCCTCGAGCAGATCGACACACGTACCTAACTTGGTGTCATATGCAAACTTACTGAGGGTGCACTCAATGCCCTCATCCAGATCATCAATGAAGATATTGAAGAGGACTGGCCCCAGCACCGAGCCCTGGGGGACTCCACTACTGACCGGCCTCCAACTGGATTTGACTCCATTTACCACGACTCTTTGGGCCCGGCCATCCAGCCAGTTTCTAACCCAATGAAGCGTGCGCCAGTCCAAGCCAAGAGCAGCCAGTTTCTTGAGGAGAATGCTGTGGGAAATGGTGTCAAAAGCCTTGCTGAAGTCAAGGTAGACCACATCCACAGCCTTTCCCTCATCCACCCAGCGCATCACTTTGTCATAGAAGGAGATCAGGTTCGTCAAGCAGGACCTGCCCTTCATAAACCCATGCTGACTGGGCCTGATCACCTGCTTGTCTTGCAAGTGCTGCGTGATGACTCTCGAGATAATCTGCTCCATGAGCTTCCCTGGCACTGAGGTCAAACTGACAGGCCTGTAGTTTCCCGGGTCAGTCCTCCTGCCCTTCTTGTAGATGGGCATCACATTTGCTAGCCGCCAGTCAACTGGGACCTCCCCCGATAGCCAGGACTGCTGATAAATGATGGTAAGCGGCTTGGCCAGCACCTCTGCCAGTTCTCTCAGTACCCTCGGGTGGATCCCATCCGGCCCCATCGACTTGTGCACGTCCAAGAGCCATACCAGGTCACCAACCATTTCTTCATGGATAGTGAGGGCCACATCTCTCTCCCCATCCCCTTCCACCAGCTCAGGGTACTGGGTATCCAGAGAACAACCGGTATTGCCGCTAAAGACTGAGGCAAAGAAGGCATTAAGCACCTCCACCTTTTCCTCATCTCTTGTAACTAAGTTTTCCCCCGCATCCAGTAAAGGATGGAGATTCTCCTTAGTCCTCCTTTTTGTGTTGATGTATTTATAAAAACATTTTTTGTTATCTTTAACGGCAGTAGCCAGATTGAGCTCCAGATGAGATTTGGCTTTTCTAATTTTGTCCCTGCACAGCCTCGCGATATCCTTATAGTCCTCCCTAGTGGCCTGCCCACTTTTCCAAAGAGTATAAACCCTCTTTTTTCTTCTAAGCTCAAGCCACAATTCTCTGTTCAGCCAGGCTGGTCTTCTTCCCTGCCAGCTCATCTTTAGGCACGTGGGGACAGACCGTTCCTGCGCCATTAAGATTTGCCTCTTGAAGAGCGCCCAGCCTTCCTGGACCCCTCTGTCCTTCAGAACCTCCTCCCAAGGGACTCTGCCAGCCAGTGTCCTCAGCAGCACAAAGTCAGCCCTCTGAAAGTCCAATACAGTGGTTTTACTGGTCCCCTTCCTGGCCTTGCCAAGAATAGAGAACTCCACCATTTCATGGTCACTCTGCCCAAGACAGCTCCCGACAATCACATCCTCCACCAGTCCTTCTCTGTTAGTGAAGAGAAGGTCTAGCGGGGCGCCACCCCTGGTAGGCTCACTAACCAGCTGTGTCAGGAAGCTATCTTCCACGCTCTCCAGAAACCTCCTAGACTGCTTTCTCTGGGCTGTGTTGTGCTTCCAGGATATGTCAGGGAAGTTGAAGTCCCCCACGAGTACAAGCGCTGACGATTTCACAACTTCTGTCAGCTGCCTGTAGAACTCCTCATCCGTCTCCTCATCCTGGTTTGGCGGTCTATAACAGACCCCCACCAGGACGCTAGCCTTGTTGGCCCCGCCGATCCTAACCCAAAGGGACTTGACTTTGTCATGCCCAGCCATGCCTCGAGTTCTACAACATCAAAACACTCTCTAATATAGAGAGCCACTCCACCACCCCTTCTGTGCTGCCTGTCCCTTCTGAAGAGTTTATAGCCAGTCATCGCAGCACTCCAGTCATGAGAGTGGTCCCACCACGTCTCCGTGATGGCAACCAAGTCGTAGCCTGCCTGCTGCACGATGGCTTCCAGCTCCTCCTGCTTGTTACCCATGCTGCGTGCATTGGTGTAGATGCACTTCAGCTGGGCCTTAGCCTTCTCCCCCGGCCTTTCTATTGTTCCCCCTGGCACAGCTCCAACAATCCTTGCTTCAGCCCCAACCCCCTTCTTACCTAGTTTAAAGCCCTCTCAATGAGCCCTGCCAGCTCCTAGCCCAGGATCCGTTTTTCCCTAAAAGATAGGGACCCGTCTGCGGCCATCAGGCCAGGTGTCGAGTAAAGTGCCCCATGGTCGAAAAACCCAAGATTTCTGTGTTGGCACCAGCCCCTGAGCCACGTGTTTAACAGGTGGGCTTTCCTTGTCCTCTCTGTATCCCTCCCTGCCACCATAGGGATGGACGTAAACACCACCTGCACTCCCGCTCCATCCACTAACCGTCCCAGTCCCCTAAAGTCTCGTTTAATAGCCCTCAGGCTTCTCTCTTCAATGTCATCACTACCTGCCTGGACTATCAAAAGAGGATAATAGTCAGAGGGGTGAACCAGGTTGGGTAGCTTCCTGGCAACGTCCCTGACCCTGGCCCCAGGGAGGCAGCAGACTTCCCTACGGGTAGGGTCAGGCCGACAAATAGGGCCCTCTGTTCCCCTGAGGAGAGAGTCTCCCACAACAATCACCCTTCTGTCTTTCTTGGTGGAGGCAGTCCTGAGGCATGGAGTCGACCTCCTAGCCCTAGGCATCCTCCTGGGTACACTTGCTACCTCTTCCTCACCCACCGGTCTCTCAGTCTCCAGGGCCTCAAACCTGTTGCGTAAGGGCACCTGAGAAGGTGGGGCCGGAAGGGGAGGGCATCGCCTGCGATGTCGAGCAGGGACCTTTTTCCATTCCTCCTCAACTCCCAGATCCCCTCCCTCTGCCTGACGACGACAGGGCAGGGGGTCCACCCCCATTTGGGGTGTCTCACCCCGGTACCTCTCCTTGAGGCCCTGCAGGGAGTCACTCCACCAGTCTATCTCCCGCTCACATTCCCTGATATCCCTCAACCTCTCCACCTCCTCCTTGAGCTCTGCCACCATGCGGACCAGGTCATCCACCTGCTCACACCTCACACACACAGTTTCTCTGCCTCCCGCCGATGGCAGCAACAAGCTCAGACACTCCCTGCATCCGGTGACCTGAACCGCTGCACTTTTTAACGGGTAGTCGGTCTGGGTGTGTACCGACTTCCTGGAGACCGCACCTTGCCTGGTGGAGACCATTATCGCCTCGCTAACGGCTGTCGTTGAGGAGGTGTTACGGAGGTGATCATATATAGTGTTTGAAAACTGCTAAACATTAGCACAGGAAGTGAGTAGAATAGTAAATTCTCACCTATGCGGTCAAGTAGGTCACCAGAACTCTGGCTCAGATAAGGTGATTAGTATGTGATTTTGCATAACTGTGTGTAGACATACCCTTGTATAGAGAACAATTAATTTCTTGATGTACCTGTGCTTATAATGATGTACCTGTGTAGAGGGATTTAGTATTGGCCCCATCCTCATTACCTTCCCTCACTCCATTTCACACCATGCAGCCTTTTGCACCTTGTGAGCAGGATGCACGGTCAGCGAAGACAGTAGGCTGTCACCTGTCACCAGGAGGAAAACTTAGCTCTGGATATCTAGCTAGCCACACTTCCTGTCAATGCACAAACAATGTACAAAAAAAAATAATAAAATAAATAAAATATAATAAAAAAGTACCCATCTCTTGAAGAGCCCCAAGAAAACTACATGTGCAGAAAGGAAAAGGAAGATTCTTATTTCTGCTTCTAATCCTTGAAGGTGGAGAGGTATCCTTCCTAGGTGTCCTCAAAAGGGCAGCTACCAAGGTGCTCTTCTTATATTGGCCTCTAAGAGCCTGCAGCAGAGCAGTGCCCAGGGGTATTACTGAGGTTGTGCGAGGATGCTGGAGATGTGTCTATGGCACTTGCAGCAGTGTGATGGCACCAGCTTTACTCATATTCACTGAAAATGACTGCTAGCTAAATAAATAACTAGATAAATGTCTGCATTATGCATATTCCATATGGGAAAGAAAAACACTTCATCTCAAGTAATTGAATGGCACATAGAGAGGAATTCAGTATTCAAATTCAGGAACAGATTTTTTTTTTTTTTTTAATTGATTTTTTGTTGGGAGGCCTCTAGTATCAGCCATTTTGAAAGAATGACTCCCTTTTACCTCTTCTGGATCTAACTCCAGAAAGGGACCTGTTGGGAAGGATTAATGAAAAAAGAAGCTAAAGAGATTAAGCAAAATAGACTGATCAGAACGTTCTGAAGCATTTTTGACAATGAGTTTTTATTCAGCTCTTTCTCTCCAACCCTGGCTAATTCTATAATCAATACAAATAAATTTTCCTCATCAAAGCATAGCCCAAACTCGTGGAACCAACTGCTGCAGGAGGTCATTGAGTCAGATACTATGGTTAGATTTAAAAAAAGAGCTGAATACATTTTATGGCCAAACAACATCTGTACAGTCATCCAAGCTAAGATAATGGTGATGAAATTTCATGCTTGAGTGTGTAAAATGATTGCTACATCACTCAGAAAGGATTTTTTTTTCTTCCCAGAGTGAGGATTACACACTTGAGAAGATGCATTATAGAGAGGTTTCTGAGTTTTTGGTTTGTTTGTTTGTGTTATTTGTGTTTAATTTTTTTTTTAAAAAAAAAAAACAACAAAAAAAAAACTTTCTCCAAAGAGTGAAAGATCAGTTCACAGACCTCAGAGAGTAATAACTTAGCCTGATGCATCTTTTCTTCTTAAATATAATGAAGCTCTTAGATGAGATGTTTCATTTCAGGGCCTCCAAGTTTCTCTCATACCCTCCACACTGACTGATCTCACATGTAGGTAAAATCACTGAAGCAAATCTTAGCAGCTGGAAAGTTTACTAATTCACCCTCCTGACCCCAACAGGTAAATGACAATGAGTTTGCATGTGAGCCTGGAGATGCCTTCACCTGACCTTTGATGCAACAGTTGGTTTCATTTCTTGCATTTACCATGCATCTGACTTCATTTAATTGGGGAAAAAAGAAAAAAGAAAAAGAAAAAAAAATGTTCCGTCACTAGTCAGCAACATAATGGTAATTTTGACCACCTTTTCCTGGTTTCATCAGCTCAATTTCATTTCCAGTACTTAATCAAGAAATAAATTAAATAGGGAGAGAGAATATATATTTAACTAAAGGTTTCTGTGATATCTGGCAGCAGATTTAATTCACTGGAAGTACATAGGGGAGGAAACTGTGGGGTGGAACGACTGCCAAAACACTTAAAACCTCATTACCACATATCCCCACTTCACCCTGAGAGCCCCCAGTCTGTCCATTATTGTCCTGCCTATACTTTCTGTGAGACTTTGAAAAGAAAAGGTTCAAAGAGCAAGACTCTCATTCTCCCTTTTCCATGTCAAACACTTTCAACTCCTGATTTCAAAGTGCCACTTGCTTGCTGTTCAAAAGCCTGTGGACACATAGGGGGTGAGATAGGAGTAAAAGGTTGCACTACAAAGCCTGCTGCATTCAGAGCAATACCCAGCTCAGAGATACAAATGGTAATATAAACTCAAGTACCTATCAATAAAACTGCCAATATATGAAAGGAGGTTTGGAAAAATTCTAAATGGCCTTTTTCTGCCCCCTCTCCCACACTGCCATCGTGTTGTTATTGGTTTGGATAAAAGCCTAATTGATATTTTGAAGTGTGGCTTTTCCTTCTGTTCCAGTTATGACTAGAGGACTGCAGAAGGGGGATAGAAAGCCAAACCCCAAATAAGTTAGCTAAGAATACCTAAAGAAGTTCCTACCAACATCTGAAAAACCTGCCTTGTTCTCATTGAGTATTCATCTACCTCCCCTTCTCTCTCTGTATCCTTTTCATCTGCCTGCCCACAAGATTTGGAACACCATTAATTGGTCCTCAGGGAGGCTGACAGGCCTGTGCTTTTATGACTTGATTCTTTGTATTGTACACATGTGGGCATCTCTCAGGAGATAAAAAAGGGAAAACGTGGAAAAATGGGGCAGAATTTGTTTAAGACTAAACACAGAACAAACCACCTCCTCAATTTACTGCTAATATCCTAAATTGCATGAATAAATCTACCCACCCTCCTCCCCATTTTCCCTCTTCCCCACATCTGCTTCTCTTAATCTGCTTTTCCTGATCTCTACAGGCTTGTCTTCTGAGGAATTACAACCCCCCCCGCCCCCCCCCCAACCTTGCCAACAAAAGAGTGAGGTGGTCTTATGGGAAGATAAAAAGAATAGTTGATCATAAGAACTAACCTGGAGCCAACACCTTGGTCTTTCGTCCCTTCAGCAGTTTCTAAACCCTAAGCACCTGCAGCTAATTCTCATGGCTTCCAGCCTTGGTCTTGGATTCACTGAGAGTGAGAGACTTTTTGGCACAGCTTTCACCTCAGGAAAAATAAGCCTAACACACTCAGACACATGGATGCATGGGTATGCATGGACACAAGTGCTTACAGGTGTTTTAGCTGTTATATCTGGGAGAAAGCAGATATAAGTTACCCCTGTATTATTTGGAGGTAACCATAATTTTTAAGAATGTGTACTAGTAACCTTCACTGCAAACTAATAACATGCTAGATATTTCATCTTCTTCTTCATCTTTTTTTTTTTTTTTTTCTTTAACAATAAGGTAGGCCAATAAATAGTCATTATTGCCCCAGAGCTGGACATCTGCAAAGGAATTTCTCAGTCAAAATCCTCTTTGCTTTACTTATAACATCTTTGATAGAAAGAAGTGATGTATTCTGCTCTCAGATATGAAAAAGCAACATGAATCTGTGAAACAGATACAACTGGAAGGCAGACACCCAAGTGCTGTTGTGTACACCTCTTCACTTCCTAAAAATTTGTTCCTCAGCGTCCATGTTTAGATGCTAAAGCAACAGAGGTAGAGCAGGTCTTGGGAATCAAAATCTAGAGTTTTCTTTCCATCTTTTTCTTCTCCTTTCTTCTTCTGCCTGCCCACAAGTAAATAGGCAATTAAATAAATCTGCCAGACACAGAAGTGCATTTGAAACCTCTGACAGAGAAGACTAAAACTAGGTCTTTCATGGCTGGATGAGGGCTCTGAAATCTTTATTTAAAATGTTGCATCTTCTTGTCCAGTCTAATTTACAAAGATAGAAGTTGTTGGTTTGAAGAAGAGGGCTGAGGTACCCACTCTACTGAGTATTGCTAAGAAAGGCAGAATTTGTTGCAATCTCATGCTAAGCTTTCTTCTTGGTTATGATAGGGAGCTCCTTGCTCAATGTGCCAATGCTCCAAGGCAACTAACATTTCATTTCTTGCAGGGACTATATATATGCTGTGAATGCATCAGGGAGATTGAAATATTAACTTGCAGCTGTTGCATACAAAACATATTGTACTTTTCATTTAAAAGCCTAAATCACGTTTTGATGCTAAGACATCAAATCCTAGATCCTTTAGAACTGTTTGAAGATCTTAGATATATGAAGGGTTTAGCTATACCTGACTCAGTTTACACATCAGAAAAATAATAAAGGGTTAACCAATAATAAATAATTCTTTAAAATGCTTACCCAATATATATATATGTTATTGCGTTTGCAGCTTTTCAGCTTTTTCTTTCTTTTTTCTTTCTTTCTTTTTTTCTTTTTTTTTAAATCCACAAAGACTATTTCTTGTTTTAACCTCATACTCAACATCTGAGGTGCTATAGCTTGTTTTATACTGTTTCAAGGGAAGTTGTGTATCCACAGTATGGATTTTATTTATTTATTTATTTATTTATTTATTTATTTATTTATTTATTTATTTTTGCCAGAAGGTAGCCTGTAAAAGAAAGTTCTGCAAGGTAACAAGAGGAAAGGCTACAGCGATCACTTTCCATATGCCAGTTCTCATTCTTCCAATATTTTACTGAAGCACAGCAATTTCTACCTGGATTTCATACCAGACTCAACAGCAGGAATTTCAGTGTGGGTAGTAAAACCTGCTTAAGAACCTGTGCAATTTACCTTATGTTGAATACCCTGTGTGCAACCGCTAATGGTACATGAGTTAATTAATCTATAGCTTCCTTGACAGTCTGTGCTAATATAGTTGTAGCAACTACATCTTTGAAAATCTTGAGTTAATTCTTTTTTAATCATTGTGAATGACTTTACACACTTGGCAGAAACAGGTATTCAAATGACAGCCTGAGATCTTATTTGAGCCCAGGGTATAAAGAAATCTGTAATGGGAAATTTTTCCAGTACAGAATTATAATCCTACAAGGCAGCCACTGCTCCCATCCTGGCAAGGCAGCTTTTAGCATGGATGGAGGAGGGCTAAGAAAGGAAGTAAGCTGCAAGATTTTGGTTCTATATTGTTTCCAGTACACTGTCTTGAAAACTAAAAAGCAGTGTGAATGGCCCCATATGTAATATGTCTATATGCAATATTTTCACTATTTATTTCTTCTAGTTTCCCTGGATGAGCTAAGCAACCACTATTGAAAAAAGGTCCAACAAAACTCGCAATTTAAACCTTTTTATCCCTGACATCATCCCACCTATGTATAATAGTACAAACACTGTAGTCACTGTTGTCCATGATCCACCACTGTGAGGAGCAGTACTTCTCACTGCTGCTGTGAGGAGCAAAACACTGCCTTTGAAATGGCCGCAACCTGCTGGAATTATTTAAGAATCAGACCTACACATAATGCAACAGGGAAGAGGGAAGAGACAAGATCAGCCCAGCTCTGGCTGATGCGCAAGACCTACCTCACTTACCTAATGAGAGCAACTGGTAGTGGAACTGGGCTGGGCACACTGGATGCATTTTTCAGCACATGGCACAAGTGTTGTCTCCTAATGCCACTCAACATTTCTCTGCAGCTCAAGGCATTTTTCTTTTCCTGGCTAGAAAAGAGTAGTTCAAGACAGAGAAAAAGTGGCAACCCTTAGGTTTGTATGTTGACTGTGTTTTTTGGCTGTGCACTTGTGGGAAGCAGAAAACCACAGTATTACTCCTTTATACATGATGAAAAGATCGTTTAAATATAGTTCTTTGGCACTGGTTTATAGCTTTTCTGGCAACTCTTCCCCCAAAAAATAGACCCTTGACTTCAGAGTATGAGTGCCACTTTCACGGAGACAGGGCATGTCATAGAGACAACTAGAGTAGATTTTTATTATATTATATAATTATAATAATATAGATATTTATTTATATTTTAATGCTCTAGAAGACATTGTTGCACTAAAATAGCCACATCTCAACCCCAGCTGAAATGCCCCTTCCAGGATGCTAAGGGTAACGATAGCTACATTGAAAATCAATTATTTTGTCTTTCAGAGGTTTATTTGCTCTGCTAACCATTTTAATACTCCATGGCACCTTCTTACGTACCATAACTGTTACGTTTAGTATCTAGCTCATAAGTACTATTTGATTTCAATACCCTGTGCATCATACCACCCTTTAAATCAATATAAAATTTCTACAGCATTCTCCTCAGTGGTGTTAAACCTCTCTTGAAGAAATTTTTATTTCTTCAATTAATTTTATTTCTTCAGGAGGGAGGTGGAGTGTGTAGGACATAAGGGATTCAGGGCCCATGATCCCCATCTCCTCTGGGGTCATCCCTCTTGTCATGCAGCTGTGAAGTACTGCTCTGCCTGAGGTATCAGATAAATACCAAAGGAACTGTCTTCAACGGGGTATGAAAGAAGAACAAAGTTCAGCTTATAGGTCCATTTCTTCTAGAATGTGCGAAGCAAGTTATCTAAGGAAAGAATAAAGAAGTGAAAAGTTGAATCAAGAGAACTGGTCAAAAAAGAGGAGTTGTGGAATATCACACACATGACAAAATAGAGGCCACAGTTTTACTTGCAAGATGTTGTCTAATACTAATAGGCCATAGAAAATATAATGGAGTACTTCCTTAGGGAAAGCTACTTGATTTTAAGAGGTAGTAGCTTACTTTGGAAGGGAAAATAAGCTCTAATAACAACTCTATTCTGCAGACATGCTAACAATGACACCTTTTGCATGCAATTTTCTACATTGCTCAATTTGGTCAGGGGCCAATAAATCTGGTCTTTTATTTCAGTACCCTTGATATGTACCTCATATCAATTTTCAAATAAATATAAAATTGCTACAACATTCTTGTCTTATTATGCTTTTATTATTATTATTATTATTTATTTAAATATTTATTTTTATTTTTAAAGAGAAGCTTCCATCTGGTGATTTTTTTCAGTGCTTTTAAAGTAAAGAACTGAGAATGAAAGCATTTATAGCCACTTCTGTTTCTTGATTATCATTTTTTTAAATATATAGATATTAATTTGGATGCTTAAAACTGAATTTAAAACAACAAAAAAAATATCTTATGAATTAGAAGAAAACTTTTTTATTTCCGAAAGAAACGAGTTTTGTTTTGTTTTGTTTTGTTTTGTTTTGTTTTAATATTATTTTAGTGCTGAAAATTCTTTTGGATCAAATGGGATTTTAATTTACGCCTCTGCAGAAAACGCTCATTCCATGCAATCACACTCTCACTTCAAACTCTAATGTTCATTTCTTCTATAAATGTTCAAGGCCTCTTGCCTGTGATGGTAAAAACATGGTTTGTTTTTCTAGAGTCAATGCTAAATTGCTACAATGCTCTGAAACTGGTCAGTCATAGATGCTAAGAGATAAAGCATCAAACAGCAGCTATTTAGAGACTCCCTGGACAAACTATTTTTCATTCAGGTTGAGTACCATTAGTAAAAGAAAATCTAAGGGCCTGTTTTGGAAGATATGTTTTATACAGCAACTGTTATAGTCAAACTTTCTTTCTTTCTTTCTTTCTTTCTTTCTTTCTTTCTTTCTTTCTT
>NC_048893.1:66397693-66405523 GCF_011077185.1 Oxyura jamaicensis | reverse complement strand
CTTTCTTTCTTTCTTTCTTTCTTTCTTTCTTTCTTTCTTTCTTTCTTTCTTTCACTTTCCTTCCTTCCTTCCTTCCTTCCTTCCTTCCTTCCTTACCAATCTGCCCCAATTTTTACAAAAAACAGGTAAGTATTCATAGAAAAATAAACTATTTAAACATTTTATAGTTCATTTTAATATGTGTCACAGTGACCTTCCCTATTATTGCCTTTACTCCCCTACTTTTTGGCTAAAGTCTTTTTAAGATGGGGAAGTTACATCAGAAGTTTCAACTACTCTGAAATCATCTCATTTTCCCCTGATTTATACCCTATGATATCCTGTTGCCCTCACGGGAGTTCTGCAGAGTGTAAGGCTGGGATCCGGAATGTTGAATGCTAGAGCTTCAGAGCTGTAGGTTTATTGCAACTATTATTGATCCGCCTTGGTTATTTACTTGTGCTGTATCTCATCTATAGTTAAATTCTATGCTATATTTAAGTTGTATTCTATAGTTAAATTCTATAGTTAAATTCTATTAAATATTCTATAGTTATGTTCAATTCTATGAAGTATGGTGGGAGAAATGAAAGCACAAAGAGCAAGAAAGTGGATTTATTTGGGGTGGGCTTGTATCTACTTCTGTGCCCAAAGACTTGGTGGAAATCGAAGGATTTTCAAGGCTTCCCACAAAGACACCTCATATTTGGGATCTTGAGTTTCTCTAAAAAGCTGTACTCTAAACTGCTCAGCTGCTGATATGTAAGGGGCTCAGCCTTCTCAGTCCCAGAGAAAGGAGTAGGAAGTGGGGCCTCTGTGGCCCTCCTTGCTAGTGCCTCTGTCACTGACGAAGCTCTTCAGAGGGATGGGCACCTTCTCAGTCACTTGGGCATATTCACCAAAGCAACACCAACAGCTTTGAGTCCTTCAGCAAACTTGGTAATGCATTCTTGAAATCTAAGGGGCAAACCTTGGCCACATTTCAGTTAACTGTGTCAGGAGAAGGACTCCATTCTCAATTACCAAACTTCTGACCCCAGATTATCACATCTAATTATTAATTTAATAATATGGTATTATATACAATTGACCTTTCATTACAGATCCCCTCAATAGTGCTCCAGAAGTTAAACTAGTATGGAGGAAGTAAAATTGTATGTAATTTTGTGCTATTTTCCACTCTCAGGTGCTTTTTGTTGCTGTTGATTTTGTTGGTTTTTTTTTTTTTTTTTTTTTTTTTTTTTTTGTAGCATATAGCCCAACACTACAAGTACTACAGGAATTCTCCATCATATGACTCAAAGATGTTCATAACAGAAAACTTCATCTCTTAGGATTTTAGATGCTTAATTAAATATCTAAAATCAAATGGACACATATTGAAGAGATATTTTGTAAAGATAGACTAAAATATAACAACAATAATTGTAATAATAATAATAAATAAAGGAATAATAAGTCCAAACAGACATCAGTATGAATACAGTTGTCTCTAAGGCTTTTCCCTCTGCAGGGTTTTTGTGGATCAGTGTCTAACACAGACACAAGCACCAGAGTTGCAGGGCATATTTCAGAGGAATGAATAAGACAGTATAACACTGGTCACATTTTCTACTGAACTACCATAGAGCTAATCATCATTATAGGAAATCTATCAATATACAATGAAAATTAAAATTTAAAATGGCCACAGGACCATGTACCAAAAAGAAGACTGTTTTGAATTTATACACTTTCCTGGGTCATACTTTGTAAGAAAAGACAAACCAGAGTCCTTTATGGGTAGCCATATATTCTACATTGAATGGCTGCTTGATGTGTTCTCTTCCAGACTTTCTGTTGGACATATTCCATGTTCCTTTAACACTCTGAAAAATATGTATGCCATGTACTTGTTTTCCTATAAAGCCTTTCTATTTATTTATTTATTTATTAAACAAAGCAATAAAGTAATACAAATTAGATCTCATTTTTCTTTCTCTATGAAAAATTATCCCTTTCAGTAGCTAAAAAAAAAAAGAAAGGAAAAAAAAAAAAAAAAAAAGCACTTTGGAATCAGTTCTACAGCAATGAGTTTTTGAGGAAGGAAAATTCTAATGGAGTGTGAGAAGGTCCCAGCTATACCACTTTATTCATAGCTTCTCAGTTTGGCCCACATTATTTTGAATTTATATTTACCAAAAAATAAGTTTCTAATTTAACAGTCAGATTTGTTTGTCATAATAAATAGCAAACAGAATGACAGAAAATATTTGTCCTGATACTTATAGCCAACTAGTTTCTCAGAAGTCTTTCACTGGTCCAAAAATAGTCTTACCTTCCTCTTTATTGCACTCACTAATCAGAATCTAGTCTGCCTTACAACAGTCAGCTGCCGTTGTAACAAGTTACAGGAAAATTATAATGCTTCCTAAGCATTTCCACAGAAACAAATTTCATGTGTGTGGGGGTGGATGGTAGGAGAATAACCTTGGGAAAACCACAATTATAAACAGCTGCAGCATGCATTAAATGTAATTATGATTGATTCCTATAAATAAATCTTTGTGTAGATTTCCACTTAAGCCGGATTTGCTGTTCGGGTGCAATGGACATTTCTGCATTAAGTGATTATCTCTTTTTACTATTATTAAAAATACAGATTCTTTTCACTTGGGAAAGGAGATGAGGAAAGAAGTCTTATTGTACCAGCATGAACTGCTGAAAATCTGGACTTTCACAATTAATTGTTTACAAGCCTGGACTCTATGAAAATGTTTGTGCCTGAAGTACAAAGAAGGATTAAAATGAAAAAGGCCACATCATCCCAAGTAATTGTCAGCAAAACCTCATAATACTATTTCAACAAGATAATAAACATATAATGATAGATAGCATCTAATCAGCCACTATGGAAGAGCTGACTATATTAATAGGACTTGACATTTGTTCTAATGGAGAAGGTGCTGAGCACCTAGGTTTCTACAATGCTAATTACTTGGTCATTTGAAAAAGAAATCAATATGATACAACCCTCACAGGAGAAAATCTTGACTGATTCTTTACACTTCCTACAGCAAAAATACCACTAAATCATGGTCATTAATTCATTTGACTAATTCAACACATCAGATTTCATTCCTTCCCATTTAAGGTTTTACAACTGCCTATCATATTAACATACTGTAATGGTAATGACAGGAAAGATCATATAATATTACTGGGAGAAGGGAGAAGGTTTCCTATGGAAGGTCTATGTATCACATTCTTGATGCCACTGAAATTAATTACAGCTAGCCATTTACTTCACTGAGATAGGACAAGAGCTCTGTGCAGGCCTTAGTATGGTACATCCGTGCGCTCTCAGTTCTCATTGCATGTATAGGAGCTACTAAGAACTGCTTAGAGCTTTGGGAAAAAAAAAAAAAAAAAAAAAAAAAAAAAAAGGTCTGAAACTTTTACTGTGGCTGCAACTACATCTCCATAGAATCCAGCAGAAGGATCCAGCCTCGTATTCAGTCTAATACTTAGTCAAACTCTTAATCACATTTGTAACCATCTCTCTATCAAAGACCATAGAAGTCAATGACACATGTTAAAAGTTTAGCAACTATTTAAGTAAGATCCAAGTCTACATTTGTACTCCACATCTTTCAGATCAATGTAGGTTTTAATTTAGACTTTCTTTCCAGCTGGGACATATAATTCAGTTTTCAAATAGAACATATGGATATTGCAAAGTGCATCAACATTTATGTATATGACAGAATCAGAAATATGGAAACCTACTTTTCTCCTAAATATTTCAAAAGATGTTCATGTTCTAATCTTTTTCACTTCTGTGACACCTTACATAATGTTTCTTTTTCTCCGTACATCTGCAGAACATTTTATAAAGCTAAGCAAACATTCTCTGTATGCTACGGGGGTGGGATAACCATATTACAGGTAAATATCTTTTAACTCCAGCTTAAAAATGTCACCCAGACAGTTTGCCAAAATTTATAAAATTACTATGCTCTGTCTGTGCTTTAACGCTGGGCAATGTGTCCCTAAAAAAGAATGTCTATAGTACCTATAAAACAGAGTTGAAATATTGGACATTATTTTAGTTTTAGATCTATGGACTTTTTTTTCATCACCACCTCCTTTACCTGGCTGTGCCATTAGCTTAATTTATAATAAAACCTCACTTATTTTCCCCATGTAATTTTGCTGGAAGTATTTACACATATGAGGTGGTTGGCACCTGACTCAAGTTAGGCTATTTTCACAAACTTTTGTTGGAATTGTTGGTAGTTTGCAAGCTCTAAGTTCTTCATGGCAGGAAAAAACAACAACAACAACAACAACAAAACTTATTTGCTCCAAACAAAGTTATAGTAAATTAATATAAAAAGCTCTGCTGTTGTTCAGGTTGCATTTAGTATATAACATTCAGAAAAAATATTGTTAAAACTCCATATTATACTGATGAATTGCTTTCATTCTTTTGAAACAAAAGCATAAAGCTAATGCATGTTTAACCCCATCAGGCTAATTCTAATTCTTGAAGCCACGACTCTAAAATTGCATCACAATATTTTGTGAATACAGCTTTGCATTCTTAACCTGCATTTAGGTATAGAAATCAGATAGAGGTGCAATGCAACAAAAATAGATTCTAAAGATCTATTTATCCTTTTGACCATGAAGACATTCTGTTATTATTATTTTCCCTTAGGAATAGATTTAAAGAGCTTTTTTAAAACCTCCATCACACTTTTAAAATAGATATGCAAAAACATCGTCATCATCATCAACAACAACAAAACACAAAACAAAACAGAGGCTGTGTATTTTCTGAAAAAAAAAAAAATCTTTACATCAATCAAGCAAATATAGATTAGCAAGAAGGAAACACTTTAAGACTCATTTTCTTTTTTCCTGTGCCAGGTTGCTTTTTTTGTACTATATATCAGAATGAAAGTAATTCACCTCTCAAAACAAAGTATTTAAGAACAAAATAAAACTGTGATGCACTTCTGCAGAATACAGTCAAATTTCCATGAAATGTCTGCAGGGTTTTACACATTAAAATTTCTCATAGTAAAAATGTTTATGGAAATAGGTCATTATGCACATTACTAATAGAGAGCAATTTGTTGCTTTTAAATGAGCTTTTATACTAATAGTTGTGCATAAACGCATTTATCAGACTTCCTAGATATAAACAATATATGTATTGGTGATCACAGTTCTCCTCACAAGTGTAGTAGGCATGGATTAAAAGAGTTGCTCATTTGGGGCCCATTTCTACCAACAGGATGCCCAGGGGCATTCTGTAATTTCTTTTTGATAGGAGATGAATGGTATTTCACCATTGAAATGGGGTTAGGGATGGTGTCACTGAAAGCAATGTGGTTACTTGTAGGAGTATTTATTGGTTTGGGACCTCAAGTCCTATCTGCTTACTTACAGTTTAGCCAGAACTTGTGAGGTTCTTTTTGCAAGTAATGAAAGTGAGAGCCAGACACTTTCTTCCACACAGACCTCTCCTCTGCATCCAGAATTGTGGAGTCTGATCGAGCAAGCCCAGCCCCTGAAAAAATATCCTTACTTTGTGGAAAGCAGCCTTGTATAGTGCAAAGCAGATTTTCACATTATTGGCAGCAAGTTGTGCTAGTCAGGTATCCAAACTGAGTTTGAAACAATATATATCCCACAATCAGCACCTAGAAACAATCAAAAATGATAACAACTATTGTAATTTTAACTGACTTCTGAGGAACTAAAAAGCTACAGCCATGTAATTACACTGTGTAGGTTATGATAGCATGGGAAGCAGGAAGATATCAGTTTAAAATTGCTAGGCTCACTGAGGAACATCTTTCAATATGTTTACACAGTAACCAGCATAAATTCTCCTAAAAATCCCACTTAAACAACATATTAGATCACCTAGAATATGCAAATGAAATGAGCTGTTTTAGGAAGATATGCTGATTCGTGTGGTCCCTTGCTTGGTTGTCAGTAAAAGTGAAGAAAATGTAAAACATCTATCCAATTATTTCAGTTAATATACAAGCATTAGGCATTCAAATTCCTAATTAAGAGACAACATGCCCTGACAGGCATCTGCATGGGCTATTGAACATTGCCTAGATTGTTGCATAATTATCCCAGCTTAATAGCTCTAAAAATGTAAGCAATGTGCATCCATTGAGGAAATGCACTACTTATCACATGAGGAGAAACAGCACACAGAACATGCTCTGCTACCATGTATTTGTGCTGCAGGTTTTTAGTGGAACATAGTTCAATTAACAGCGGGCGGCCTCAGCTTAGTTGCTGTCTTGTGTTGGCAAGGGGGAAATCTAACTCACATATCAAAATAGACTTTCGTGACCAGAATTGAACTCAACAACTGGGAGTGCTCCATTTCAGACTCCTAGCTAGTATCAGTTAGGTATCTAAAAGAAGAAATAGTACTGATTTTGACATGCTATTTTTCAAGCCTCATTTGTCAAAATCCTCAAACTCCCAGCCCCTCCTCACCAAAATAAAATACAACAACAAAAACAACAACATCAACAAACAACAAAACAGCATCCTCTAGGGCAGTCATGTTGTCAAGGAAACAGATTTTTACCATCTTCTGTGATTTGCATTGTCAGTATATTTGTAACAGTTTCCTTCTTTTCAAATCTGAAACCTATGTTCAAGAGCTAGTCAATGTTGCCTTGAATACTGCAGCCATAGTATCAAGATGTCTACCCTTGCATACTATCTGGCAAGGCTGAGCAAATCATGGATGGCCTGTCTAATGAAATGTCTGCAAGGAATGCAAACAAAGTATTCCAGCTATTTGAAATGGATTTATTCTGGCTTTTAACCAATAGGTTTTGGTTTGTAAAATAACAGATGTTTAAAGTGCTTCATGTCACTTCATCTCTCTCTCTCTCCTTTTTTTTTCTCTTCACTTTTAATATAATAAAAGTGAAAAAAGCAAAACCAAAGAAAGATAGTGAAAATGTGAATAAATTTATAGGATAACTGAAAATCTGCAAACAAAATGCATGTTTTCAAAAATGTTTTTATTTTATCTAAGACATTAATTCTAAGTTGTGTTGTAATATATATTATTATTCAATATTTTAATTAAATGCAACAATGAATTTTAGATAAGATAAAATGAGACGTAAATACTGTTTTTAGATTTCAGGTCCTTTTTTCTTTTTCCGCTTTCAGGTACAAAATTTGAAAGCACATTTATTTATTTATTTATTTATTTGTCTCAAATCAGGAAAAAAAAAAAAAAGAATTAAATTATCAGTTTTCATCAGAACTACAATTCTTGCTCCTTATGTGGTCACAACATATTCAAATCCCCTAAAGGCATTAGGAGTTTACAACATTAGGGCATTACTTATGTGGACAGATATATCTTTGAAGATTACTCTGCATAATAAAACACATTTTCAAAATCTTAGTGAGTTAGGAAGACTGTTGAACCTCTTGAACATGAAAAATCACACACAGTACTTTAAAAGACTGAAAAGTAAACTGGAACAAGTCTATACCTTTTCTATTTCTCCTCTCTGAAAACTACCTTTAGTGGGAATGCTACATTTTGGATCTTTCTTAACTTTTGCACCAAAAGGAGACAAGACGTCTTCTGTGGAGGGATCATCACTGAAACACAGGGAGAAGAGCTGTGATAAAGACCTGGGCTTACTCTGGTGAAGCCACAGGACCTTTGCTGTTTGAGTTGCAACTCCAATTGTTTGTTAATGTTGAGTACAATTATTCCAGCAAAATCCCATGGTACATTGAGGCATTGAGGCCTTTTTTTTTTTTTTTTTTTTTTTTTTTTTTTTTTTTTTTTTTTTT
>NC_048893.1:66306563-66397593 GCF_011077185.1 Oxyura jamaicensis | reverse complement strand
TTTTTTTTTTTTTTTTTTTTTTTTTTTTTTTTTTTTTTTTCTTTGCAGTTTTTTTTCATTGCAGTTTTTTTCATTTCAGTTTTTATCTATAGGCCTATACAAAGGAGTAGGGAAGGTAAAGTCAGGTGTACTGTACACAGCATATAAGATTTTAGATATATATCTTTGGCTGTTGAAATCACCTAAATGATTCTATGATTCTAAGATCTTCAAGTCCAGCTGGGCAGCTTTCTAGCCACTCTCCCCCCAGACTGTAGCCCTACATGAGACTGTTGTCCCCCAAGTGCAGGACCCAGCACTTAGCCTTGTTGTACCTCATACTGCTGGCCTCAGCCCATTGATCCAGCCTACCCAGATCCCTCTGTAGAGACTTCCTACCCTCGAGTAGATTAACACTTCCACCCAACTTGCTGTCATCTGCAAATTTACTGAGGGTACATTTGATCCCCTTGACCAGATCACGGACGATGATTAAGTCCACCCTCAAAGGCCGAAGGAAAGCAAGGTACTCAGACTTTTTTGTTAAGTGGAAGACATGTCTACATGCATACTCTCCTTTCTAAACATATGTATTTAATTTGGGTTGCTTTTTGCAACCTGCTACATAATTTGACATCTCAGGCCCTAACTTCTGAAAAATCCATTTTCTGAGGATTCCTTGAGCAGGGGATGTAAATTCTCAAATTCACAAACAAGAGCCAGTTCCCAAGAGAAAACTAGAAACAGCTGCTTCCTGCAGCTGGAATATTTTTCAGTATCAGTTCAAACCTTAATCTTCTGAAGTGCTTATGTTCATGAATAACCAGTTGATTTCCATGTAAAGGTTTATTTGTTTGGGTGCCTTACTGCATTGGACCTTATTGTAAATATTAAAATGACAGGCATTTATTGTAGGTAGATAGATGTTACAGACTTGCATCCTTAAAGACTTATACATATGAGTAATAGAAAAATAAAATTGAAATACATATATGAACCCATTTACTCACTTTAGGATTTTTTTTAGTGGATATGGTCCACATAAAAAGCTCTACCAGAGTTATTAGCAGCCGTTGAAATTCTGTTATCCACAATTATAGAGTTTAAAATGAGATTAAAAATATGCACTGTTAAGTGAAAATTTTACAGAACTATATATATAATCTCATTTGTCAAGCTCATTGGCTTATAGTTTTGGATTTTCAGTATGGGATATAGTTAAACACTACCTTCTAAAATAAAAGAATCTCCAAGGAACTTTAGCATAGGTAAATGCTGTCAAGTGGCCAAGCAGTCAAGATTTGAAGGATCCTGTGTTCAAAATTGGCTCTTCTCTTGCAGTTGATTGTGCTGAGGTGAATATAAGATGACAGTCCAGAATTAACAAGATTAAAAAAAGTATTTTAAAAAATACCATGGTAACACAATTGTCTCCCTTTTTTAAACAAGTCATTTAATTAATCTTAGAAGAATTTAAATCTTTGAAATCAAAGATTTTTAATCTTTGCAAACAATTAATCTTTGATTTAAAGCATTTGAAAACCTATCACAGCAATGAGGCTGTACTTAGATAAGGGCTTGGGAATGAGAAGTCCAGGAGAAAATGAAGATTGGAGGGAGTGGTCTACCACAACATGTTTGGGGCTTCCACTGGCCTGTTACAGCAGGCTGGAGCACTATTTCTGGGCTAGCTCTGTGAAAGCAGACACCCATGTCACTACTGTCTGTCAAACAGCCCTGGTGTCCCCCAGACTCACAGATCCCCAGGCTGGGAGGATCCTTGACTGTGTAATGCTTTGGTAGACGGTTCATAACATCAAGGTTCTTGACTGTCTCTGTGATATGGAATTCATCACATTTGGGTAAGCAACTCTTTCTAAGACTTTCTTTCAGGCTGCTTTTTGTTGTTGTTTCAATTATTATCATTATTATTCCCCCTGCCCCCCCCCCCCGCACCCCCCCAAAATAAAAAGGCAAATAAAAGTGTAAGATATGTTATATGGGTAACTTTGAGGTGGCACAGGTAACTTTCAGATGACAATGAAGAACATGCTTGAATGAGGGTCCAATGAGAATAGCTAAATTATTTTTTTAATGAAGAATTGTGGTGAATAGGTAGGCAATGGGTTTCACGTCATTGTTTCTTTGGACAAAATATGTAATGACAGGCAAAAGATAAAGCTTTTTTGTTTTGTTTTGTTTTGTTTTATTAGATCATTCAAAGTCTTATTTGCTCACTAAACTGCAGTCATATAAAGATCCCACAAGAAGCTCAAAACTTTTCCCAAATCAAGAGGAAGAGAACAGTAAAATAGTTATTAACAGGCAAGGGAACTTATTATATTTAGTTTTAAAGATTTTTTTTTAAATTATTGTATTAAAAGAAAATGTTTATCTGCACTGTTGTTTGGAAGTGCAGAGTCTATCTTGTTAAGTATTCACATTTACTGACTCAGCATTTATAAAAACAGGTGTTTTTAAGATGTGGTATTTTTTACAATAAGTAGTTCTATTATGAAACTGAAAGTATAAATTAATTTATTAGAAATCATCTGCATATTTAGCTGTGAAAAAGACCTCTGGTAAAGGACTCAGGCTACTGTAATTTGTACTTTGGGAAATTATGTACAAAATAAAATCAGGTGCCATAAATATATGTAGTTTAGCAAGAAGTATTTATATTTTTCCCTGCACAAAATACGCTCCCCACCATCCACCAGACTATACAGTGTATTTCCCAAAAAGTCTCTTTCTGGTAAGCATAATGCCTATGTTTAGGATTTGTTAAAAATAATGGCACTGAGTCTGATGTCATCTATTTTTTTTTTTATTATTTTTTTTAAGCATGCTGACCAATAAAATAGGACTCCAAGGGCACTTTCATTTTACCTTCATATTTTCTAACTCTTTCTCCTATGCTAAAAAAAAATAATAATAAAAAAAATCTTTAATGTTTTGCTAATACCTACTCATCTCTTAGGCCTTTCAATGAATGTAGTTGTTAAGTCTTCTCCATAATCAAATATATTTACATATGCCTATAGCTTGTTGATTACAATCCAATTCTTGTGCATGACTTCCCTGAAAAAGAGCTCTATCAGTGCATCTTTCACAAGCCAGGTAAACACTGAGCTACTTTCCTGATGATCCTTATCAAGACCATTTTGGGGGGCAACATAAAACAATAAATTTCTTCTTGCAGGCAAAGTTGTTTTATATACTGCTTCATATTATGCTGCATATGATCTCTTAGGAGTGCACCTTTACACTTTTCCAAAGTACATTGTAGAATATGGGTACATTGATGAAGACTCTGGATCTCATTTTTGTGAAGACTCATTAACAGGTTAGTGATGGTCCAGAACTGTGTTATTGTTGTATCTTGGTAATGGTGTTTCTGGCTACTCTGATATTATCCAGGCTTTCTAGCCATAGCGCTAGAAATGAAATTTCTATGAAATTTGTATGAAATGCACTCATTGGCAATGGAACTATTTTGTAGAGGAGAACCAGGTACAGTAATTTAATACTCTGACCTCCCTACATGTGTTGGATTTTTATAACACGTTCCTTGCTTTATTATCACTGGCTGATGACAGAAATAACATTGTCCAGGTATGTTCTGCTTTCATTTGCTACAGATCAAGACTAGAAGAGGAGAATGGGGACTTAACAAAGAAAACAGTAATGTCTATAGGGCATACACAGTTCTCTTCAGGTATAGGACAAATCTTTGTCAGATGGATTCTCATGTTATTAAATCTTTAAGATACTACCTGTGTTCCCCAAAAAGTCTGTTGAATATCTTTCTCATGTGCTTGTTATCCCTTGTTTTGATTATTGCATTTTTATGACCTCAGCAAACAAGGGCTGTCTTGTTCATATCCATGCAGGGTACTGGTACAAAGAGCACTCTACCATTCTCCTGTTTCATACATACAGTATGCACATTCATTGTTAGACTTTTCACAGTGAACCTTACACTTGTAGTAAGTCTTCCCTTTTTGAGAAGTAGGTTTTAGAAAAGGATCTCTGACTTTCCTCTCAAACCTTGTCCTCAAAAGTCACCTGAAAACATCCACAATTATAAAAATTATAAAAAAAAATTGGAACAATGCAAAAAGAGCCACCAGTTCCTATAAACAAGTTCCTTGTTTACTCAAAGGTGAACAAGCCTAAAAACAAAGACATATCATTAATAGCCCCCCACTATGTAAATCCCATATTAGATCCCAAACCTGAAAAAATCATAATAGTTGTGGATGCACCATCCCTGGAAGTGTTTCAGGCGAGATTGAAAGTGGCTTTGAGCAACCTGGTCTAATGGAAGGTGTCCCTGCCCATGGCAGGAGGGTTGGAACTGTACACTCTTTAAGGTCCCTTACAATCCATACCATTCTATGATTCTATGATTCTGTGATTTCATTCCTGCGTTTTTCTATTGTACTACAATCTTGTGTGACTGTGAGTCTCTGTCTTATTTTATTCAACTCAAAAATAGGATCATTATATCACTGATTATTTTCTGGAAGTACCTGAATAGAACAAGGTCAGTCTCCTGTGTTTAAATATATTGTTTCATTTAATTTTTTTAAGTTGTTGAAAGGTTCTTAGCTAAACAGTCTGAAAACAAACATTTATTTTTTTTTTTTTAGACTAAGAAAGAATATGAATGAATCATACTCTTATTATCATTAGTCTGAAAATATGAAAAATGTATGGGCAGAGCTTCTGATGGAGTAAGTCATTTTTGTGACAAGAGGTCAATATGAGGTCATACATGCAGGTAAGCCAAGGTACCATTGTCTACCTAATGAAACTGTTACCTCTGATTGAAACTTACCTGGTACAACAGAATTATTTTAAAAAAATCCCTGTTTGACAAATGAGATATCACAGAGCACCTTGAATAACATTATTTTATCATTTTTTAAAAATGTAGGAGACTGGGTTCCTCATAATCTATTCCCCAGTGAGACTCCACTCTACATCACTTATGCTCCCCCAGAGTCATGACTCCCTTTATGCCCGAGGCAAAGACTGGTCTGAGAGAAGTTCACATTGCATTATGGAAAGGAGCTTTGCCTTTGAAAAATAAAATAAAATAAAATAAATAAAATAAAATAAAATAAAATAAAATAAAAATAGCATCACAGAATCACTGAATCTCCAACACAGAGACCTCCAAGATCATCTAGTCCAACCTCTGACCTAACACTAACAAGTACTCCACTAAACCATATCACTAAGCCCTACATCTAAACATCTTTTAAAGACCTCCAGGGATGGTGACGCAACCACTTCCCTGGGCAGCCCATTCCAATGCCTCACAACCATTTCAGTAAAGAAGTTCTTTCTAATATCCAACCTAAACTTCCCTTGGCACAGCTTTAGCCCATTCCCCCTTGTTCTATCACCGCGCACATGGGAGAATAAACCAATCCCCACTTCACTACAGCCTCCTTTCAGGTACTTATAGAGAGTGATAAGGTCACCCTTGAGCCTCCTCTTCTCCAGGATAAACAGTCCCAGCTCCCTCAGCCGCTCCTCATAAGACTTGTTCTCCAGGCCCCTCACCAGCTTCGTAGCCCTTCTCTGGACTCGCTCAAGCACCTCCATGTCCTTCTTGTAGCGAGGGGCCCAAAACTGAACACAGTACTCGAGGCGCGGCCTCACCAGAGCCGTGTACAGGGGGACAATCACTTCCTTAGCCCTGCTGGCCACACTGTTTCTTATACAAGCCAGGATGCTGTTGGCCTTCTTGGCCACCTGAGCACACTGCTGGCTCATATTCAGCCGACTATCAACCAATACTCCCAGGTCCTTCTCTGCCAGGCAGCTTTCTAAACACTCATCTCCCAGCCTGTAGTGCTG
This sequence comes from Oxyura jamaicensis, assembly GCF_011077185.1. NCBI lineage: Eukaryota > Metazoa > Chordata > Aves > Anseriformes > Anatidae > Oxyura > Oxyura jamaicensis. The sequence goes on along the minus strand of NC_048893.1, from coordinate 66,391,740 downwards.
TTTGGGGTTGTTGCACCCCGGGTGCAGGACCTGGAACTTGGCCTTGTTGAACTTCATACTGTTGGCCTCGGCCCATCAGTCCAGCCTATCAAGATCCTCCTGCAGAGCCTTCCTACCCTCGAGCAGATCGACACACACACCTAACTTGGTGTCGTCTGCAAACTTACTGGGGATGCACTTGATCCCCTCATCCAGATCATTGATAAAAATATTAAAGAGAACTGGCCCTAGTACTGAGCCCTGGGGACTCCACTAGTGACCAGACTCCAACTGGATTTAATTCCATTCACCACAACTCTTAGGGCCCGGCTATCCAGCCAATTTTAACCCAATGAGGCATACAGCAGTCCAAGCCAAGAGCAGCCAGTTTCTGGAGGAGAATGCTGTTAGAAACGGTGTCAAAAACCTTACTGAAATCAAGGTAGACCAAATCCACAGCCTTTCCCTCATCCACCCAGCGCATCACTTTGTCATAGAAGGAGATCAGGTTCGTCAAGCAGGACCTGCTTTTCATAGGCCCATGCTGACTAGGCCTGATTGCCAGGTTGCCCTGCAAGTGCCACGTGATTGCCAGGTTGCCCTGCAAGTGGCACTGAGGTCAAACTCACAGGCCTATAGTTTCCCAGATCTACCCTCCGGCCCTTCTTGTAGGTGGGCGTCATGTTTGCTAGCCGCCAGTCAAGTGGGACCTCCCCTGATAGCCAGGACTGCTGATAAATGATAGAAAGTGGCTTGGCCAGCTCTTCCACCAGTTCTCTCAGTATCCTTGGGTGGATCCCATCCGGCCCCATCAACTTGCATACATCTAAGTGCTGTAGCAGGTCGACAACCATTTCCTCATGGATTATGAGGGCCACATTCTGCTCCCCACCCCCTTCCACCAGCTCAGGGTACTGGGTATCCAGATAACAACTAGTCTTGCCAGTAAAGACTGAGGCAAAGAAGGCATTAAGCACCTCAACCTTTTCCTCATCTCCTGTAACTAAGTTTCCCCCCACATCCAGTAAAGGATGGAGATTCTCCTTAGTCCTCCTTTTCATGTTTATGTATTTATAAAAACATTTTCTGTTATCTTTAACAACAGTAACCAGATTGTGCTCCAGATGTGCTTTGGCTTTCTAATTTCGTCCCTTATAGTCCTTATAGTCCTCCTGAGTGGCCTGCCCTCTTTTTCAAAGGTCATAAACCCTCTTTTTTTCCTAAGCTCTAGCCACAACTCTGTTCAGCCAGGCCGGTCCTCTTCCACATTGGCTGGTCTTTGGGCACATGTGGACAGACCGCTCCTGAACCTTTAAGATTTTCTTCTTGAAGAGTGCCCAGCCTACTTGGACTCCTCTGTCCTTCAGAACTGCCTCCCAAGGGACTCTGCCAGCCAGTGTCCTGAACAGCTCAAAGTCTGCCCTCCGGATGTCCAAGACAACAGTTTTACTGATCCCTCTCCTGACTTCACCAAGAATAGAGAACTCTACCATTTCGTGGTCACTCTGCCCAAGACAGCTCCTGACCACCACATCTCCCACCAGTCCTTCTCTGTTTGTGAACAGAAGGTCTAGCGGGGCACCTCCCCTGAAGAAGGCTGAAACAACACTTCCTTAAGTTTTAACAGACAAATTTATTGAACACATTCAAAATAAAACTACACACTACAAAAAAATTAAGAGCTTTCATAGCTTGTTAGGCCAAATGTACATGGTCCAGTAGATTTTCCTGAATGTAGGTACTGGGGGACTGATATATAACATATAAAATATAGGATTAGCAGATATAGGACTGTTCAGTCCTTTGATACTGCTTCCATACTCTATAATTTGCTATCGTCCTGAACAGTCATGCATTACAGCATGTGTTAAGAACATAAGAATGATGCAGAGCAAATATTTTATCTTGAGCTCTTTTCTATGAAAGAGGCCTGTAGCTAATGTTTGAAGATAGAGCACAGGAGAGTGGGACAGGTGCAGAGCAATGCTTTCCCTGAAGCACCCTCCCAGACTACCAAAATCCAGAGTTGAACTACAGTTTTAAGCCAGAGGTTATTTCCTCATGACTCTGTAATAATTTTGATCAAACTTTCATCAGTTTCCCTGATTGTATTTTGAAGCCATTTGCCTTTTTGAATACTGCAGCATCATCATTTTTTAAAACTGTAACATCATGGGGCAAAAAGATATTCACAGTACTGCTAGTGGTTTTGTGGAAATGTTTTTCCCTTAGTGTTAAATCTCATTGTTACTTCTATACTTAAAGGTCCATTAGGAAAAATAATAATAATAAAAGCATCTTTTATGTCATGCAAATATAAATATTAACTTCTTTTGCAAAGCAAAAACAGAATAGGGCAGAGTTGATACAAGGAAAAATGCCTGCTGGATTTCTAATGGAAAAATGAGATCTGAGAGGACCCCGTAAAACAAAAAACCCTTTAAAAGTTCCCATCTGTTTTTAAGGAAGACTTCAGATGGAGAATTACATTTGCACAAATAAACAGAAGCATTCAAAGATGTCAGTTAAGGGAATGACAGAAAAAGGTAAGAGTTTCCAGCACACTGACAAAGGAAGGTGTGATCAAGCAGAGTGTGAAACACATTTGCAAAAGAAATACTAAGATTTTCTCTCAGCTGTCAAGCCATACCTAGTATGTCTACAGAAATACAAATGGCAAGCATTGAGTGTCCACTAAGAGCAGTATGTCCAAGCCTGTATTTTAAGAAGGAAACTTAAAATGTGTCTCTCATACAGCCTGCTGGATACCTGTGCAAGGCAGACCAGATGATGAAGACAACATGTGGAAGGCATGTGGGGCACATCTAAGATGCCTGTGACTTTTAGGAAGCCACCAGGGTCTCAGTGGGACTACTGAAACCAGGATATTTGTCTGCAGCCTGCAAGCTGTCCCTGGTTCTGGTAACTCCACAATCCAGAAGATAACCCCAGTACTGGGATGAGTGCTTCTACAGGGATCAGTTGCATTCACCAGTGCTGAAGGCAAGCACAGGCCCAACTCTTGACTACTGCTGAGGCCTGTGACTGCCCAGACATGGCATTGGTCCAGCCCCAAATAATGCATGAACCTTGGGTGGGTGGAAACCAGTCTTAATTCCAAGCCCGCAATGCTCCAGGGGAGTTTCAAATTAAGCAAAACACATCTGCCCATCCTTCATTATTGTCGTTGTTATTGTTGTTATAACCTTTCATTACACTAACACACATTTTTGTTCCACGTTGTAAGTATGTGAGAGGCTGGAAATAGTCATTAAAATGTGATAATATTTAAAATTCTTGCACATTAACACTGACATTTTGCCTTCTAAACAATCTCAGGTAATGAAGGTCAATACAAGCAAACAGTCTGTCTACAGCCCTTAGTTAGAGGATTTCTGTGCTTGGACTTCACAGCAGGGGACTGTCAGGCAGAGTGTTATCCTCTGTGCAGTTCCTCTCTGAATACTTGCTGCAGCTGGCTTCAGCATATGGTTGACTATGAAGATATTTTCTGGGGTCTACTGCCTCAATCACTGTTTAATGATTAATTACTGCAGGCTAGTGTCAGGGTGAAACATTCAAGGCTTCAGGCAAAAGTCTTAACTACAGAAAATGACAGCAGGCAGGATTTTGCCAAAAAGAGTAATTTTGCACTGCTACTTCCAATGATTTGCACTGCCTTTTGATCCATTTGTAAACAGCAAGATAGTAAAATACTAAAACTATCAGGCAATAAATGCCAACAATAACAAGAAATCGTTCCCAGAGAGAGTCTTAGGATGTTTGGTCATGTTGAGAAGATCTTATAACCAGATGTCTCGGAACAATATAGGTACTTAGGGGCTGTCTTCCCTCAGACCACCTACAAGCAGGAATGAACTCAGCCTCCAACCACCAGGACAAGGATTATAAAGACTCCCAGAGACAGGGAGACTGGGGCCTATGGGAGCCATGAGGACAAAGAGCCATACATGGAAATCCTGACTCTGTCGTGGCTCTTGGTCTTGTTGTTACACTGTTTTCTGTGCCAGATGTGGAGCTAGCATCAATCCTGTGGGGAGTTCCTGGATAGCAAGCTACCCCTTACCAGGCACAGAGGTGTCACAGCCAGCCAGCACCTCCAGCATAACCTGGGCCCCCAGAAAGCACTGTTATTGTGGCCTATGTTAAGGGATCTGGGAAGTGGCTTGCACTGGTGGTACTATGTACTACTGGGATCCTTCGAATATTAGGGGATACAGAAAGCCACCTTTGCTTTCCAATGTCCTGTGCACAGCTCGGCAGGAGGAGAGGCCTCCTCAAGGCCTCAAGGTCATGGCTCCTTAAGATTTAACCTAATGTTCATCAGCACTCCCAGATATGAGAGACCAGCCTCAGGTCGACATAATGATATATGGAATAAAAGATAATTATTATTATTATTATTATTATTTTTTTTAAATGCAGCTGACTATCAATTTGTGTGCATGACCATGTATCTGTAAAATTACCACTACAAATAAGATACAATGATCTTCTACCTACTAAGATAAGAATTTCACTTGTACCTTAAAAAAGCCTAGGTTAATCTTCTTTAGTTTACCCTTCCTCAGAAATGCAAAACAAGTATAAATGATACCATTCACATTTAATATCATGTTGCAACTGCTTTGTGCTTGTGCCAGCAACTCTACACAGCAACAGAGAATTAGATCTTTCATCTCAAATGCCTTTGTCTTCCATAAAATGGGACAAACACTTACTTTGAAGATGGAACATTTCGTGCTGCATAGTTTGGGTTTCCACCTTCCTTCTGCAGTGTCATTACTGAAGCACAAAATCACCATCCTCTTTTGAGTGAACGTAGAGCTGATTAGCACTGGAAACACTTTTGGTAACTTCAGTGATTTTTTTTTTCTTTTCCAGAGAAAAGCAATATCCAGTATTGCAAGCAGTGTGCAGCCAAAAATGTTTATGCTTTTGGAAAAGGTGTGTGTTGTGGGGAAGGTCACATTTATATCTTCTGCAAACATATTAGATCATTTCTAATGAAATAAAAAGAAAATACCATAAAAGTTAAGGTGTAGGATTTTTATTTTGTTTGTTTGTTTGTTTGTTTTATAAGAAACAAAATTGAACCACTTCAAAGGAATTCACTGCCTTATAAAAAGTATTTTCTTTCCATGAATTAAATGCATTTTTCAAAGTGCATAATCATTTTTTTTTTCTATTTTTTCCTTCAGTTTGAATATTACAAAGTATGGAAACGATTCAGTTGTCTACTAATAAAAAGCTAATTTTAGCAGTGTACAAACCTTAGTCATTTCATTGTGTGATAAATGATTAAGTCCCAAATAGGATTTTTGTGATTTATTAAGTGAATAGAGGCAAGCAAACAGCGCTGGGTGCACCGGGAGTCTCTGCTCTACCAGGACGCACACCTGTTACATCAGGTGTCTGATTTTTATGCTCCTAGACTAATACATATTCATCACTATTCCTAGAAAAGGCGGGGTTATTATAATTAGTTCCTGGAATCCAAACCCTCTCTGGACGCATGCATAGCAGTCTCTGGTGGTCTTTCTGGGGGTCTCTTGTGCTGAAGGCTCGTAGTCTTCCTCCCAGGCTTTGTCCTTTGGTCATCCTTCAACTCCCCCTTTCTCCTTATTTGGTGGATCTCTTTGCTGGTTATCAGAGGCTTGCGCAGCATCCCATGCAAAAGTCTGCAGTTTCCTAAAAAAAACTCCTTGGTCCTCTTATCTCCCAGACTAGAGTCTCAATGTTCGCCCTTCAAACCCTCTATTTACACAAATTGCTGGATCGTTCCTTTGCATGATACAAGAACTATGTACACTAATCACTCTGTTTTTCTTAAATAGGAGCTTATATTTCATCATCATTGTTCCATACTGACACGAATCAAATAAACACATTTCACAATTGTTATAGGAAAAGAATGATAACAAGTGAGAAGGAGCAGAGAATTAATGGGCAGGTTACCCAGCTTACAAGTCTCAATAAAATGCAACATTATTTGTCAGCTTTTAATGTGATATTAACTAGTGATGGGTGAACCACATAAAGCTGAGAGACTGTTTGAGTAATCACCGGAAGCATAGATGCTTAAACCTTATCTGGACCTCTAAACACTTTAAAACTGGGGCTAACAGTGCAGCTATATGGGTAAAAGATGGTGATGGCACAAAATGTTGCACTTTGGAAATAAGATTTTTGGTTCTTTCATCTGGGGTGGAAAAATTGTGAAAATAACCCTTCTTCTCTTGCTTCTTCTAATGAAAAGAAGTAGTAAAGACACATGAATAGTTACTCAGCCACCTAAAACTCCATGAAGAGGAAAACCATGAATTTTTATTTATTTTTTAAAACAAATATATAAATCACTCTGCATATATCAAGTTTTAACAGTAAAAGTAATGTGATCTGTTGCTAAATTAAATAATCATGGTTACAGAAACCATATGACTTTTTTTTTGTAACCAACCACTAAAAGAAAATTTACAAAGCATCATTACCCTTAAGATGAGTGGAACCCGGAAAAGATCAACTTGACATGACCTTGCAGGACCTTTTCATCTATTCTGTAGATGAGCAGACTGTGTACAATAGCGAGCCAGATAAACTAGCTAGAATGGAATGAGGCAAGTCATCTAAGGACCAGACTTCAAAGAAACAAGAAGGCTTTTTTTTTTTTTTTTTTTTTTTTTTTAAGGTATTCTTAATGAACAGCATTATTCTTATTGATTGTCAGGGTTAGGTTTTTATTTTATTTTATTTTATTTTATTTTATTTTATTTTTATTTTTAATACATCTTTATATAATTTTATATATTTATTTATATAAATATTATGGTGAAAGGCAAGATAGTCTATGGCCCCTCAAAATTCACATTGTAGTGAATTCATTCAAATGGTGTTTGCTCTGCCCACAACCAACATGGAGCTGCTGTCTGTGGCACTAACATGAGAATTAAATTTTATGTAAATAACTTCCAAGAAGAGTATCTCATTATTAATGCAGACAGTTCCAAAGGCAAAAGCAAACAGTATTTGGCAGCAGGAACTTTTAATGAGAATGTCATTAAAGAATTCAGTCTACAGACCACAAAGTGATGCATAGCATACCCAGCTGACTTTTCTGCTTCTCTTTTCTTTCTCGTCCATTAAACATAAGGGAGATGTTATGGGTAGGCTGAGTATGTGTCCCCAAGTGAGAAGTCATACTTGCAGCAGATCACAGATTTACCAGAAGGTTAGTACCAGCTTCTAGCAAATTTTCACCATGGGTGGATGGTTTTTTGGATGGCATCTCTACTCATGTTGTGTGAAACTGCAGAAGAAACAGAGCAGACCCATATGAAATTAGCATCCAACATAAAGAGGATGGAAGGAGTTTAACTAGAAAGTACAGACCAGCTGGAACTTTGGTACAGAACAGAAAGGCTGGTGCATTCAGGCTTAGCAAGCTTGTTTCTCATTGCAAAATATATGGGTTATCAGTCTAGCCAGGAGCAAAATCTGTGTTCTTGCTATCTAACATTTGTAACCCCTCCTGCTACCACCTGGAAGCTGCTAATGCATCAGAAGAAGGACACAAATCAAAACAGAGATGAACAATGAATGTACAAAAGAATCCTAAACTGAAGTTGCCATTATTTCAGGTTGGCAGAGCTCATGATTAGCATCATTAGCTTCTATTCAGATTTATGTCAGATTAGCCTTATATCTTCAAGTAAAAATTAAAGGGAGCATCAAACATCAATCATCTCCATTACATACATATATTTATGTATATATATATATAAAAGATAAAAGAGATTAATCTTCTATTCCAACTGTATGCTTTTCATTCCCTTCTGTTTCAGCTCCTCCACTGCAGAAATAATCTAATATCATGTTAGATGACCTGAGGATGCTTCCTGGTATCCATCTGCCATTTCATAGAAGTGCAGGACTCTTGAAGGTCTCCTGTCACTTCCACAAGCCCTGTGATAAAGTCCCATATCCAGTAGGCTGGATTGTTACAAAAAGCAATGTGTTTAGGTGCATTAATATTTTTCCATATGACTGGCTATGTTTAGAAGCAAAAAAAAAAAAAAAAAAAAAAAAAAAAAAAAAAAAAAAACTGTGATTTTTCAGAGATTGAAGCTTCCTTGTACAAATAGTATAAATTCTTAAAAGCTTTGGGAACACAGTAGATTTTTGGATGCCACTCTACTAAAGGATCTATACAGGATCTCTGATCTCATTTGGCTGAACTGGCATATTTATAATCTAAATTTTATGAGGCTTGAGAATTCAAAGCAGTAGGGTTATGATGAGTTAACACCGCTGCTTAGATTGTTCACCAGCCAAATAGCAAAATTTCTTAATGTCATTTTATGGGACTTATAAGACATTAAACTAAATATGATTGCTGCTCCATAAAACAGAAGAGCAGTTCTCCATATACTGTATGTATGCAAATAGAATATCCTATCCTAGTGCCCATAGTAAGTTATCCATAGAGTTTAGACAGAATAACCGTTTTTGGTTAACATGCTCCTATATCTTTGCTTTCCAAGTAACTAGGAGAGAAGCTTTTGAAAAAATGGCAGTCATGTCTTATGTGTCTGACTGCACAGCTGAGAAGCTTTTCTCTTTCTGCAGGAGTGGTACTTTTGCCCAGTTGAAAATCATTTTCCAAATGCATAAAATATGCAGGCAGAAAATTTTATGTATGGCAAAACTTTTTGTAGAAATAAAATACTCTAATAAAAGAGTATCAGGTAGAAGGTTAAACATACTCATGATTTAAACAACCTCTTGCTACTAGATATGAGAACAGCTTTTATCATAATTAATTATTCTAGAAAATTAACATCAAAGCATATTGTCCACTCTTGCAGAGGAAAAACTAATGTATGGGGAGCCAATGCCTGTTACTGCAAATACTTTCCTCCTATATCATGCAAGGGTGTGACCAAAGAGCCATGACTATAGCCCTACTCTTGATAATATATATTGAACAGAAAAGAATTGCTATTGTTTTCCAATAAATTCTACTTCAGAATGTGTTAAATCTGTAATATTCGCCAGGTAATGCCTCAGCTGAATATTATGAATCTGAGGGCAGAAAGATGCATGAGCTTTTTAAAAGGTGGGAGTTTGAATGAACGGGGAAATGAATGATCAATTTATGAAATCACCAGCATATGAAAATTGCCAATTAATAAATACATCAGTTAGACAAATTCTGAAAAAAAGTCATGTGTGCAAGTCAAAGTAATAATTCACACAGCTACTGATCTTGGCAGCATTACAGAGGTAACATTTTTACAAGGTTAAGCTGTCTTTGAACTTTTCTATAATATATTAGTTGCAAACAGATCTTTGTTCTGTATCAAGCATATATGTCTTTTTGTTCTTTCACTTAAAAAAAAAAAACAAAACACAAATTATGACAACTGTAAGAAATGAAAATCCTCTTCATTGTATTTTACTTCTCCAAGTGCCATAAAAATATCTGAAGATATTAAACCAATTGAGTACTGTTCCACCATATCCAGAATTTTTTCAGGTTCTCCCTTTGAAATATTATGGTCTTAGAGCTAGTAGTACTATTTAGTGGTCATATGCATCTGTAGCTATTTTTCTGAGTCATAAGAATTAGTGATTCTGAGCACAGCATATGAAAATTGAGACTTGGAGACACTTCTTATATCAACACCATAGACTTGTAGAAGTGATGTTAATCTGACAAGACAATTTTGACAATTAAAAAAAAAAAAAATGTTATTGCCTGGTAGACTCAGACATGTTTATAGAGGATAATGCCTAGCAATAATATAAGAGACAAAACAGATGAAACAGAGCAGAAGAGGGAGGATGAGGTTTGTGCATTTTTTGTTTGTTTTTGTCCAGAAGCTTCAGATTCAAATTCAGCCTGTGTGTCTCTCTATCTTAACTCATTTTATGAAGGCTATTTGGTACCCTATATAAAATGGGCTAAAGCAGTATTTGATACCTATCTATATCAACAGCCTTTGAAATAATTGGCAATGCAGCATTATGCATAACCCTGTGAGATAGAAGAACTTTTAGCACGTACATGTCATCTCTTTTATATTCATTTACTACTACTGTATAATTGCACTTTCAGACATATTCTAGTTTTGTCTTTTTAATCAATCTGAAATCAGAATCATACAAGTTGGATAACTGTGTATGGTAAATAAATAAATAAATAAATAAATAAATAAATAAATAAATATAGAGAGAGATGCAGAATTAAAAATACCCTTAAACTTGGAGAAGACTGTCTTTATATATAAAAATTAGGCAAATCTGAGCATAAGGAACAGAACATTCATTCCACATCTTCCTTGTGCATTACTATAAAAGATAAAGCATTTGATTCAGCTCTGTTCAGTGTTAGAGCCTGGTATTGCTGAAAGGAAATTAATAGGGCTATCTCACTGACTTCAGTAGGAACGGGCTTGGTCCCTAAACAAAGTCCCTAATGCTCTGCTGAAACATAAATGTCACTGTTTTGAGAGAATACTTAATATATTTTTCTCTCTGAGGTACATCAGTCTCTGAAGCTGCTTCAATGAAAGTTGATGGAAACTCAGAAGAAGTTAGTTGATACATCTTGAATATCTGCAAGGAGGAAAAAAAAAAAAAAAAAAAAAAAGTGGCATTTTACTTTCCCCTACTTCTGTCATGTTTCCTTTTGACTAGTTTCTGTGAAATATATTCTATACTTAGTGCATAGCTGTCTGAAATCAATGGTTTAACTGTGTGTGAGAGATTTGTATCAGGTGCTTCACAAGCAACAGTCCTTACGTTGGAAGCATTGATGTGCAGGGTCATGCAATTTTCTGGTCCATGCAGTTTCTTTTAATAAGATTCCCAAAGGAATGCAACATTGCAGCTAAAATGTTAGTAGATACAAGAACCATATTTTCATTATTTCTTAATTTTTACAGTATTCATCAAGTCCACTGACTTTACAGTACCTGAAAGACAAGCAGAAATAAAGATATTTCAATGTCAATACAGAGGTGTTGAGCCCTGAGAGCAATGTTGTAATAGAGGTATGTCAGTGATACAAGACCATAAATAATAAACAATAAACCATATATGTTAAAGACAATAGATTGAATATTATTAATTATTTGCTTCAATTACTGGTTTCACATCAATACTATGCAAATGTCTTTTTTTTCTGGGGGTTTGACAGATCTGCTTTACAAAACATTCATATTCTCTCCCCTTTTTATAAACTATTTGTCACATCTCTTTGTTCTAAAATGAGAGTAAACGTTTTGCTTTATAATCTCACTTTTTAACTAAATAAAAGTTGCTGCATAAAGTTTTAATATCATTTTAAAATATGTCCTTGTAGAAGTTGCCATAAATGTCGGCATTTTCAGCAGCATGAATTTATGATGACACTGAATTTTTATGGCACTATAAAAGTCCATAGTCATGATGACTTCTACAGCTGCCTTTTCACTAAAATATATAAAAAAAACTGTATTAAGAGACATAGTTCAATATTTCAAGGGATTTTAAGGAAGAAAATATATACACTTATGAGTGCTCACAGAAGTCTCAAGATGGAATAGAGGTAACACCCTAAGGTTATTTAGCTACTCTTTTTTTATACTTATATGGGAGTCAGTGGAGGGTTCTTTTGTTCCCCTTTAGTTTTTATTTTCTTTCATTGATCATGGAAAAAATGGCACTAATAGACCTTGAAAATCAGTTTAAATTGAAGCATTATTCTACCAGGGAAAGGTTGCCTAATAGCCCTCTCCTTTCACTCAGTATGCACTATGCATCTTCTCAAGAGAATGGACCATCTGAGGAGGTAAGGGTGTAGATCCTAAGGAAAGTATATGGATACAATCCAGCTCCACAGAGCTTTATAGCCCAAGTCCATCACACATTGACTATTTCTGAACTATCAGACACTGTAGTGCTATACCTCAACAACATATTAGGATACATTTGGGTACAAAGCCTCTCCCTGTGGTTTGTTTCTGATGGAAAAGAGACATACTTTGATGTGCTGGAAGCAACAAGACATACTCCTAACAAATCTTTGATTGGGGCAATTGACAGAGTAAGACCCTCAAGTTATGTCTACTATGTTGTGAACCTGCCCTTAAGCCTAGATTTTGCCAGAACATCTGGTTTTCATTTTGCAGGCCAATAAATAGTACCTCAGAGACACCATGGAGAAACAGAAATCTTCTTATTTTCTGTAAGGGGAAGTGTTACACTTCTGCATCAGAGTTCTGTAAATGTGTACTGAAATGTGAAATTAAATACATTAAGAATTGTAAATTTCAGTACCATAAATTCCCGTACCTTGGGCAGATGAGGTCTGATTCACAACGCAGCAACAAAAGCCTTTCCAATAACATTAGTGTATTGGAGACTGTTCATCTATATTTTCAAATCTCAACCTATGAGGGGTTTTGCTTGAAGAAAGTCTTCGAGATTTCTCATCAATATGAATACTATATTTGAATTAAATATTTGAAAGGCTATTCTTATTGGAGCTGTGAGCTAATTAAATATACCACTGCTTAAGACATTTCCTGATTGTCACAACAGTAAAAGTATAGACTCAACTATTCCATCAATGCACACTCAATGTTTCCATTGAATTAAATATGAGTTACATGTACATAGGGACAGAAGTAGTCTGTTTTAATTAGTGTGAAAACATCAAGTCCCAGTATACAGTGAAAGCCTGAAAACAAAAGACCATTAACCCTTTCGTTGCTGTTCAGCATTGTATACAAGCCAAGTAAGAAAACCTCAGAGGAATCAGTTGACTGTAAAATGTTTCAACATTTCTGCTGGACAGTTACTCAGAAAACAGGTGCCCCAAAAAATCCAATCAAATATTTAAGCAAACAAAGGACCTTTTAAAGGACCTCAAACGTTTTAAAACTGGCTTGAGGTTAGTCCATCAAGCCCATTGTTAAACAAGTGTTCATATATTAAATATCAGTGAGAACCTGCTAGTTTTCATTGGTCTGAAAAAATCAAACCACTTAGGGCAGTCCATTTCTATGGAAAAAAAAAAAAAAAATATATATATATATATATATAAAGCTTGTATGGGAATCCCATTTACTTCAATGTCCAAACATTTTAATTGAAAACTGAAACTAATATCTCACAGAAAAATTTTGATGAATCAAAGCCTAAGTGCAAATCCACACACTTAGAAGACAAAATTAAAGGTCTGCATTTTTGAAAAAATTGAGTTACAATTGTCTCCTTCTTAGAGTATGTCTACTCTACAGTGTTGTTACATGCCCAGTATAGAAATACTTATCTACAGGTGTTCCTTGTTTATTTGTTTGTTTGTTTAGAGGAGTTTACTCATACTTCATTAGTACCATCCATATGTATAGCAGCAGGAACTGCTATGCAGGCTGTCCTCTGGATGCACCTTTTCCTGGAGGTAATCATTTCTTATATGTACACTACTTCCACAGCTGCCAGTAATCTTAGCACAAGTTCCTCTTGATTTAAGTTTCCCAGCTTAAAACATATTTGAGAGTGTAAAAGAAAACTCAAAGAATACACCTTCAGCCTACTTACAAAAATAACTAATTTTCAAATTTGTTATAATTCTTCTGCATCAGGAAATGTAAAGCAGACTTACTTACTAATCATGTTACCATGAAACCAGACAATGTGTAGAAGGAAGATTATTTACCTTTCCAAAACTTAACTTGTAGTTTTCAGATGGCTTCAGAATTAGTACCATAGAATACAAACAGGTATTTTCAGAAAGCATACAGAAACACTCTTCTCTGCTGGTAATGAAAATTGCTGCTGTGCTTTCCAAAAATAAGCTTCTTAAATTGCAAGCTTTTTGGAAGAAATAATCTAGTTTCACCAGGTGCCTACAGCCTAGCACTACATATGGACCAAAGCAATAATGACAGAAGATCATGGACAGAAAATGGTATTATGTGGAACACAATCACAGCACCAACATCCAGCCCTTCTTTTCAGAAACTCAGCCTCACGTACATAATCTGACTCTGTGCAGACACTCCAGAATCACAGCTCCAGTGTATCCAGGGCCTTGTGCCATTCTTTTACCAGAACAGACTGTCACTAAGAAGACAGTAATTGGACCACTGCATGGTCTCTGAGGAGCTGCATATATTACACAGAGCTACCAGCATATACAAACAGTTACCATTTATATATAAAGAGATTCAAATAGAGAGGCTATTGGTAAAAATAGGCAAAATATAAGAGTTTATATGTAGAGTTCATACATACTGTTTTTTTTTGTCTTTAATCAAACAACTCTCTTCAGATGATATAATTGAAAATTACAAACCTTTTAATAACAGCACAAGTTTGTAAGATATGGACAGACATAATTACATAGCAAAAAATGTCTAGGCTCTGCTAACTCCAATATTAAGATATTTCCTGGGAAAATGACAAAAAACAATGTCACATTATTTCTCCAATTCATTAATAAGCATGTTTTTTGCACACTACTCTTCATGGTGTATTAACTTATGACAGGGGTCATGGCTACATTAAATTATAGGATAAATTATTATAGTTAACAGTGCTATTTGACAGCTTCTTAGGTATCTGCTGCTCTTAAACTTGTTCTGCATAGATTTTTTAACAGCACAATAAGTCTTAGATAATAATGCTTTTTACCTTGATTCCTACCTTTTTGTCACACTCCTCCACACAAAGCAAGTGGCGACAAAAGATCACTGTCTGAACTATTAGAAGACAATGAATCATAATAGAACAGCTTAAAATTTAATAAATAGTTCAGCTCAAATTTTACAGTTATGTTAAACTCTGAAGCTGTCTGATACAAAGCACAAGGTTGTTCTCCCTTCTGCTACTTTCAGGTAGCTTTTGATCTCAGTTTCTCCAAATTCAGAGTGGTTGGAATATAGTAAGGATCTGGTCCACAGTGTTGTAACTGCAATGTAGTATCTGAAAACTTAAATGGGGCTCCATTGGTTTCTTGCAGGAGAGTGCACTGCATTATTTAAGGAAAGGTGAGCTCCCTTGGCAGGTATATTTGTGTGATATTCTATATAGAGATTTTGTGTTTGTCATTAAAAATGAGCTTTTCACTTTTTTGCATCCCTACCCCTCTCCAGGTAACCCCTCTGTCCCTCCTCACTGCATTTTGTTTAATATAATCACAGAGGTAAATTCACAGAGCTGGATGAAGAGATGGTCATTTTTAATGCACCACTTGTTCTGTCACTGGCAAGCACTGAAAAGAACCTGTCTCCATCTTCATCAAATCCTCTTTTCTTTGAATGGGCTGTCTCTTAAATCTCATCCCTCTTTAAACCAAACCTAAATGCTACTGTAGCCATTACAGTTATTTTGAAAGCTCAGATATGATATTTTCTTTGTTTATTTGTTTGGTTTTGGTGGATGCTTGTTTATTTGTTTTTAATTTAGTTATTTATTGTTGTTTTGTTACTGATTACCTCAACAACTTTTTTTTTTTTTTTTTTTTTTTTTAATAGCAACATTTATATAAGAGTTATATGTGCACAGGAGACCAGTGATCTCCCCTGCTGTCTTTAGTAGCTGTTATCACTCAGAACATAAGAACTATTAATAATAAAAACAAGGACGAGTATAACTGTAGAATCTTTGGTTTTCTGTAACATATAGGCATTATTTTAGTTGTAGTGGTATAGCAAGGAGAATCTAGATAGAGACAAATCATGAGTCAGAGATATATGAATGATTTTGACCCACAGTATCTTTCACAGTGACTTCAGTGGTGTTGGACTAATGCAAAGCCAAAGTTCCTCCCATTTATATGTATCAGACCGTATTTCTACCCACTCACAAGAAATAAAAATGTTAAACAAAATGGAAGAAGAAATTAAAGTAGTTTAGCAGGAGATTAATAGATGATACCAAAAGCCAGATTAAATACAATCCTGGGACTAAGTTTAAATATTTTTAAATCATATAATTTAAATCATTACTTCTAATCCTAAACTATTTCTGCAGTATAAAAAATGGCAACACTATTCATGACTTACGCTATGTAAGACAGAAACAGTCTAGACGTATCAGCTCTGTAGTCCCTGGAGATTAGAAAAAAAAGAATATAAGAAAGTGCAACACAGTTAGGAAAGAATCGCATTACAACTTAGTGAAACTAAACTTTCAAAAAATGACATTTCAAAAAGTGATGTCAAAAAGACCCTGAAGTCAAGAAAGAGGAAGTTAAAATCCTTGGATTTACCATGAGAGTAACATAAGCATAATATAGTAGTTACTGAAGGCACAAATGCCTGTAAACAACAACAACAATAAAAGGTAAGGAAGAGGGGAAAAAATCCACTACTGTTAACTAATGAAGTTCAGGAGGTCATTAGAGCCATGTAGGCACCCTTCAGGCAGTGGAAACTAAGACTGTGACTTTTCCAGTAACTGTACCTTTCTTTCTTAAGACTTTTCATACACCACACTTTTTTTTTCTTTTCCTTTTTTTTTTTTTCTTTTAATTCAATAAACATTTTGGGCTTTAAGAAGGCAGTTGAGGTTTTCTCACTGTTAAAATATACAGATGGTGCTCAAAATATGATGTTTGAAAAAATTCAGGTGTGGCATGGATAAATATTTTGCAAATTTTCTATTCCATTGTACTAATGTGTCTCAAACGTAGTTTGACAATAAAGCAGTTTATCCTCAGTCACCCATCTAATCTTGACCTTTCTATGGATCTCTCTAACATTCCCAAAAACAGTAAGTTGAAATTAAATACGGATAAGTAAAAACATTTCCCCTTAGGAAGGAGAAAGGAAATACACAAATACAAAATGAGGGATGACTCATAAAGCATCAATAAAGCAGAAAAGTACTACCAACAAAATATGTCATCTCCTTGCAGCATGCTTGCAACAACAGAAGGTTAAATTTCATTCTATTAGATGCTAGCAAGAATACTGTATGTAACAGGCAGAAAGCCATTATAGCACTCTTTTCAGACTGTCCAAGACTTCAAGTGCAGTAATATTGCCAGCTGGCTACCATACTTTAACAAAGATGTAGACTAGTTAGATAGTCCCAAATGGAAAAATAAATAAATAAATAAATAATATAATAACAAAAAGTAGACAGGTTTAAGAAACTATTTTTTGTTGTTGTTCTGTTGTTTATTTTCCTGCTGTTGAGAGATGCAGAAAAAAATGGGGACTGAATAGACAGAAATAACCAGCTCAGTTTTCAGCAAAGGTTAGTACAATTTTTGGGAAAAAGCTATCTCCCCTTGTGTTATTTTGTGTTATTATTTTGTGACTGGGAAGAGAACACAAACTTCATACCATTTCCATTCCATACTCAAAGAAGTTGAGTAGTTTGAAGTTACTGATATCCATTAAAAATATATTTGAATTTTATAGGCAGGATTATATTCTTCATATACTTGTCCTTCAATTCCTTATTATGAGGATTCTGAACTTTATTTTTAAACGAATTAATATGTGGTAGCCACAAAATGAAAAGTTATTAGTAGTAGTAGTATTGTTGTTGCTATTATTATTATTATTAATTATTATTTAGTGACCCTGCCTTCATAAGCAACTATACTTCTGTTTACTTTAGCCTTATATTCATAGTGGCCCGTACTTACTGCATTTAATTTACAGGCTCCATAGAGTATCCATAGCTGAGAACAAAATGACTAAAAGTTATGTGATGGCTACAGGATCTTTTTTTTTTTTTTTTTTTTTTTTTTAACAGTTGGAAATGTGTATAAGGTTTAGCTCCACATCATGTATTTGGGAAATAGAAGATTCAGTGACATCTTATTTTGTCTTCTTCTCAAACACAGGTTTCAGACAGAAAATATAACAATTCATAACACTTGGGCTGAAGACTTTCTGTTATTCAAGATTGTGAAAGCTCAGTTTTTGACTATGTTGGGGCCAGCTTTTCTCTCTTTGTTCATAGTAAAGATGTGGATGCAGGATGGTAGAAAATGGACACTGTTACCCAAAGGAGAAATAAAAGTTTCTGGTACTCAGCATGCATAAACTGGTGTAATCAGTGGTTAATTAAAATCAGAAGAGAATTTGCTCAAAGGTCTGGCCCAGCATACCCCTCTATACTGTGCAGTACAGTAAGAGTACAAATACCACCACCACACCACCTTACACTTGCATCAGATAGACAATAAAAGTATAGTATTTTGAGGTGCTGATTCAGTTTCTGATTTACATGATAGCAGATAGATGGCAACTCTTTCACAGAAAATGCAGTTGGTTTATTCAGCAATACAAAAGTCACTTTGCCAAATCTAAAATATATATTAAAAAATTCCCTGCTTATAAGTAACTGAACATCAGGAATCCAAAGCACCCTGTTCCCTTCATAGTCATTAGAGGGAAGATGTAGGAATACTGCAGAAGCAGCCAACTGCAAATGCCAATGACTGTATGTGAAATAAAGCAGCTCTCAAGCATGGATGCCCTATCCAACACCAGCTATGATTACTGTCGTGTGAATTACCTTGTCTCTGAAAACATCTCATTTTATTATTTTCTGTTCCTAGGAGATCAAGGAGTGGGGTGTGGGGGTGACTTCTACATGACAATATGTAATGCAAATTCCTTTAAACTGTACTTTGCATATGGTGAAAGTTCAGTAAACAAGGCGCATGTTGAGAGAAAGGTTTCTGCATAATCTCTGATTTTGATTGCCAATTCCAGACAGCATCATGAAGGTTACAGCTTGGTTTCAAAATTGTTATTCGGGGTTACTTGGCAAGGACAGTATCGTCTACATTCTCTTTGCTGGACAGATAGATTTGAGGAAAATTGGTATTGAAGCTCACAACCAAATTCAAGAATTACCAGTACAATGAAATCTTACGGTTTTTCCACAGTGGTATTGCATTAGCTAAAAAAACAGAATGGGTCCTGTTATGCCTCCACTAGAAATTAATGCCCAATATGCATGTCGCACTTACCTGTTTGTTGTGAAGGAGGTTGTCCTAGAGATGTGTTTGTTTAAAGGCAATGGAGTGCTGTAAATCTAAAACCTATAGCCTGTTTTCAAACAGCCTTTAAGCTCAGAAATAATTTTATTATTTTTTTCACATTTGTCTTTAATTTTCAAGGAAACAATACTGATGACTGGAGGAAAAACCACCACCACCACCACCACCAAAAAACTCTAGGAGCAAGAACAGGTAGATTTATTCTGGATGGGGAGAGGAGACATGCATTTGTAACTCTATGCATTACTGTAAGCTATTTCAAGTGTCAATGTAGAAAACTCTTCATACTTTGAACAAGTCATTGGACTCAAGGCCCTTTCAGATCTTGTCATTTCTGGGAGCCAAAGATTCCTCTCCTTGGTGTTAAGCTTGGCCTATACAAAGATGCATAACTTTAATTAAAAGTGTGTTTTTAAATCAATTTAGCAAACCCGTGCAAACCCTATGTTGGCACTTCTAATTTTATTTCAATCAGACGCGTATCAATTTATCTTAAGTGAATTCCTTCCTGACTTAGGCTAAATCAATATAAGCCTGGACAAAATCAATTTAGGAGTGTCCAAACAAGTGTTCACATCGGTTTAACAAAATTGATTTATAAAACGATTCAAATTAAATTGGTGTAACTTCTGTGTGAAGACAAGCTTGGCTTAGCTAATTTCCTCAAACCAGGCCATTTAGAGAACCAAATAACCAAAGTGATTTTATTATTATTATTATTCAAGCCTATTTGTGTTGTAGAATTAGTAATATTCAGAAAGGTTATGGAATTTGAGTAAAAGTAAATTATGAAATGGGTGAGATGTACAGTTACCAATGTAGAAACATATTTTAGTTAGTTAGTTAGTGATGAGTTCAGTGAAATGTAATCAGAACTCACAAAAACATCCAGATGATTCCTGGGCACTCATCTTTAGAACTGTTCCACTGCTTACAGATTTCTTGGAGTGGGATTGACCCAGAATAGGAAAAATTCCTTCAATCTCTGCTTTGCACCTAGGGAATATTTGACAAACTGGGCATGTTTGAGATATGCACTCCAGTAACAAGAGAATCAGCCAGTGTGTCTTTAAAAATACTAGCCTAGTGGTGTGATTAAAAAAAAAAAAAAAAAAAAAAAAAAAAAAAAAAGTTATAATAGTTATAATAAAGGCATTTTAAGTACTATGGGAGTGCATATCTGGGAGTGAATAATTAATCATTATTCAAAATGATTCCAAATAAAGAAACAATGAAAGCCTTTCTTTCCTTATACAAAATACTTTATCAAACTAAAATCACACAGCTTTGTAAGTTTCTTGTGTCAAGCCACATACTACAAACTTGCATATTTTTTTGCGTGTTAGTCAACTAGAAATAATAATAATTTTAAAAATGTAGATTATAGATTATAGTCTTATTTCACTCGCATCCTCAAAACTCAGCACTTTTTTTCATGTTACTCTTGCCTTCTACTAAAAGCCTTCTATAGTTTTCTATGTTCACAGACCTACAATTGGCCCACAAAAATTAAAATTTTCACATGTATTATATTCAAAAATGTCCAAACAATGTCGATTTCTCTCTATGTAGTATTTCTTATTGAAAAAATAAATATTATTTGAAGTTTTTATACAAAGATATTTCTGAATTAAACTTCTGGAAGAAAAGTTGGAAGGCTATCAGAAAGTGACATCAGCATTTTGGAATCCCAATACTCCAAACAGCTGTCCATCTACCTATGACCTGTCATCAAAATTCCTTGCTTTAAGAACAATCATGAACATTTTCAAAAAACAAACCCCAAAACAAAACAAACACCAAAAAACAAGAACAAACAAACAATAAAAACAAACAAACAAACAAACAAACAAACCTTAATAAAACAAATGGCAGAGCAGCCAAGTTGTAGCATCTAATAGTAAATGTAAGAAATTTTGATTATGAACTCATTACAGTTTCATACCAAAAAATCACAGATCCTGCTTAGTGTCAGTCCGATACAGATTAGAAGTATTGATGAATACTACAGTCATCCTTGCAAAACCTCAAGACAACAGGATAATCTTACAAAAAAGATGCCATTAAAAAATCAAAAAAGTTAAATTAGGTGAGACTAGTACACTCTTACATATATTTCAACCACATATGTTTTATAGTTATAGTACTTTTCAAATTCAAAGCAGGGATAGTAAAATAATTAAAACAACCCTGGAATAGTATACTGTGGATCCATAAATACCCTCTGGGGTGGAAGTGTTATGAACAGTCATCACATGTACACCACAACCACATTTCCACTTGCTCACATGTTAGTACTGTGGTCTGTGTGAAATGGCCTTGTGTAAGATCTGAATGCCTTTAACAGTGCTATCCTGAAGGTTTAGGCTATGCTTTGCTTTCTGCCCAAGTAATTGCAGGTTGTCAGTAGAAAATCAATTTGTGCTGTTTCTTCAAATACAGAGGTCATGGTGGGAAACACATTGCTGTTGTGTTTTTAACCAACTATAGAAGTGGGAGTGTGACATAACTTCTGTTTTTCAAAGGCAAAGGTTGCTCAGGCCAGGCACTTTTTTAGAGCAAGGTTGTGCACAGGCTGCACATCTCCTCCTTCTTCTGCTCAGGGTTTCCTAAGGTACTTCTGGCTCCACTGATAATGCCAGAGTGCAGGAAACTGGGCCCTGGAACTACTAATGTATGTACAAAAAATTAGGTTGTAGTTTATTCTTCTACCTTTCCTGTGCTGAAGTCTGCTGCTGCTGTAAGGATGTCCCAGTGCCCTTTTCACTGCTTAGCACAAGCTAAGTGTTACTCTGTTACACCACTGAGTCCAAAGATCATAAGGCAACAGAATTTGTCCCTGATATGTTCATGAAAATCAAGCAATATGGTTTTGGTGTTCTGCAATACTGCCCTGATGGCTCACCTTGTCTCCTTAAAGAGGATGTTCAGGGCCAGGGTTAGGGTTAAGACCCTAACTGACCCAGGGAGAGAGGATGATGGGAACTCCTTTTCCAAAGGAAAGGAATATGACATAAGCAGGTATAATGGTAAGAATTAATAAATAAATAAATAAATAAAATAAAGTAGAAGGGAAAGAGAGAAAGGGCAGCCTGAGCAGCACAAAACTCCAAACCCAGGCTGTTCCATCTAAGTAATAACGTACAAGGAATATAATTTCAGGAGAAGTCAAGAAGCCTTGGCTCTTCTCAGACCAAAAATATTTCTGTAAAATATACATCAAGTTGACTTGGGAAAAAAAAAAAAAAAAAAAAAAGTGTAGATGCATTTTGTGAAATCTTGTGTTATTTAAACCAGGAAGTAAGCTTTCTGAATGCAGTTTGTACCACCTTTCTTATACCTACACATTTCTATATGGCTTAAGCCAGAAGCATCTGGACCATCACTGAATTTCCAGTTATATGAGAGCTACATATTTACCTATAGATAAAAATACAGCCTTTATTTTTTACTGCAAAAAGACTGATCTCATGTTAGAAATCAAGGCACATTGTTTGACTGAGATATCTAAATATTGATATGTCTGGTGTACTGGATGTAGCAATGCTTTTATTTATTTGTGTTCTTTTATCTGTTTTATAAAGCTAGGAACCCTTTCTGCTTACAGTGATAGCAGTAATTTTGTCCTCAGAGTTGTCTGTCTCGTATGAGGAAATACATGCAAACCATGCTTCTTTAATGATATTATCCTTGGCTTACACCATTTTTAGTTTAAATTAAGTCAATTTGAGTGAAAGTGCACATGACAAATTGCTTATTTTTGCACTTCTTCAATTAGTTTATTCTTTTCTTGCTATTGTAGTTATATTATTTATCTACTATTGTTAGAATATGTTTCTGTCTCATTACTATTGCTCAGTTTTATCACCAATATTTCTTGAACCTTTTTGCTAATCAGGGATATAAAGCACCAGTATCACATCTATTCACTCTACCTGCCAAAACGATAGAGGGAAAACATTTTTCTACCCTGAAAGATTTGCAGACATGATAAGGCCCTGGCAAAATGATGATGAGAACAAATAAAAACACTGGAAGAAAGAGAAATCCAGATGAGCAACCCTGTAGAATAAAAATAGAAAAAAAATGGCCTCTGGCAACTCTTCTTGCATGGTAACTGAGACTAAATTTGGTGGAAAACAAGAGAATGTTTTCAGACCCTGGTGTCTGGTAGGAGCTCTAGGTCTGGCCCAAACAAAAAGCAACAGAGGAAAAGCTGTGGGAAAGCTGGCTTTGCAACCTCATGTTGTGCAGGGCAGGTTTTCATCCTTACCTTTTAACCTGTCTGTGGAAGTGGCTGACCTCCTGAGTACCTTTCTTCCATGCTTTGCAACTTACATGGATCAAAAATATGTAACAGGATCTGGGTTGTGTAGGGCCCTCAGAGTTACCTGTATAAATGCTGCCACTTGGATAATTATTAACATTTTCTTTTCTCTCTATGAAAGCACTATTGTGGCACACAGGAATCAACGGTAATCTTCCTTCCATAATTCTGTAAGCTATTTTGCTCAGCCTGCTTGCCAAAATACTCACTCATGAATATGCAATGATGTTGAAGGAATATTTCTTTAAGTTTTAAGCCCCTTGGGCCTTTAATCTTGAATCCTTTTAAATCCAGGATATGATTTTCTTGTGCATACGCATGTATATATGCTGAAGTGTGTGTATTGGTGTCACTTCTCTTAACTTGTGTGCATACTTGATTGCTGGAGGGCTTTAATTCTCATTTAGATATATCATGTACTCATGCTATGGTAAGGATAGTTTTTGCCTATTTTTGATAGTATTGAGGACACTGATTATCCAAAGTGCTTCCCACTGCAGCTATAGGGTATAAATATTGATGTATTTGGTAGTAGGGTAAAAAAAGGTAATTGAAACTTTTCAAGGGTACCTGCCATACAATGACCAGAAAAATTATATTAAGTGCCCAGTGTGATAACAAGTTTCAGTACAGAACTCTGTGAGACTAGACTTATGCAGTGATAAACTGGAAAATAAATAAGTCAACACAAACATTTACTTGAGGGGCTGAAAACATCTTTAACTTTGGGACATGTCCCCTTTTTGTGTCCACACCTTGGAGGGCTGCTTGCCTTCCTGGGCTATGGGGTAATGAAAAGAAGAATCTTTCAGCATTTGGTGTGTGCAAAAAAGGAGAAGGAAGAATGCAACACCCATTTACCACACCTCAGCTGTTAAAGGTCTTGGCTCACAAAGAGCTGCATCAGGGCTCCACTCCCCTCTCTGCTTGAATCAGAATTTTTCTGCAAACTTGGACGTATGTTCTGGGGTATACTACACTTCCACTGAATCTGCATCCAAAATGGAAGTGTTAATTCAATACATCCTGATATCCCTAAACACCATGTAGCCACCCCCTCTAGCCTAACAATTTCCTCCTAAGAACTCCAGCATTTATCTGAGGGTTAGGATATTAATGTTCAAGACCTTTATCCAAAACTGGCAAAACAGAGTCCCTCAATCCACGTGGATATCATATATCATAATATATTATTTATTGAACCAGGGTGACAAGCTTCCCTGTATATTCCATTTATGAGTGGTATCAAAATGGTAAGTTCAAACAATTTGGGGAATGCTGAAATGTCCAGTTTTGTGCTTGGTGAAAATACACATAAAAACATGGAAGGAGGAAGGAAGCCAGTGCTTCAGCAATTTGATTCAGATTTCCAAGTAACTCTTGGTGCTATAAAATCATGTTTTTGAGCAAATAAACAATATTACAAAATTAAGTTATTACTTCTTCCCAAGAATTACTCACCAGCCATATAAACACAGTGCCAAGAGACAGTTCTTGCCCAAAAGACTTAACAGTTTAATGCCCCAAAGAGCTCTGCTGTGTCTGGAGAATATACCATAAAAAATAATAATGAACTGGTAGCAAAAGTTCTATACTCTGAAAGTGGTCCAGATATTTGTTTTAGCAATTTAAACTTCAGCTCTTTTGCTGCTTTCTGTCACTTTTTACCTTAACTTTCTGGTTCTCCAAATTCAGCTTACTGTCTCCCACAAACTGTGATGTGTCCACTAATGCCTTATGAATTCCTCTGAAAAAGGAATTACGGAGATGTTCAGTCAAGCATAGGTTGTTTTTAGAGGAGTATGGAGATGAGAGAGAGTTGGAAGTTTAAATCTGAAGAAGAAACATGAGAATTAAAACATTTGGTGAAAAATTGAATGCTGACACTAGAGGTAGGGTGGAAGAAATTGCAGAGTAGATGCAGAATGTGTCCAGTATGCCCTGGAGGCATCTGAAGTGGGGAAAAACAGAAAACAAGTTGTCCATAATCATGAATTAGCCAAGCAAGTTCTGGCTTAAAATCATACACTTTACAAATTGGGTAGAGTGAGAAAGTCTCTTTTTCTATTTTTTTATTTATTTATTTTGCACTTGAGTGTGTATGAGTGCTCCTTTCCACTAAAAAAAAAGGGGGGGGAGGGGGAAAGGGGGGAGCTGGGGAAGAAAAATCTGGAAAGAAAGGAAAAGAAAGAGATGTATCTGTCTGATGCTGTTAAATTAAATTAGACTATGATGATTACTGTGTGCCTTCACAAAAGACATTTTGTAACATTTAAGATTTCTGCTAATTGAACGAGGTACATTACCATGCAAAAGAATGTTAGTGAAGGTTGAAAAGGACAAACCAACTATTCTCGTACATCACCATAATTATGCAGCCCCATGTTCGAACAATTACATTTATGTAGACCCACTGTTAAAATCAATGTTACTTGTACAGCTAGTCCTTAATCAATGGAATCAGTCAATTTACCATGGTCACATCCTTCTTCTTAATTAAGACAGTGATATCTCTGGAGCACAGGGTCTCAAAGAGATAAATAAGTACAGAGGTTGGGAAATGTCAAAGAGGTGACTCCCCGATTTTACTCTCAACGAACTTGGGAGGAAATAAGACAGTTCCCTCAGTTCAGAGAAGCAGCACAATCTTCTAAAGAGATGGCTTAGCATTCATTAAGAAAAGAGCAGGTAGCAGTGTCTGACAGAAATAGCACTAATGAGCAAAGAGCGCTTTCAACATGCATATCCTTCATAGTCATAGTCTGAATTATGAAGGTTGTGCCACCTAAGCCAATTTTAATTAGAGTGAGCATGGACCTCTTTGGACAGTTAGCCTTTCTTTCTAAAATCCATTTCAATATGGTGTCATTTTGTTGTCATAATCAAAATGGCAAAGTGATGGAATAACCTACTTAAAATGTCTGCAGTGTTAAAGCAGATATGGCAAACATCCTCTAATGACACATGTAATAAGGGTATTACCTAGAGGACTGTGACAGTGCGTCCTGTGTTGTCAGCATAGCTAGAATAATGATAGAGGTCTCCTCTGGAATAGGACAGAGGTTTTTAAAGACCAGGTCTATACTTCCTGTTCTACAGGTAAGCTATTAAACTCCTGTGTGCTGGAAGGACAAGAGAAAAACACAGAGCTACCGAGCTGCCAAATGCAGACATGATCATAACTCCAGACTTTATTCCTGTACAAAATATACTTGTGCTGTCAAACTAAGATTATGAAGTCTTTCTACAATAAAATACACATTGTGGACTATTAAATAAAGCAAAACAAAACTGTAAGTAATCTGTACTTGTTTGCTTATAAATGTTTGGCTTTAACAATTATTTCTTACACAACATTATTATGGTATTTACAGTCTGAGAATAATAATAACAGACTTCTCAGCCTCAAGTGCTTTAGGTGCTCTAGGCTCTAGAGCCAAGGCATTAAAAATATTTAGAAATGCAAAGGCCATATAACTAGGATTTCTCTCTCTGCTACATCAGTTACAATCTGTGATTGATTGATTTAAATATGAACACAATCAATCTGAATCTCAGTGGGTATGTATCTGTTTAACCAGAAAGATCTTTGGGAAAGATATGAAAAATTTGGCACAAACATCTGAACAACTTAAAAAAAAAAAAAAAAAAAAAAAAGTGTTCCAGGAGTCTAAATACTTATCCAGGTGGCATAGTGATGGACTGTAAAAACACACATAGAGTAATATCAAATAAATGAGCTCCATAACATTAAGTAGCAGAAGACAAGTGAAATGGTGCAACTTAACTGCTTTCCATAACAAAACAAGTACCGCTGCTTGGACACACAGGGCTTTGACTACAAAATTTGAGTACTGGGTAACATTCATGGTTTTGTTTCTTTTCAAAAGACAGTAAAAGCAAAAGAAGAATATTAAAAGCAAACATTCAGTAGCCAAGAACATCCCCAATAATTTTGAAAAGAAAAGTGAAAATCAGATGCTTTTCATGAGGTCATCAGTTTCATCGAAGGAATTAGAAAAGCATATCTAAAAAGTCATCTGAAAAAAAATATAAAAATCAGTTACTGAGATCATTAAAAGAAATGCAATTTCTGAAACTTAACCCTTTTCTCAGAAACAATATTCATTTTCTCATTAGATTCACAATTCCTTCAGCTAATAAGAATCAAAATAAAAATTCTAATATTAGAAGCTACAAAGTAAACTAGAACTCTGTTGCAGAGATATACAAAGAGGTTGTAAATTTCTCTTGTTTGTGGACAGTTCCTATATACCAATGCACAGTATGAGGGGCTGTTCCATTTCTTATGAAAATTGAAATATATTAAAGTATTTTCCAGTAGGTGAAAATAGTGATGTAAAGGAGCCACTCCCTTAAATTCAATCTCTATTCTGTCCTACAATCTTCATTTTTTATCAGTATTGTAGTAATCTCTCCATTTCACTGCTGAAAATTGACATATTTTCTCTCCCTTTAGGTGGGTTATGAAACTTAATAAATTAATGTCATAGATGTGCTTTAAGAGTTCAAGACAAAGTAGAGAAAGTTAAGAGTTAAAAACAATTATCCTGAGCCTGAGGCATCATTTGGACTATGTATAAAACTATGCATATAAATTCAGTTAGAAGTACAATGTAGCAAAAGCAATAAGAAAAAAAATCATACCACCATACAAGAAAAAATAATCTCACCTCTCATTGAAGGATTCTTCCTCTTCTTCCCTCTCTCCATGTTGTGATTTGAAACTCTAACTCCTCAAGATGTATTTACTTTGCCAGAAAGCTTCCCAATCTGGTTCGCCCCTCTGATTACTACCCGCTACTGATAGTCCAGGCTGGCAGTGATACCATTGATGAGAGAAGCCTGAAGGCTATCAAACGGGACTTCAGGGGGCTGGGACGGTTAGTGGACGGAGCAGGAGTACAGGTGGTGTTTTCGTCCATTCCTACAGTGGCAGGGAATGGTTCAGAGAGGACACAAAAAGCCCACCTGATAAACACGTGGCTAAGAGGCTGGTGCCAACACAGAAGTTTTGGGTTCTTTGACCACGGGGCGCTCTACTCGGCACCTGGCCTGATGGCTGCAGATGGGTCCCAACTGTCCCCAGGGGGAAAACAGATCCTGGTCCAGGAGCTGGCAGGGCTCATTGAGAGGGCTTTAAACTAGGTGAGAAGGGGGGCGGGGATGAAACAAAGCCTGTTGGAGGTGTGCCAGGGGGAACAGTGGCAAGGCTGGGGGAGAAGGCTAAGGCCCAGCTGAAGTGTATCTACACTAATGCACGCAGCATGAGCAACAAGCAGGAGGAGCTGGAAGCCATTGCGCAGCATGCAGGCTATGACTTGGTTGCCATCACGGAAACGTGGCGGGACCACTCTCACGACTCGAGTGCTGCAATGTCTGGCTATAGGCTCTTCAGAAGGGACAGGCAGCACAGAAGGGGTGGTGGAGTGGCTCTCTATATTAGAGAGTGTTTTGATATCGTCAGACTTGAGGCTGGGAATGACAAGGTGGAGTCGCTATGGGTTAGGATCAGCAGAAAGGCCAACAAGGGAAGCATCCTGGTGGGGGTCTGTTATAGACCGCCAAACCAGAATGAGGAGACAGATGAGGAGTTCTACAGGCAGCTGGCGGAAGTTGCAAAATCGTCAGCGCTTGTTCTTGTGGGGGACTTTAACTTCCCAGACATACCCTGGAAGCACAACACAGCCCAGAGAAAGCAGTCCAGGAGGTTTCTGGAGAGCGTGGAAGATAACTTCCTGATGCAGCTGGTTGGTGAGCCTACCAGGGGAGGTGCCCCGCTAGACCTTCTGTTCACTAACAGAGAAGGACTGGTGGGAGACGTGCTGGTCGGGAGCTGTCTTGGGCAGAATGACCACAAAATGGTAGAGTTCTTGATACTTGGCAAAGTCAGGAAGGGGATCAGTAAAACCGCTGTCTTGGACTTCCGGAGGGCTGACTTTGAGCTGTTCAAGACACTGGTTGGCAGAGTCCCTTGGGAGGCGGTACTGAAAGACAGAGGAGCCCAGGAGGGCTGGGCGCTCTTCAAGAAAGAAATCTTAATGGCTCAGGAGCGGTCTGTCCCCACATGCCCAAAGATGAACCAGCGTGGAAGAAGACTGGCCTGGCTGAGCAGAGAGCTGTGGCTCGAGCTTAGGAGAAAAAAGAGGGTTTATAGTCTTTGGAAAAGAGGGCGGGCCACTGAGGGGGACTACAAGGATGCTGCGAGGCGGTGCAGGGACAAAATCAGAAAGGCCAAAGCTCATCTGGAGCTCAATCTGGCCACTGCTGTTAAGGACAACAAAAATGTTTTTATAAATACATCAACACAAAAAGGAGGACTAAGGAGAATCTCCACCCTTTACTGGATGTGGGGGGAAACTTAGTAATCAGAGATGAAGAAAAAGATGAGGAGCTTAACGCCTTCTTTGCCTCAGTCTTTACCGGCAAGACTAGTTGTTCTCTGGATGCCCAGTACCCTGAGCTGGTGGAAGGGGATGGGGAGCAGAATGTGGCCCCCACAATCCATGAGGAAATGGTTGGCGACCTGCTACAGCATTTGGATGTACGCAAGTTGATGGGGCCGGATGGGATCCACCCAAGGGTATTGAGAGAACTGGCGGAGGAGCTGGCCAAGCCCCTTTCCATCATTTATCAGCAGTCCTGGCTATCGGGGGAGGTCCCACTTGACTGGCGGCTAGCAAACATGACGCCCATCTACAAGAAGGGCCTGAGGGTAGACCCGGGGAACTATAGGCCTGTGAGTTTAACATCAGTGCCAGGGAAGCTCATGGAGCAGATTATCTTGGGTGTCATCATGCGGCAGTTGCAGGGCAAGCAGGCGATCAGGCCTAGTCAGCATGGGTTTACGAAGGGCAGGTCCTGCTTGACGAACCTGATCTCCTTCTATGACAAGGTGACATGCTTAGTGGATGAGGGAAAGGCTGTGGACGTGGTCTACCTTGACTTCAGTAAGGCATTTGACACCGTCCCCCACAGCATTCTCCTCAGGAAACTGGCTGCTCATGGCTTGGACTGGCGTAAACTTCGTTGGGTTAAGAGCTGGCTGGATGGCTGGGCCCAGAGAGTTGTGGTGAATGGAGTCAAATCCAGTTGGAGGCCGGTCACTAGTGGAGTCCCCCAGGGCTCGGTACTGGGACCAGTCCTCTTTAACATCTTCATCGATGATCTGGACGAGGGGATCGAGTGCACCCTCAGCAAGTTTGCAGACGACACCAAGTTAGGTGCGTGTGTTGATCTGCTCAAGGGTAGGAAGGCTCTGCAGGAGGATCTGGATAGGCTGCACCGATGGGCCGAGGCCAACGGTATGAAGTTCAACAAGGCTGGGAGATGAGTGGTTAGAAAGCTGCCTGGCAGAGAAGGACCTGGGAGTATTGGTTGACAGTCGGCTGAATATGAGCCAGCAGTGTGCTCAGGCGGCCAAGAAGACCAGCAGCATCCTGGCTTGCATAAGAAACAGCGTGGCCAGCAGGTCCAGGGAAGTGATTGTCCCCCTGTACTCAGCTCTGGTGAGGCCGCACCTCGAGTACTGCATTCAGTTTTGGGCCCCTCGCTACAAGAAGGACATGGAGGTGCTCAAGCGAGTCCAGAGAAGGGCTACGAAGCTGGTGAGGGGTCTGGAGAACAAGTCTTACGAGGAGCGGCTGAGGGAGCTGGGCTTATTCAGCCTGGAGAAAAGGAGGCTCAGGGGTGACCTTATCGCTCTCTACAGGTACCTCAAGGGAGGCTGTAGCGAGGTGGGGGTTGGTCTGTTCTCCCACGTGCCTGGTGACAGGACGAGGGGGAATGGGCTTAAGTTGCACCAGGGGAGTTTTAGGTTGGATCTTAGGAAGAACTTCTTTACCGAAAGGGTTGTTAGTCACTGGAATAGGCTGCCCAGGGAAGTGGTGGAGTCACCATCCCTGGAGGTCTTTAAAAGACGTTTAGATGTAGAGCTTAGGGATATGGTTTTGTGGAAGATTTGTTAGTGTTAGGTCAGAGGTTGGACTTGATGATCTTCGAGGTCTCTTCCAACCTAGACTATTCTGTGATTCTGTGATTCTGCATTTGAGGTATTCTGGTGAAAGCCAAAACTATAAAGTTGAAATGGAAGTGATTTAATATTGGGGGAAAAGTGCAATTAAAAAAAAAAAAAAAAAAAAAAAAAAAATTTCAAAGTGCTTTCTGCAAAGAAACAGAATTAAGAGAAAAAGCTAAGAAAGCTGTAGTGATTAAAGTAGGTATTTTATAAATTTGAAAGCAGCTGTTCAACCATATGTGCTTACCTTTTCATTTTTTCTCAGATAGCACACTTACCCTGGATCTCTACCAGCCTGGATTGTTTTTAATCCAGCAGTATCATTGCCTGAATAACCTATACATCTCCTCACTCCTTCCCCCCCATCCTCACAGCAGTAAGGAGGCTTTGCTGTGGTTATATATGAATATATATGAATATTATATATGAATATTATATATGAATATATATGAATATATAACAATATTATATCTGTTTAACAGCCCAAACTACGCTGGACTTCATTCAGTAAGGAATATAAACACGTGATTAAATTTTATCACATGTTTATAACTTTGCTGAAGAGAGGCAATGTAAGGTACATGTTTACCGACTTTGTTGATCTGAGGCTTGCAACAGTACCTGCACAGGTTTAAATATGAAGTCCCTACAAATATAGGCACATGCACTGACAGCACTACTGATAACGTAACCTGAACGAAAAGCCACCCAAATGTTCATGAAATTCCCATTCATCTCCCAGTATCACCTTTTGGAAAAGCTTTCCATGTGGTATCATTTTGCAGAAGGCATTTCAGAAGCTTCTAATTTATGTGGTATGATGTCAGGTATGTGTTTTGTTATGTTTAGAAAATATTTCTTATATAGTAATTTAATTTATTTTATACCATACTTTGGAATGACTGCTCGTGTTTTTTGTGTCCTTCTGGGTACTTTTTAATGGAAAAATGTGACAAATGGAAGAACTACATCAAAGGATACTTAGAAAAGGAAAATGAAACACTGCACATTCAACAATGGATCATATCAAAATTGTTCTTAGACTTGCATACCTTATATTCAATGGTCAATTTTTGAACAAACTCATGT
This sequence comes from Oxyura jamaicensis, assembly GCF_011077185.1. NCBI lineage: Eukaryota > Metazoa > Chordata > Aves > Anseriformes > Anatidae > Oxyura > Oxyura jamaicensis. The sequence continues at coordinate 66,359,268 of NC_048893.1, read as the reverse complement.
CTGAGCTATAGGCTCACCATCTCATTTTTCACAGCATAACTCCATCTTCTGCATTTCAAGAAAATTATAGAAAATGAAACTGCAATAAAACCAAAAAGCTGGAAACAGATATGACACCCATGACAAGATTAAAAACAGAATACTGAAGGTATTCAGCCATCCATTCAGCTTACAATTAATGCAGCTCAAGATAGAGGTCTACCTTTTCCTGATACAATATCCATGAGATAACCAATAAGAATCAGTACAAGCTTGCTGGTCACTGGACACAAATAAAACAGTTTAATTAGAATTGAGAGAAATGTGTAAAGAAATATGAGGAACATACTAAACATTTTAAAATGAAGTCAAACTTTAAGCAAATTGCAATGCAACTCTTAATTCTCTCCTGAATGCACAGCTGAAAAACATGTGTGCGGCTCTTCTCTCCACAATGAGTCTGTCAAAAGCTTGTGATTCAGATCTAAAGTGACTGGAACCAGATCATGTTCTGACTTTTCAGTTTAATACCACATTTAATTCTATTTCACAAAAAGCAGCTAATTAGAAGTAGTTACTTTTCTTCATATTTATGAATTTTGGTGTGTTCTGCATATCTCTATTCCAATCTTGTCAGAAAGATTGATTGATTTCTCCCGGGGTCTGTGATGAATTTCTATAGGAAAAGGGGCTTAATATATGTCTGCCATATTTGTTCCTTTGCTCCTCTGACTTACTAAGCCTCCCATTCCAATAGGGCTGGAGCAAATAAAGTACACCCTCCAAAGTCTCACGTAGAGGAGTTAAATCCTTATTTCCTGCTTTCCACAGAGAAAACATAGAAAACCTATGTGGACCCTCCACATACAGATCTGTGGGGCACTGCTGCCCAGCCCACAAATGAGGAAAGATCAAATAAAGTGTAATTCATATTTATAAGGAATCAACTCCTGCAAGAAATTGAACCAAGAAGCTTTGGGCTCAAAGTAGTGTGGCTTCCTGCTGAGATAAGAAGAAATGACTTCGTCTGTCTCTAACCAACTAACTAGGTGTCACATGTGATGTTCTTGCTTTAATGCTTGTCTTACATATGGTGCCTGATAACTGCATGGTTAAGGGGATAGAAATACATGTCATAAAACACTACCAGCATGTGAGTGGGATATGCATAAATGAATGGATGTGAATGGCTCTTTTCTAGGCTTTCTGTCATTTCTTCATTATGTCTGAAAGTAATCTTCAAACATGCAGGTCTTCCCTTGAAGAGTATATTAGCAAAAGAAGGGTGTAAAACATTCTGTATCATTAAGAGGACTTGACTTTAAGAGCTGTTTATGCTACTTGGCAAGGAGTAAATAAAGTGCTGATTATAAAATTAATGTTCTATTATACAGCCCAGGGGGGATAGTGTAAAATGCAACGATTTCTGCATTGATAAAAAGATGTGGCCTGGAGTTTGTCATTTGTATTGTTCCTCATATAGTCACAGGATAACTAAAACGCTACTTACCTAGAGCTCATTTAGACAACAACTCCCTGTAACAAAAGTCTAAACCAATAAGAATGTTTGTTCAGGGAAAGTTGGGTCATCTTTGACTATAGAACATCAGTAGTTTGTGGTTAAGTTGTTAGGAAATAAGTGACAATTTTTTAAAGGGCTTTTTATTACTAAGAATTAAAACAGGCAAATAAAAATTATTCTACTATAGGAACTTTTGGATTAGTTGGTTGTTGGTTTGGTTGTTGATTGCATGGTACTGTGAGTGCATCTCTATTGTAATTATACATGGTAAAATTACAAACTGAAACTTGCATCTGTAAATCAGCTAGTGCAATCACTTACAATAGCCTTCCTACAACATCCTTTCAAGAACATGTCACAATTTATCTATATGCCATTGAGCTATATAGTCTTTCCAGGTTAAAAAAATAATAAAATAATAATAATAATAAAGCCTTAGCCTTAGCCAACCCGACATTCAATGTCAGCCTTCACCTTACCAATTCTAAAGTTTTGAGTTATACATGAATAGGATCATTACACTACCATAACACTCTACAAAGTAGTGTATGCCATTAAATCTCAAGACTCCACTTAAAGATATATTATTAAAAATAACCTTGATAAGCCAATAACAAGTGGTGGGGCTAACAGTTACCACCATGTGAAACAGCCTTACTCTAAGTTAGATTTTACAGAAATTACACTAACAGGCTTATTTTTCCCCTTCAATCTAAACATTTAGCTCCAATTCTTAACTGAAAGTAATTAGGATGATAGATGTGAGCCCATGATGGTAAATAAATACCATTTGTTTTAGATGATTGGAGGGATTGTAGTCATTGTTTGAGTTCAAAAAGACAGATTTGCTTTGCAGGAAGCACAGACTTCTACAGGAGCAAGTGATCATTGGATTCCTCATGTATCTATAAGTACTTGATAAAATGCAGTATTGTCCAGAGAAGACTTCAAACAGTGAGAAGAAAAAAAAAGATGATTTTGACAGATCACTCCAGGTAACTTCTTAAGAAGGATGATGGAAATACTGCTGTATTGCTGAGGATATCCCACCACCCAGAATGTGTGCATGTGAGGGGATGCAGGGAGAGAAGGATGGAGAGAAAGGAAAAGCTAGAACTAGCTGATGAGGCAGTCCTTTGGCAGAATCTCTTGATGCTTACAAAGAACATAGTAGAAGAAGCATGAAAAAGGAAATCACAGTAGCCATGTCACACTCAGCCATTTCAAAGGAGGAGATGCTGCAGTATGAGAAACACTGCAATTGGCAGTCACGCTTCATGTATGGGGTGCTTAAAAATCAGGATATGTGTAAAAACCACCCAGAGAGATTTTGAAATAACTAGATTTGGCCATGCAGCAACAAATAAATAACAGCTTTGAAAATGCATTTGGCAAGAAAACCTAGGAAGAGCATAGGGAGAAAGCATTTTAGGAAAAGAAAAGAAAGAAAGCTTGAGAAAAAGTGAAGGAATGAAATCCATTAGGAGACAGAAACTCAAAATTATTAAACAAACTAAAAATAAAATTAAAAAAAAAATCAGAAAAGGAAAGATTGAAACTGCAGGAAAAAAAAAAAATAAATAAAGAGGTCCTACTCTGTAATTTTTCATGTATTAAGGCTTCTCATACATGAAAATTGTCCCAGTGCATTCAGTGAAAGCTTTTGTACTAGGTGATCAATTAAATAGTGTGAATAGATCATTCTTGCCTTTTAGAGGGGAGATACACAGTTTATACTTGTTGCTGTAGAGAAGGGGGAAAGAGAGGAAGATCCAGAGAGATATGGCACAATCAGAGACATGGGCTATGAGGACAATCTTGTCACAGCTTCTAAAGTGCTATAACTAGGGTAAGAACATCTTTCTCAAAGCCACTGACTGAGGTTCAAGTTGGCAAAAAAAAAGGTAATTTTTAGTTATGCAGTTGAATATAAAAAGCCATACCTTAGAGATGTCATGGAGTAAGCAAGCAACAAAATAATAGCAAATGTTGAATATTTCATTGAGCATTATTTTGTTGCTTATTGTAATATATATGAGATGCCCAAGGTTTCCTTTTATATCTGTGTCAATGTGGTTAGTGCTCTGATGTGGTGTGGCGTTGAGGATTGAGAAGGCAGTGGTAAAAGACCACACAGGACATCTGTAAATGGAAAGTAAAAGAACAGTCAGTAGGACATCTCATCTGAAACCACATTAACTCCAAGGAGACTACAGAGGAATACATCTGTAACTAACGATCTTTCTTTCCGTCTCCTGTAGTAAGTAGACACTGGTCCTGTTCACTTTATAGGGTGTCTGGTGAGTCCACTAGCATACAGGTTTCCCTAAGCCTTAGGGACACCTTTATCAAGACTTGCCATGAAAACTGAATTGCTTTCATTTCTTGACTCTTTTCACTCTTCTTGTGATCTCATGAGTGGTCTTGTCCTACTTTCTTTCCACCTTTCATAATTTTGCAGCAGGGTCTATTTTCATCCATTCCTTTACTATTGTCTAGGTTAGCATCTTCCTTTCCCTATGGCTCTGTGAACCCCAAATTCAAAGAGAAATTACACAAAGCATAATCTTCCCTCTTGAAAATTTGAAAATGAAATTCTACACCATGAAAAAGCTTTTTTTTTAAAAAAAAAAAATCTATGCAGAGATTTGTCAAAATTGCAAGAAAAAAATATTTTCACAAATCAGCATTTTGAATCAGGAAACAGTTCAGCCATAAATGTCAACCACCTCTATGTATCATTTTTCTCAGCAGTAAACCGGGATCTAGTGATGTCTGCAAAATCCATCTCCAAAACAAACATCCTGACAAGCCATTGTATTTCTAAGGATCAATGTTGTGGATTAATGACCAGCATGCACTTGGTAAATTTAAACCAAATACTGAAAACTGCTGAGCATCTGCATTGCATTCCACTAAATTGAAACAATTCTCCTATAACCACTTCTACATCAGATTCTGCACTTTTTTTTTTTTTTTCTTTCACTCCTAACACTTTGTGCAGATTTACAGTAGAAAAAATGAAATAATCTAAAATTGACACATCTTTGCCCAAAGAATGATGTGATCTGGACTTTTTTTTTCTTTACATGATTCTGTATGTTCGCTTCCCTGTATACATAGACACATAGATTTCTATAGGCTATCACATTCAGTGGGAGAGGGAAAAAAAAAAATATAAAAAAAATTCTCCTATCAGATTACCTATAGTTGTCTTATTACTTACAGTTTTTACTATACTATGACACTTATTACAAAATTAACGTATTTACTTTCCATTTACTATTCAAATGTTAACAAAGAAAAACAAAAAATTAAAGAATAGTAAAATATCTCGTTTTGATTTTTTTAATCTTTAATACTGATATTTTTTGTAAACAGAGCAAATGTTTCTAATTAATTCTAATTTAACAAGCAGTTATAAAGAGGAATGCCTTCTATTGAATCCTAAATGACTAAAAATGACCTACTTTAATTTTATTCATTATCTGTAACTGTTATTAGAACCTGTATTTGACATATGTGGATATTATTTGATCTTTTCAAACCACATTCATTCTCATTAAGAAAGCCCCAAGACATTTTCTTTCTGAATATTTTTCAAATATTCTGAGATTTTGCTTGTTATGTGAAATGTGACAGCACTTTCAAGTTCTTTATTATAATGTGTTTTTTTTGTTTGTTTTTTTTTTTTTTTCCCCCCCACGGCAAGAACCAATTATCCCTTCCAAGTACTAGTGTCTAGTTTTGAACTCAGTATTTAAGCAATTAGTATTTGTATCTGTAAATTAATACATCTATATTGCTAATGTAGTTTTAATCATACAAAATGAGTAAGAGCAACCTTCTTCACTGTTGCTAAATGTAAAGAAATGTTTATTTAAAGTTAAAATGAAATTAAATGAGGGGAAGACAAGCAATGGATATAATTTTTTATGGCATAGCAGCTTTTTTTTTTTTTTTTTTTTTTTTTTCTGAAGACCTCTTAAAAGTACATTACCTTTTTCAAAGTTGTCTATTTTATACAAATTGAACTTTTACTTCTAAACTCTGTAATTTCTGACTGTATAAACTTGTTCATGACAGCCTCAAATCCATTAAAGTATTTGAACCTTAAATACAAGAACTCCATTTTTAGTTAAGAATATGCGGAATACTATGCTGAAAATTATATAATTATATATATATAATCATATAAAATTATATAATCAGAAATTGTATCTAGTCACAATTAAATATCACGTAACGAATTATTATGAATACACAGTAATACAGATTTTACTGTTTGATATAAAGCTCCCTTTTTGGGAAGTATCTGATATTTCACTAGACCAGAGATATGAATCTGGATATGTACAGATGCATCACATTTCAAAATGCATTTCATCAGTCTTCTACACAAAATAGCTCTTCTGACAAATGAAAATTAATTTCTTCATTTTTTTTTTCTTATCTTACCTGCAGAAAATGAGTAATAAAAAACTGTACTACACAGATTTGAGTTCATTATTACCTTCTTATGTTAATCACCAATTAAAGATTTTTTTCTCTCATTAATAAAAATTCTATAAATATTGTAGGTCCACTTGCTGATATGCTGATAGATGGGTTTAACTGACCTGCAGATGGCTGTTGTTACCTTATATTCATTGTAGTTTTCTTGGAATGTCTATCCAGAAATGCTGAGGAGGAAAACAGAGAAGTTGAAAATGAAAAGAAAAAATACTAAACCTGCATTGAGTTCAGCTATTCAGCTCAAATTTTGTATAATGCTCAGATCATTGTATTTCTCTTCCTCATGTTCAGAGATTACTTGTATACTATATTTATAGCCAAGTGAAGAAGATGAGAAAGGAAAAAAAAAAAAAAAGAGAGAGAGAGAGAGAGAGAGACTTGGCTTAACATTTGACTATTACTAGAATTTCCTTAAATATCATTTATTAGGTTAGATGGGAAAAAATAAATGTAAAGATTAATTAATGGGAAAGATTTCCCAGGAGTTTCATAAACCTAAACAGGAGATCATTCAAAAAGGGAAGCAGGCCTGAATACTTGAAAAATTTAGTAAAGTTCAGATCTATAGCCAACAGTCACAGCTAGCTGCTGTTTCCAGCACTGCAATCAAACACCCATAGCTCAGTTTATCCAACAAAGTTCAGGTGTTAAATTCATAATTAACCTGCTGGTTCACTCATCTTTCTCAAGAAACCCCAGGCAGCCTCTAACTGGCCAACAAGGAAATAATATCAAAAAAGGGAATACAAGATTCATTTGGAATAAAAGAATACATGCATACAACTAAACAAAAACATCATACAATGGGTGAGCAATTGGCTGATGGGCAGGGCTCAAGGGGTTGTGGTAAATGGTGCCACATCAGGATGGCGGATGGTCACTAGTGGGGTCCCTCAAGGCTCCATTTTACGGCCAGTCCTCTTCAATGTTTTTATAAATGATTTGGATGTAGGACTAGCAGGTGTTTTGAGTAAATTTGCCGACGACACCAAGCTTGCAGGAGTTGTAGACTTGGACGAGGGTGGAAAGGCCTTGCAGAGAGATCTGGACAGACTGAAGATCTGGGTGATCACCAACTGCATGAAGTTTAACAAGAGCAAGTGCTGGGTCCTGCACCTGGGATGGGGCAACCCTGGCTATATGTACAGACTGGGCGACCAGACACTGGAGAGCAGCCCCACAGAGAGGGATCTGGGAACTGTGGTTGACAGCAAGTTGAATATGAGCCAGCAGTGTGCCCTGGCAGCCAGGAGGGCCAACCATATCCTCGGGTGCATGAAGCACAGCATTGCTAGTCGGTCGAGGGAAGTGATCATCCCGCTCTACGCTGCGCTGGTGCAGCCTCACCTTGAGTGCTGTGTGTAGTTCTGGGCACCACAGTACGAAAAGGATGTAAAACTTTTGCAGAGTGTCCAGAGGAGGGCGATGAAGATGGTGAAGGGCCTAGAGGGCAAGATGTATGAGGAGTGGCTGAGGTCACTTGGCCTGTTCAGCCTGGAAAAGAGGAGGCTGAAGGGAGACATCACAGTCTACAGATTCCTCATGAGGGGAAGTGGAGGGGCAGGCACCAATTTATTCTCCTTAATCACCAGTGATAGGACCCATGGGAATGGTGTCAAGCTGAGGCAGGGAAGGTTTAGGCTAGACATCAGACAGAGGTTCTTCACCGTGAGGGTGGTTGCACACTGGAACAGGCTCCCCAGGGAAGTAGTCACTGCACCAAGCCTGACTGAATTTAAGTAGCATTTGGACTATACACTTAGTCACATGGTCTAAAATTTTGGGTAGACCTGTGTGGTGCCAGGAGTTGGACGCAATGATCCTTATGGGTCCCTTCCAACTCAGGATATTCTATGATTCTGATTCTATGGCCTGCCCACACTCAGTGGCTCATGATTGTATGAAGGCACTGTGTTTAAAGAGGATGTTGTATTAGGAAATGGGAAAAAGAGCAGTTATGGCAGTTCCTGGCCAGGCCCTGTTCTCTAGGGTTCAGATACTGCTTGCATAATCATTAACCTCCTCTGACTCAACGATCAAATCAGAACAGTCCTGTAAGGAAATAACCCAACTGGGATTTGTCAGAGGAATTCCTGCTCCTCTATTAGCCTTTCCTCACACACTCTGACTGGTGCTGAATAAAACAAGGCATAGAGGTTACAGAGCAACCTCTGTGCTTTGAAATTATGCCTTTTCTTGTTGACACAGAGATCTGACTTCCCAGCTCCTGTTGTCATTAGAACAGATATTATAAAGTTTTTCTCTTAAACCTGTTGCAAACAATGATTTCTAACATGAAGAAACATTTTTTTTTTTTTTTTCCCTACTCTTTTTCTTGGAAACAGTTCAACTATTTTAGCCTATTGAGCCTCAAGAAGACAGTTGACCCAGAAACTTTCAACCCTTCTTTCTGAAGTCTGGCAAGGGGGTCCTATACTAAAAAAGCACTAGTTAAGCAAGTAGAGGTATAGCTGCTCCATCTAAAACATCCATCTAAATCATTCATGGGTGGAAAAAAGTGTAAGCATTTCAGAGCTTTAATTGGATTAAAAAAAAAAAAAAAAAGGCATAAAACTGACCCAACAAGTCCAAGCAAAAAGAAAATTATTCTTAGAGACTAGCACTTAAAACCATAATGAAATGGAAAACATGCTTAGCCTCCACCTGTGTACATATTGCCACATCTACATCTTAGGTAAATGGTCAGAAGGATTTGATATATGTCCAGCTTGCAGAACAAGTTATTAGTTTTAGCTACACTGAGCAAGCATCTTCAAAGGCAAAAATCCTTTAGTTTGTTTCAAGGAATTTAGTCTTCACTGAAGACTTTTTTTCAGCATGATGCTTTGTACGAAGATCATTTGGGTTTCACAAAGGCTTTGCAAACTTTGCTCTTCTTTCACTGAATATAATCTATATAAATATGATTTTTCAGGTAATTCTCAGTGAGTTCAATGGAGAAGTGATCTCACTAGATAGGCATATCCTGAAACCTTGACATCACTTCTGCTTTAAATTATATACGTAATGAATTAGTGTAATTTGGCAGCAAGGAAGACACTGATCACTGTGAACCAATCTGGGAAGAGAGGAAGATTATTTATTTACTGCTACCATGACTACCAGGATATAGATATGAATTAACAGAACAGGATTTTGAGATCAGTTGGCATTTGACATCTCAACGGTCATCCTTTATGCCATCTGCCTGGCTTCAGTTTGCAACATGAGTACTTCAGTCAGAAGAGCTCATTGGCTACTCTTCCAGAATACAAACTATAATTTTAGATATTACTAAGAAAAAACTACTGTCCACAGAGTCTCAAATACTCAACAGCTTGAGGATAGCATAACCTAACAGAACTACAGAGAAAAAGGAGAAAAGGAGGCAGAGGGGCAAAGAAGAAGGGTTGCTCACTGCTAATCCCTGATTGGTAACTGCAGTCTATGCTGCCCGTGCTGTTAGGAAGACATGAGAAATATCTTGCAATTAAGACCATGATTAATGCTCCAGTAAGGCTGAGCAGAGTGACCACTGAGGTCATATTTGGTGTTAAGGGACTTGTCTACTGCACTGAAGTCAGTTGCCAAGCTTCTGAAGTCTTTCTTAGCAGGTTCCACGTGCTTTTGTAAAGCTTCCTCCATGTCTCTGTCTAGCTAATGGGAACTGCCTGTGCATGTCCAGAAGAGTTTAGAGAACTAATCTGTGTTGAAAGGTTTTCCTCTTGTATGAATGAGTATGAAAGTAAAATATAAGTTTCTTAAGGAGTACTGCAAGCATGAATAATATTGAGAGTTCTTTATCTGGTATTTAAATCATAATGACTACATTTTTAGGAATTACATCAATTTTTAAACATCATTCATCTTCACCTTTTTTTTTTTTTTTTTTTTTTTTAATTAAAATGTGCTCTGCCTAGTCCATATACATGTAAAAATGTAGTTTGCAGTTTGACAGGATATTATTGAACCTTATGTGAATTGCTTTAAAAGTAACCAGATTTGAAGCATCCATCAGTCAGTAACAGTGCACTCATAGGTCACTGAGGCTGTCAATTTCAATCAACTCTGTAATTAAATACATCACCAATATAGATTTTGTGTAAGAATGTCACTTGTTCTTCAGATGTCTGTTACTAGGACAAATCGCACTTCAGTGTCTTAAAACGTGCCTTCTAAATACAGTTTTTTAAAACAGCATAACATCTCCATCCATCTCAATCCAATTTGCTGAATAGAAATCTGTTTAACTAATACATAGTCTAAACACTGAATTAGAAAACAATATATGTGTTTCTATTTCTATTTAAATGAACACAGTAATGCTATAGTAGTTATTTCATTGCTTCTCTGTAAACTCTTGTAGTGGCAATTGTTAAGTAAAACAATAAGAAAGAATAATACCTTGTCAAAAGGAGAAATATTGTAATTAATTGTAATTAAAATTACTTTCCTACATGTACAAAAATAAAAGAACAAGATCTTCAGACATGAGGAAATAAATCATTAAATCTAATTTTGCTATATGAACAGAAATACAAGGCATTTTCAAATAAAAAGAAAAAAATTAAAAAAGAAACCCATTTAGTGCTTCTGAGTGTCAGATTCTTCTATTACACTTGCCACTAGATTGGAAAAGTCTGAAACAAAGCTGAATTACCAAATATATATTGCCTGCCATTTGATTTAATCTTCAAATAAGCTCCAGGAAGCAGGTCCCTGGACAGTTAATCTTTAGTTTTGTAGCCCATGCACATTTTCAATAAGGTTACTAGGGAATTAGTTTGGGAAAACGAGGAGAAAGACATATTGTCTTATTCTAAAGATGACTGTCAAGATCCTGTTAGCAAATTATAACTTCCTTAATATAAAAACTTTATTAGCTGAGTTCTTGCTGCAACGAGACAGTAGTCACTCAGAAGGGGAATGTTCTTTGTATTTTTTCCCCATAATCCAATATTTGCCCAGTTTAAAACATATATTTTGTGAATATTGTAGGTATACTACATTTTAAGGCCCAATCCTGCAGCCTAGAAAATGCTAAAGATGCTGTGACTGGGGATTCTAAGAGAAATGGAAATGGAGTGGTGTTCTCAGAGATTTACCATGTGCAATAATAGTATGGTTGGTTTACTTACCTCTTCAAGCAGCAATATAGAATTAACTGCATTTCTGGGAAACTGTTGCCCTTAATGACTGCACCTTGACCAGATGGAAGCTCTAGAAAAACTGAAATACATAAATAAATATAGGGTTTTGTTATTCTGTGTTGTGCAGTTCCCAGGATATGAATCAAAGCCTGTAGCAATGGCAACTCTTTTGAATGTTCCCAACTCAATAGCATATGATGCAGTTAAATTTCAAAATAAGTATATTCTACCAAGACATGGAAGACAAAACATCACAGCAAATTCAAGTTAGAGTATTCCAAAAATATGTCCTAAGAGGGAAATATATATGTCTAACAGAATAAAGTGGAAAAAAAAATAGAAAAAGTGGAAAGAATAAATATACAATTAACAGCTGATATTTTCAGGAAAATGTAGAGAAAAGCTGATACCATTTTTAAAGAAGGATTGGAGTGTAGACTAGGAAATTTGGTATTGGCTCTTTAAACAATTGAAGAAGCCCTAATGTCAGATTAAGATTAAAGTAAAGAGCTGTCTCATTTAAATGTAGCAATAGTCTATAGTTTGTTTTTTTTTTGCTTTCTTTTTGTTGTTATTATAGTTTTTGTTTTTCATTTTCTAAACTGTTAGGGTAAAGAAACAACAACGAAACTAGCAAACAAAAACAACATGCCAAGAAATATAAACAAAAGGGGGTTTTGAAAATCATGGCAGATTCAGGAAGTAGATCTCTGTGGATGAAGGAAAGCTGTATTTAACTTATAAGTTTACATAAACAGCTGCTAGTAAGTATTTCTTGTTAACCCATAGTTGGCAACAGATTGTCTGTAGTTGCTATCTACTATTTCCTTTTAACTGTGAATACCCAGATTCTACATTTTATAATCCTATCAAAAGTAATTTTGTATGCTGATTTGCATTGCTTCCAGTGCACTGCAATTATTCTTCTCTGTTTGAAACGACTGCTCTTTTATCAGAGATCAGGGCAGTACCTGCTTTCTTGTCCTTGCTGACCCATTATCTGCCTCTGAGGCAGTGAACCATGCTCTTCGCCATTGTACTGCGTTCTATTTAGGCCCCAGTAATCCTCTTCTTCCCAACTTGCCTTCCTAGTTTTCTAGTCCTTCCTACAAAGTACTGCTTGGTAAATTCTTCTTATCCTATACCAGCGTCCTACTGGGGGGCCTTTGTCCTGTGTTGACTTTTCTCTTCCCTACATTTCTTCTCCAGGTAATTTCATAAGCAAACACAAGCACAATGAAATGTAACACTGACCTCTACTCAATACCTGAGACCAGTCTTCATCTTTTTTATGGATCTTGAAGTGCACGTCTTGCTCTTTCTTCCATGATGAGGCCATAGAGGGTATACAAGAAAGAGGGAAGATGTGCATTTCAAAACACAGACAGGCTGAAGATAGGCCTCAAAGGAGTGCCTTGGTATCATCTGTAAAGCTACCTCCTTATTCATAGCTCTTCTTAAACTTGGAATTAGATGGTCTTTAAGGTCCCTTCCAACCCTAGTCATTAGATCACAGAATCATAGAACGGCTCAAGTTGGAAGTGACCTCAAAATTAATCTAGTTCCAACCCGCCTGTCTTAGGGGGTGGCAGGGATGCCACTCACTAGATCAGGTTGCTCAGGGCTTCATCTAATGTGGCTTTAAACAACTCCAGGGATGGGGCATCCACAACCTCTCTCAGCAACCTGTTCCAGTTTTTCACCAGCCTCTGACTAAAGAATTTCTTCCTAATCTCTAATCTAAATCTCTCCTCTTTTAGTTTAAAACCATTCCCCCTTGTCCTGTCATTATCTGATTGGACAAAGAATCCAATCAGATATGGGTGGAAATAGTCTCCATCTTTCAGATGGAAAGAGTCTCCATCTTTCTTATGTCTCCTTTAAATACCGAAAGGCCACAATATATGATTACCTGATTCCTGGGGCAGGAACCCTTTTTGCCCTGGATTTGTACAGAGCTCAACAAAGAGAAATCACAGATTTTGACTACATTTTACAGGGACCGTGATGCAAGAGATGTTGATAATGCACAGAACTCAAGTATCTGTACCACAGAAAATGTGCTTCCACACAAGATGTGAGAAACTGGAAGCAAAAAATAAATAAATGATTTTGATAATGTGCTATGTCTCTGAAAGGCACCTTTCCTTTTCTGTAAAAAGATTTATATATATATATATATATATATATATATATATATATATATATATATACAGGATCTGACCCCTCTGGTAGAGAGGAGCATTGCAATTACAAGGGAATTGAGGAACTGAGGATTTTTTTCCTTTTCCAAAGAGTAGATTATCCTGGGCGAAGTGGACATATTGCCAAAATCCACCTTCACATGGCCCCAAAGTAAAATGGGCAGCATTCAGACCATAGTAAATTGATTACTGCAGGGAGGAATTTAAAAATCCATTTGACCAAATCATAAGAACTTAATCACTCTACAACCCAACCAGAGAAATTTAAATAGTATTTCAGGCACATTAACCTCAAAAAGATGATTTGAGCATTTTTTGTGGTCATCAGTAACAGGTGATAACTCAATTGCAATTTCTTCTGAATTATACTACACAGTTCAATATATTTCAAAATAATTCTTCTATCAAGAACATAACTCAGCATCCAATCATGGATTTAAAAAAGATAGTAGAGAAATAGCAAGACATCCAAAATTTTCCCTGAGCTTTGTTTATCTTCAAGAACCAGGCAGATTTTACAGGGATTGATCATGGGTAACTTAAAGTTTTTATTGACTGAATGCCAGCCCTTTAATATATGAAGCCCTGTTTAGTAACTAATACAGGCTCTAAATGGGGACAACAATGATGCAAATAACCCCAATACTGTATTGTGTAAATACCAGACTAGAAATCTGTCACTGACATCAGTGAAAGAAGCCCACATGCATTTGGTGACATCGGAATTTTACTCCTAAACATATTTTTTACTATTTTTGTTGTCATACAGGTAACATAGTAATGTCTGTTATACATACAAGCAACTTACATGGTCTGTGGAATACCTCCCCAGATACAGACAATTCTTAATGATTATAAAGACTCAAAAAGAAATGTCAATGTTACATGCACCATAAAATGTGATATTACCTTGGATGGTTGGCCCAATACAGGGAAGAGAGTCAGGAGAGTTTTAAACTTTGTTTTAAAGCCCAGAATTTCCATTTTGCAGCAAATACCAAATTCTTCTTAATCTATTTTCCTTTTGAACCAATATTAACATACCAGTGAGCCAGAAAGAGAAGACTCTCAGACAACCACCGACTTTCAACAAGGGTTTCAACATTTGGCTCAGGGAGCACCAGGAATGAAAGATTTCTGAAGGCAAGCTTTCAGCATCTTCTGAATGAGACTTCACATGTTCCAGTTCTGATTCACATTTCTCTTCCTATTACGCCTCTTACACAGTCATAAATAGAGCATTTCTTCATTTATTTTATTCCAGGTAAGTAAAAATGTATTAGAAAAAATAATTTTGTGTCAGGGTTATACTCTGCTTCTATAAAATTAAAATACTTTAGTCTAATCTTGACTTTTAAAACCATAGATGTTGGTTAACAATTTAAAAATCTCATACATCTTAACACAAAATACTGCTTCAAATCAAAAAGTTTCAGCAGTCCATTCCAAACTAGAATTATTGTGATTTTCCCCACAATATCTCTACAAATTTGCTATATTCTCACAGAACATTTAAATGTTGACAACGTAACATTTTTTATCAGACCTGCTTCATGGTAAGGGATTGTTCTGTTCTCCCCCATGAGAGAGGCAGTTTACCACTTGGAGAGTCCATGAGCTCCCCCTAACATGTACAACTTCTGGGTATTGAAGAAAGCCTTCCTAATGAAATGTTCTAGATAATTTATCCCTTGCAAGGTAACAAATTTTCCTTGAGAATGACATCTTGAGCATTACAGTGCTTAGCCATTCTTTTCCAATATTGCAGGGCGATAAATAAAATGGGCAATGAAATTTCCTATGACTCTCAAAGGTGAAATTCAGTGGCAGATTGGAAACCATAATAAATATCCATGATTCTTAGATCTGGTTAACTGACCAGCCAAACAAGAAAGTGCTGGGGTGTCAAGCCTCTACTATAATGATGGCAAGAGTAGATGTAGTATTTAGAGAACATACAACACAGGTTTTTAAATACATGATCCTGATGTGTTGAAAGCAATGTTCATTTTTTATTAACTGGTTTTATTTTGAAATAAAGTCCCAAGGAAAAAAAAAATATATATATATATATATATATATATAATCAGGAATTCCATCTATAAAAAATGCTGAACTGACCAGGAAGGTACATAACTTACAGTACATACCAGGAAAGCTGTGTTTTCTCCTACTTCTGCCCATCAGAAATGGACAGTCAGTATTTCAATGACCAAGGAAGTCAAATGAAGTAGAGAAACCTGTTAGCCTGTTCTAGACACCACTGGTGACAACTGTTCTACGGACATTGCCCTTCAGGAAAGGTTTACTACCCTGACCTTTCCCAAGGACACCTTTTGAAAGTGAAGTATTTTATGTTAGTAATCCCAAAATGGAAATGACTCAGGCCAAATTTGAACTCTGGGGAAAGAACCAAAATTTCTCACACAAATGCACTTGGAATTAACGTAACAAATTAGAATTAATTTGCTGAAGACAAGGGCTATTACCCTTATGTTCATCCTTGCAGAGTAGTTGCTGAGCTACACAACCTATCATCTTTTTCATCAAAAAGCAGAGCAGAAAAGGAGCAGATGTGAGGATGGGAAACAGGGAAGATTGAAAAAGAATATGTGAACCATTCCTCCTAGCTCAGATATTCCTCAAGCTTGTGACTTGGAATTGCCCACCCGATAGGAGATGCTCTGCCAAACAGAGCTGTGAGACAGGACACTCTGATGTATAGAGGTGGCATGGACACTGGCTTCTAGAAGATCTCCCGACACCTACATGGATTAGTAGTTTTACTTTTATTTTATTTTTTCATTTATTTTCCCAAAGGGTAAAACCAACCACCCCCAAGTAGGATGAAATCGGAGGGTAAATAAGGTAGAACCCAAGATTTTCCCAAACACAGGAATTTCAACCCATACCTCCTTCCCTCCCCACCACCCCCCCTACAAAAAAAAAAAAAAAAAAAAAAAGATAAAGACAATGCAGAAACATCATTTAGAAAGAATCCTGTTGCAATATTCCAAGTTTTGGGTTATTTTTTGCAATAGTAGGAAAATATATATATATATATATTTAAAAGCAGTCAAAATCTGACCTTACTGTAATATTTTCAGAACACATAAGTTGATTTAGGCATTAAAATACTGTGGTTTTTGTTGTTGTTGTTTGTTTGTTTGTTTTGTTTTGTTT
Organism: Oxyura jamaicensis; assembly: GCF_011077185.1. Lineage (NCBI taxonomy): Eukaryota > Metazoa > Chordata > Aves > Anseriformes > Anatidae > Oxyura > Oxyura jamaicensis. Next base: position 66,342,715 of record NC_048893.1, on the reverse strand, counting down.
TGTTTGCTTGTTTGTTTGTTTAATAGAAACTCAACACTGGGCTCAGCCCATTTTCTGAAGTTGCTTGAGAACTGGATGGATACTGTCATGGTCAGGCAGTTAAGTATCATTGGTATGGTGTTGCCTTGGATTGCCATCTGGTCCAGAATTATTTAATTCCTAAACTTAGAGGTCCTACTGGAATTAAAAAGAAGTAACTTCATCCATGATGCTCAAGTTAAACAAGTAACCATGTGAAGTTAGAGATGGTTTCAAATTTGCTGCAGAATCTTAATAGGCAAAGGGCATTTATAGTTAATATAACTCACAATATTACTGCACACTAATACAAACTAACCTTACTTCTGTTCTAAGGAGGCTTGAGTTTGTACTGTCCAGGGTTCAATCTGACTTGAAGCCGTTCACTTGCTGTATTCTGTGTCATGTATTCTGTCTCTCAGCAAAGCTTATTAGCTCAGCTTGATGCTACACTAATATGTCTGCAAACCTCTTGGCTTGTGCTCAGCCCCCTCAGAGCACATGGAAAAAGAGTTTATACCGGGCTGAAAAATGCTATGCACACATATATTGTATTAGGTATAATAGAGATATAATAAAAAACAGATAAACAAAATTATACTGTTAATATCATCTTTTGTTTTCTCACCCCTTTGGTACAGGACAAAAAATAAGCACACAGAAAACATTACAGTTGATTTTGGTTATAATTTTGAAGAATATAGTTTACAGATTATTAAATTAATGACAATCTAACCTTGAAAACACCTCTATCTGCTGAAAGAGCAACACTCCATCACCTGTTTTGATTCATTAATGTATCATTTAACTTGGTATGACACATGTTCAGCAGTTATAATTACATTATGGCCTCCCTATTACATCAGCTCAGCTCCAAGTTTCTGTCACCACAAGTCCAATTTTCAACACAGAGCAATCCAGTGCACTCTTTCCTTATTAGTGTCATCTTTAATGTAGCACAGAGTCTGAACCATTACTTGGCACTGAGAGTTTAACAGCAATTAACCCCTGCTCTGTCCCCAGGGAGAAGTACATCAGCAACTTGCCAAAACACTGTAAACAAGCTGGCCAAGATCAATGTAAAACCATGCTGGCTGCAGAGCACCTACTGTATTAATTTAGGATTGATATAGGAAAAGAGAAAATAGTTTGCATGAAATTGACCTAAAAGGATGGCCCACACAGGTTACAAGATTTTCTTAAAGCTGAAAAGAGAAAAAATTGCAAGCACACTCTTTTCTGCCTTGGCTGTTATACTATGCTGATCACCAAAGAACTGACAATTATACCTGAGAATAAACATTTTTTTTACCTGCTAGCTGGTTAAAAAGGAAAAGACATGTTTGGTTTTGATTAGTGAACAATGCAATACATATCGATTCCAAAATGAAGGTCAAGGTTCTTCTCCCAAGAGAACAGAACAGGACAAACCCAAGTACTGTGGATGGCAATGTGGTCCCTCTCACCAGCTTCTGCTGAGGTGGAAAGATGTCTTTGGCTATAAGCCAGTGAGGTCAAAAAAAACAGCTGAAACTGTGACTGCAGAACAACCATGGCACTAAGCACAATGCGTGCCTCTGAGGACTGCTACAGCTCACCAATATCTCTGGCACTGTCTCTGCACTGCTGTTGTTAGCAATCAGAAAAGCAGAAGGGAGAGCTGCAATTGAATTAAGTGACTGAACCAAATTACAAAGCAATACTTCAGCAAGGACATATGGGTAAAAAAGCCCACTCTCATATGTGAGATATAGGTTGAATGAACCTAAGATGGAATATTCTTGTGTACCAGTGGAATGTTTTATGTTTTTTTTTGTTTGTTTTGTTTTGTCTGATATCACAATTTTCCCCCATGAAGTTTTGATTTTTTCACAAGCCAGAAGTTCAACTGAAAAAAAAAATAATCCAAATGGAAATTTATCAATAAAGTCTTCCTGGTTAGAAAATGGAAAGACATACTAGGATAACTAATTTAATTAAAAACTTCTGAAATCAGGTTGTTTTAATACAGATAATAAGAAGGCAAATTCATCATTCATTCATCTCAGTATCCTACATAAATGGTACAGAATAATTATAAATACTAGTTCAAAATTTAAAGAATGTAGGCGTAGGATTGCCACTACTCCCAGTGGACTTTTAAGGCTCCTAGCTAGTAGAAATGGTAACAAATCCAAAGTGGCATCTGTAAACAAAACCTGTGTCCAGTCTCATAGGTGTTGGGTTGTACTGCAGGACACATATCCTTGTCACCAGTTGAGTTCAGGTTCTAAAAGTTTTCATGTTTAGCAGGTTGTGGAAGTTTCCTGGGGAGAGAAAACGGAAAGAGGAGAAGGAGAATGGTAATGCAAATGAAATAATTTCAGTACCAATATCTCTGTCTTTAAATCAAAAAGTATCTGTGATTATAATGACTTTGAAACATATGAATCATTGAACATCTTTGTTTCATCAGTAGAAGGCAAAAAGTAAATAGTACAGCACTTTAAAAAGATGTTTTAAGTACTTTGGACTTATTGATCTTCTGTACTAGAAGTAAGAGAAATAAGGCCTTTAAGCTTGAAGATTTTAAAGTCAGTTGGTTAAAACAATATATTTTATGCTTAGAGAAAAGAAAAAAAAAAGAAAAAGAAAAAAAATTCACCTGTAGTGCAGCAGAAATAATATGCAAATGCTGAATAAAATTATTTGGAAAAAGAAGGAAGGTTTGCACTTGAAATTTTATAAACTTTGGCTATTTCTCCACAGCAGTAAACTGATAAATGGGGAGTTTCAAAACAAGCACTGTTGCCCTAATTATAAAAATGCATGTAGAGGATTTACATGTTAAATACCTAGTATTGATCTACTAAATCTTAGCAACACCAAAGTGTGCCAGTCTAATACTGTTTTGCTATTGGACTGCTAAAAGATTAGAAATACCATAGGACTTCTCTTTTTATATATTGCAAATTTGGACAGATAATTTCAAATATAAAAATCTGAAGCTATAGATTGTATATTTCTAATTTATATCTGCTTTTACTGTGATTTCACTAGAAATTGTCAATACTTTCATCTTTGAAAAATCAGGCTGTACTTTAATCCTTCAGCTCCGATCTTTCTGAATAGTCACTCCTAAGATAGTTGCTTAGCAGGCTCAGTATATGGTTGTTTAAATGATCATACACACAATTCCCTCCAAATATCTTTATATGTGTGTGTGTTGTGCTAGATTACAATTTCAAGTAGATATAAACGTATTTACCCAAAAATATTTATTTATTTATTGAAAATTACAGCTAAGTGGTGGGAATTTAAGTGGAAAACCTAGGATAGTCTTTATCTTTAACTTGCTAATATGGATATCAAAATTTAGAATTGCCAAGACTTGAGGTGTTGGTATTTTTATATAGATTTTTTTTTCTAAATTTAATTTTTATTTTTATTTCAATGGAAGGAAGGAGAACATCTGAATTTTAGGATCTAGAACTGAAATCAGTTTGTGTCTGAGTTTTACTAGTAGCAACAGCAGATCCAGCTCAATAAAAAGAATTCTTAACAGGTGTTAACAACTATGGAATTTATCTGTCTAGTTAAATTAGAAGATTGTGATAACAGGAAGAAGACTAATTTGAAAAAAAAAAAAAAAAGTAGGGAGAAAATTAAAATAATGAAAAACAAACAAACAAAAAAAAAGAGGCTATGTATAATGCAGAAGAGCTCTGTTTGCAAGGCTTAGTTGTTGTGAAGTGTGATGAACTTTAAATCAGTGGAAAATCTGAAAGACCATGAAGAAAAAAAGGATTATCTGGAATAGTAAGTGGAAGTAAATTAAGAATCAGTATGATCCTTTATTTATTACTTTAGGAATGGAAAATTGAAAATTAGATGTAGAAACAGAAAGCTGGATACTGTGATTCAAAGTGTGCCTACCATCTTCCAGGTATAAATCACACTGTGCTTGTTATTACCTGCCTTGCATCTTCATTGACAACAGAAATATTTAACCGTACTGTTACTGTTCTGTAAAAATGTGGTTGGCTTTTAGCTTTTAGTCTTATACCCAAATAAATTTATCATAGTGGAGGGAAAAAAACCAAACTTTTAAGTCCTAGTTTTTGTTGTTGTTGTTGTTTGTTTGTTTGTTTGTTTTTTTAAAAAGAATAATTTGTTTGGCAATAAATTTAAACTCTGCCTAGCCCTTTTAGTCAACTGTCTCCAAGTCAAGAGTCACAGCTGTAAAATCTGTTATGATGCCAAGTTAATTTCCTGAAAATGGGTGCCTGAGGTTGGATGAAGAATTCAACATGACTAACAAAAAAGAAAGGCAGATCTTAGAGGAGATAAAAGAAAAGGTGACGTATTGGAAGGAAGGATTTTTTTTTTCCTTTCAGTAATAGTTCAGTTGATCATAAAGACCTTAATGTGGATACTCCTGAAAAATTGTTCCTTGGTGTTCTATTTCTTTTTCCACCTGACCTAGGAATACCTACACTTGCTGCTTTTCCTATGCTCTCTGCAGGAATGACTTTTCCATAAGACAGCACAGAACTTCTGCACTGCATGATACTTCTTGCTTCCAGAGGAGATCTAGCTGTATTAGATACAGATAATCAATCTGGCCCACAGGATAGAATGGGAATGAGTTAGGAGAACAGAAAATCCATAGGGATATCACCACAACAAAAGAAACAATAATATTGAACTGGCTCATCATTAGATGTTTCTGACCAGTTGAACAAAATAAGATATTTTATTCAGGTCAAACAAGCCCAAACTTAAACAACTAGGGCTTGGATTTCTTGATGTAAAGTCAAAAACTATTTGCACAAATAAGTTTTTCCTACAGAAATTGTTTCTTTAAGAAGACATTTTTTAATGAAGTTAAGTTTCTAGACAGTTCTGTTACTGATTTCAAATGTCTGTCTGAAAACTGTACTAGGAAACTTCTTAATTATATTTTTTTTTTCAGTGTTTCCAGTTCAGCTGCTTGCTTGCCTTACATGGTTGTAATAACTGAAGGATAAAGCCCATAATTACTAAACCAGAAAAAAAAAAAAAAGCAACAAAAAAATCACATTTTTGATCAGTCCATCTGTAATATAAATGCAAATTTAACTGAGTTGATACTACAGAAAAATTTCCAAATGGGAGTACCCCTAAAACAATTCAAATAATCTTTTAGCTTGGCATTTAATGTTGAAAATTGGTCTGGGTTCTTCTGCAGACTCCCCAGTGTTACCGGTGTGTCCAAATGGAAGGACTCCAAAACAAGGAACAAACCTGCTAGCTTGATCTCTTGTATAACATCAATAATATCTGCCCTTACAGTGCAGCCAGCTTCTGCTTGGCTGAAAGCTGAAGGACATGCAGACTTGGTGTAAAAATGTTGGTGCACTTTTTCCCTTGCTATTTGAATTTCTATGACTAGATGACTGTTTATGTGTAACACAAATACGTGTGGGTTTAACTTCTTGCCACTGGTCCTGTAGGGCTTGTTTCTCTTATTCCAGTATCTCAAGTGTCTCTCCAAGAAGGAGTTTATACACTGTAATCAAATCAGCTTTGATCTTCCCTTTAAGGAGCTAATACTGCATTTTTAACATCTTGCAGCAAAGCACTCTCTCTAGAACTTGTATAGTTACAGAAGCTCTTCTACATACTCCTTCCAGTTATATAATTTCAAAGTAAGATAGAATACATGATTGTCCTGGACTTGTTTAGTCATCCACAACCCTGAAAAAGGATTATAAAAGAGAATCAGTAATGGGTTTAGCCCGCCAGGTATTGTTGTAGATGACAACATCTGAAGACTCAGGATTATATAAGTTTATTACTCAATAGATAAACAGCAAAGTTTCATTTTGCTTTCTTTCTCCTTTAAAGACTGCAGATGTTAAGGTCAGGATTCAGACCCATAGTTTTGACATAATGCACTCTGAAGTTTAGTACTTTTGTTCTGACTTCCATCAAATGTCAGTCAGTGGCTCTGTCTTCTCACAAAGTAAAACTCAAATTACAGGTTTGAAGAAATTCCTGTCAACTCAAACCATACAGTTCTGCTCAACTTTATCCTTAACTGTGGCTGTGTAAATCTTTCTTTCCTGCAATTCTTCTTTCCTCGTTACATTTGGGTCGAGTCACTGAACAGTTGTTTCAGAGTCAGAATCTAAAGTCTTTCTCATCTTTTTTTCATCCTGATTTGTGTCATCTATAATAAAATAAAATATATTTTCAGGAACTAAAACATGGAATCATACCATGAGCTGAAAACAAAAGTTAAAGTGCATATACGGATTATCAGTTCTGCCTAATACAGTTATTCTCAGGCTGAACTAAGGAAAAACAATTGGCAAGACTTAAAAAATACTCTAATAATAGTTGGTAGCAGTATATATCTGGAACCTTTCACCTTCAGAATGGATTTGGTCCAGATTGAGAGCAATTGAAAAGAAATATTGACTTCTAGATGCTTAGTGACCTGTGTAAAAATGAATTAATAATTCCAGCTGTTTCCTATGGGACATGACTAATATTATCAGCACTGTTGCCAGACCAAATGGCACCTTCGTTGAAAGGTGTAAAGGATTTTTCACTTCATTTATCAATAAAGCATGCATAAATAGGTCACATACTATCCAAAGAAACTGAAATTCTTCCAAACACATGGCAGATTCTGTTACATCCTGCAATCCATCACTTAGTCTATGCATGTATTGTCAAATGGACCATACAATCATGCACACTGGAATATGGGTTTGGATGGCAAGTCAGCAACTTTCTCAGACAGTCACAGTCTTAAGTTATTGGACAGATGTAAACTAATGGTACTGGCCTTCTCTGGAATGGACAGGTGTGATGTGAAGAAAAAAGTGAGGAGCAGGAAAAACATTGACTTTCTTTCCTATAACACAGATGGACAATGCAGCTAATGTCAGAATTTGTTTTTGGCATAGGCCAGCAATCTGTTACTGTTCAATGGGAAACAGGATATTAATGGGGTGAAGGGATCTGTCTACCAAAGGTAGATCTTAGAGATGTCAGGGACAGGTCATGACCAAAAGAAGCATCAGCACTTGTATAGGTCTATGTGAAAATTCTGATTTTGTTGAAAGCGTTTTTCAGTTATAAAAAGTATAAATTTTCAGCATGTACATTTTTCTTAAGATATCTGAGGATGGTTAAATATACATTGTGATCCAAAAATTTAAAAGTGTAATGAAAAATGACTAATAGGTCAAATTAACAGCTTCATATTATAATTAGAAAAACTGTCACCTAAATGGTTTTTAAATGTTATTCATCTTATTCTCTAATGTCATCACAATTGTTCTCTCTTCTTTTGGGGGAGGATGTCAGGCACACATATATATCACTTGCTTCCCTAGAGCTCTTAATTCCAGAATATCTCAAGAAATATTTGTCAACCAAATCTTCAGGAGCTATCAAAGCAGCAATGGAAATCAAGATTTCTAGGTTTCTGATTAGCTTTTACCACATTTCCATGTATAAATAACTTTTTCCCATCTGTAAAATGGGCAATTACTCAAAAAATATTATGCAAGAAAGAATTAACATGTATTGGCAAAAGTCTTTGACATCCTTCGTATACCACAAACAAAGGACAGTACTAACTATATTTATTTTACTAACTGGATATGTATTATAATATAATCATTATTAATATATAGCAAGTAGCTGAATATTTCAAAGATATTCAGTTCCAGAGAGTGGTTAATGACAGAGAGCCAGCAGCCAGGCTGCTAGTGCAATTTAACTTTCTCCCAGTACCATTTCTAAAGGAATACCTAAAACTGACTGAGAAGAGAGGCTAAGTGGCCTTCTTGGTTAACATGTACTGAGTGACAACAGTCCAGCTGCCCTTCAGGCTGAAGAGTTCAGTCTAAATGATCTGTAATCTATAACTTTTTCATGGTTTTAGGATATAAAGGAAGAAGAAACACATTATATACTATGGTTTAAATGGTAGGACAATTTCCCAGATCTTCACTGACACTCTGAAAGAAGTGAATATGCCTCAATCCTTTTCCATACTTGGTAGGGTCTTAACTATGAATGAAGACAATATGGTTGGAATCACTTCTCTTAACTTCAGGTGTCTTTACACTGCAGATACTCTGCCTGATTTTGCTATTTAAGGCTCTTGTCACCAACTGAGGAAGACTAAAAGGCACTTCTAGGCTCCATTCATCTTGACCCAAAATATCTGTCTAAAGTAGTCAGATTAAAAAAAAAGAAAAAAAAGTTAGGCATGATTAATCTTGCAATAAAAAGCTGGAAGACTAGAAAATAGTCTGTTGTCAAGAAAAGGATTCTTGTGCTACTCTGACAGGTAGTTCTGCACTTCTAACAGCCTACAAACATCAAACCCATCCCACAATACTAATATCGGCCTAAGATTTTGGCATCTAAGAAAATGAATCAAAATAATGAGGCCCCCACTTGCAATGTGCATACGATGAGTAAGTAGATGAAACCATGGTAATTAGAAACTCAAATGCAGGCAAAAAAATGTACACAGACTGTGCATCTCACTTTTTGATTTTTTTCCCCTCAGGCATTAACTCTTCTTGGCCAAACCCTCCTTTCTACAAGTTCAGAGATATTTTAATTTTGAACTCCAAATGAAGTACAAATAAAACACCAAAAAAATTTAGGATGTTGCACAATTGTCAGTGGGGCCTATTTTAATATTTAATGACCTGGACACCTGTGACTATCTCAAGAAATAAAAAGAATTAATTTAAAAGGATTTATTGACATAATATAGCGCATGATAGTCAGTTAATAAAAATGCATACTCCTAACTGAATGCTGGCACCTAGCCACCAACTAAGCATAACTTCAAAAGCAACAGCTGGGAAAGCATCTTTTAGGTTTTAATTACAGTAGCTCGTAAGCCACTTATCTTTTCAACTTTTTGTCTTCATAAGGCACTTCTTTTTCATAGGAGTGAGTTCAAAGGTATTTGCAACATGTAGGGTAAAGAACTATGCTCTGACACTGTCAAACTTCACTTGTAAATTTGGATTCTGGAGTGAGAAACTATTCTCATCTTTGAAATGAGTCCCTTTTGAGCTTGATACTACACAGGCTTCAGGCTTGTTACTCAGGATTTTTCTGTCTCTAGAAGTAGGATAAGGATAAGAATTTCTATCATACTTGTTCTTATCTATTATTTGTATTTTATTATTATTATAGGGCTGCCACCAAAATTGAAGCTTCATTATGCAAGTATTTTACTATTCAAATACATAGTGAACATACATAATCCTGGATGACTCAGGAGAAGGAACTATTTAAGAGTTTAGGAATAGGTATGGAGACAGACCTGAGCCTTGCAAAATGATAAATTATTTAGCTGGATCCAGAAAGCGTTTTTGCTTGTGTTTAGGAATAAGATGTGAAATTCCCATTGACTAGTTAAAACTCCAGATGAGTTAAAATGATTTGCTGTATTGGTTACCATGCTTGGCATTTTTCAGGAAAAAGTCCAGGGGGGATTATGACTTATTTCATCTAACCTCCTAAGTGTTAAACTCCCTACATCTACTCTAGATTTCCTCCATGACTAAATGAGACACAGAGTCAGAGAGAGAAAGTGGAATTGAAAGAAACAGCCACTGAAGGACTTTTCCCACTCTGGCATAGGCTTCTACAGCTTGTGTTTGTTCACTGACCAGATAACTAGATAATTTCCTTAAGCTAAAAACCATCATTTTAACTGTTTAAAACTGAACTAATTGAATCTATCCTGCATTCTCTTTGGGTCTGTGGAACAACTCTCTCCCAAAATCTAGGAAATTAACTGTCTGTGATCCAAGACCAGAACCTATCTATTTTCCCCCTGATAAACAAATACAACTGGCAGCTAAAATATATTTTAAACTAAAATAGAATATATACAATCCAAAAGAATGCTTATTATGTTCTTTATTCAATTAATAGAAAAAAAAAATAAATAAAACGGTGACCTTAAGGACCTTAAAAAGAGCAAAGACATCTCTTTTGAAATCACACTGATACAAACCAAAAACTATAACATTAGTAATTAAATTTGAAAAATATTTTTTTTTAAAAAAATGTGTATTTAACATAATCAGGATGATCTTTAAAGGTGGTTTTCTAGAATGCTATAGACACAGTGAGAAGTTGTGGTACATTCAGTGAGGCAAAAACAAACAAGCAGACAAAAAATCCACAATTTTTCTTTTTTAAAGATAGATTAATTTATGACATGGAATATAGGAGCTAGCAAGTGTCATGAAAGGGGAATGAACATGAAGAGCTCTGAAGTTCTTTACAGTCCCACAAAAGCAGCATACACAGGAACATCAAAAGTTATTGCCTTTGCTGGACGACTTTTTGGATTGTGTTATACAGGATATGATGATAATACTATTAGCTATTACTTAAATGCTTCCTCTAAACAGTTAATAGAAAAGATAGAACTGCTTACCTTTTTGCTTTTGAAAACTCTTTTGTTTCTTTTAGCCTTTTTGTAGCTTTTCCACACACAATTCGTATAGAAATAACAGGAACAGAAACAGGACTCTGGAAGACATGGTCATCAGTTTACTTTGTGGACATGTTTCAGGTTAGATTTTATCAAGAGACCATGAAAAATCATTACTGTGTTTTGTGTCCTGTACTTCCAAAATGGACAGGGCCCCCAGAAAAAAAGAAGACAGATAGGAAAACTATGCCTTTTACTTTTTAGACATGCATGCACCTGCTGAAGGAATTAGAGCCTCAAGCAACAGGCTTATGAAGAAACACTTTTTGCACTCAATTCCTTTCCTTGCGGAAGTGGCAGAACTGTACACTGATACCTGAATCCTGCTCTCCTCAACTGAAATTGTGCTATTTCAAATGATAGACAGGAGTGGCCAACAAGGAAAAATATCAGAAATGGCAATAAGTGTATCAGACTTCCAAAATACCAAAACTTCAATCAGCACTATTAAAATCCAGGCACTGAATTGATCACAAATTTTGGGATGTCATTTTTGTAAACCGTTACCTTGATAATTTTTATTTATGTAGCTATAACATATTTAATAAGAGAGTCCAAGATATCTTCACAAACCTTGCATACTCCATTTATACCAAATGATATGAAAAAGAGAAGTTAACAAAGAACCCGTGATCCTGCAAACAGGATGACTGGATTTTATTAATCATAAATGAAGGTTATGAGTAGTTCAGAAGGCATATAAATGAACTGGCAACCTTGCTGAAAGGTCAGCACCTTCAAACAATAAACTCTCTGCTCACTTTAATATACTTTTCTAGGTTTAGGGTCAGAAAGCATCCTAAATGCAGCTACTGTATCTGAAGGATGACTTACATCATTTTAGTTTTGTCATGTAATACTTGCTGTATAATAGCTCTTCGTTTAGAAGTGCAAATAACTTGGTAGTTAGGCTTTCAGGGGACTCAACAGAAACATTTTGACACAAGAAACAACTGCAAAAGCAGTAAGATTTCCTTTCAAGACTTTGACCTTCTGCCTCATTTGTCACAATTCCATGTGACAAATGCATTAGTTTTTAATACCAGAAGTGGACATATAATTTGATGAAGTATTTCTTTAAGCCGTCAGCTGTGGTCTACAACCAGCTTTTTACAAAGGCACTCTAAACAAGATCACCCTCAGCTGCCTTGATAATCCAATCTCTCTTTACCCTGTAGCCAGATCAAAGTTAGCTTGAAATTTAACAAATAAATAAACAAACAAACAAACAAACAAACAAACAAATAAATAAATAAAGACTTCAAATGGGGTTTGGATTAAGACAGTAAAATTAACAGTTTATTGAGCTCTTTCTGTCATCTCCTTTCTATGGGAAAGGGCAACGTTCCCTGAAGCACATGGGCTGTGTTCATACCTCCTGTTCCCCACAAGTGGGAGCCTTTCAGGTTGGTGTACGCAGTCAGACAGCATTCATTGAAACAGATATGCTGCTAGGCCATCCACTACCAAATCGACCTGCAATGTCTCTCTTCTACATGTGACAGAGCTCCTTTCCAAACTCAGCATAGTTCCACAATTGTTACCATGAACACTCTGTGTGAATCTTTTGAGTTCACCTGAGTTGTTCCAAAAGTAAGCAGCTTAGAAAAGAACATCTATCAACATCCAGAAATATGACCATCTCAGTAAAAGCATGGCTGCTTTAGACAACTGCCATTATTTTTCTCTTTAGTGTGACAGCAGAATATAGTCCATGTTTTTACCCCAGGTAGGCACAGAAACACTTCTTAAAGTGCATGTTAATTCTTAGCACTTCTGTTTGACTAACTGAACAGCTGAAAAACACCTAATTAGAACTATGATTCTTTTTCTCTTTTATTTTGATTTTTTTCCCTGTGGGGAAAACAAACAAACAAACAAACAAACAAAAATATAACATTTAAATTACTGTTGTAATATACCCAGCAACAAAATTTCTATACTGTTTTGATTAATTAGCTAATACCTGAGCTACAAAAATAAGTAAGAAATAAGTAAGTAACAAGGAAGAAAACATGAAGAATGAGCACTGGTTTTTATTTTTATAATTTCCATTCTGATTTGTGAAAATTTTGGGGGACAGCTGCTATAGTCTTATCACTGTATTTTCAGAGCTTTCATTTTGCTGATGTTTTTAACTGCATCCTATCTGAAAGCCAGTCAAATAACAAGAAAATCTGATGCTGCAGATTATGTTATTTAATGAACATCTATGTTATTTGTGAAATAATTTATTCAGCAAAGCTGCAGAAGCTAGTAAAATACATCTAAATATTACTCTTCATATAAATTATTTGATAATGGAAGGTATTGTCAAAGAATATATGTGAAATGCTGTATTATGTAAAGCTTAGTGATATAGTTTAGTGGAGGACTTGTAAGTGTTAGGTCATGGGTTGGACTAGGTGATCTTGGAGGTCTCTTCCAACCTAGGTGATTCTGTGATTCTGTGATTTGGCGCTGGTTGTTGCATATCTGACATATACAACAATTGAAAGAGAAAAAGGGCTTTAAGATTTTTTGAGTCTAAAAGCAGATACCAGTTTCAAGTTTCAGAGACTTAATAGTTCAGAAACACTGAGAATTGAAGCTTCAGGTTGGAATAATCACCACTCTCATTTACAATTTCAACAGCCTTAGTAACAACATTAATATTCTGTCTGATGGTACTTAAATTCAATTCCTCCTGTTAACATCTCTCTCTCTCTCTCTCTCTCTCTCTTTTTTTTTTTTTCTTTAAGTATTCCAGTGGAATTAGCAACATGTTTTTCTTCACTCAAAAATGAAAGGACATACCTAACTACAGTAGCAATGTCATCAATAATACTCATGAATAGACCTAAATTTTTAAGAGAGTCCAAAATATGATTTTATCTACTGACTGAATGCAACAGCAGGGGTAATCAAATCATCCATGAATCTCTTATTAGATCAATCTCTTTCTGACACCTCTTTTACATCATACTCTTATATCTTAAGTCCATTTTTTTAAATTAGAATAGGGAGCTACAGTAAAATTATTTTAAGAAAGAATCACATTAATGCTTTCTAGAGAAAAAAATAATAATAATAATAAGGAATTACACGTGAAACTAAAAAAGGAAAAAAGAAACATGTGAAACTAAAGAAAAATATATAAATTTAACCGGCACTGTAATATGAACTACTTATCTCTTTTGCCTAAAACCTAGATAGTTGTCGCTGCTACAGACTTCATGCAAATTGCAGTCTCTAAAGCTTTATTCACATTTTCTTTTCTTTCAAAACTCTTTTCAGAGTGGTTATATCTAACAATTGCTAACTTGTGTCTTATTTTTCTTTTTACTATGAAAGTCTGTATTGAAAGACAATAAAGCAGCAGAAGCAGAACTGAAGTGTGCATTTGTTTATTTTCTATTTCTAAAGAACAATTTAAAATCAACTAAAATGCCTAGGCTTATTTTTCTTCCTGTCAGCTGAAGTTATGCAATTTGCTAAAGAACAATGCTTGCCATGTTACTCAGATACGTCATCCAATCCAAAGCAGCAGTGATACATGAAGCTCAGTGGACTTGCCTTATAGATCATATGAATCAACATGTGTGTTTATTTCCCTTTCTTACATTATTCCCCTCTTCCCTCCATTTCCAGTTAGTGGCAACCATCACATCTTTCTTCAGTTTGAGGTTCTAGTCTCATGGGTCTATGCCCATGTTCTGCACCATATAAGGATCATAGTGATTAAAGATTGCTACACGGGGTTCTGACTGAACAGACAGATCTTTGTGCAATAACATGACTGTGAGAGGCAAAAAGTAGAATGCAGGGGATTTGAGAGGTCCCCATATTGATTGAATCCCCACAGGCTCTTCATGACCTTCTAAAAGACATTTTATGGGCTAAGTTATCTCCTAATGTCAATTATAATAACAGTTTAATATCTGATTAGACTATCTTGAACTGGCAGGAGCATGGACTTGGTCATCTAACATGTCATATCTATCTGTTATGATGCTGAAATTCCCTTTCATTTTTGTCTTAAACAGAAGTTAAAAGTTTTATCATTGTGAAGACAACCTGGTAAAGGGGACACCTCTCTGATTCCTTATCTCACATGATCACAGAAGTATATTCTGAAGGAATATTGGAAAAGTATTACAAGTTATTTTAATTTCATTTTTTAAGTCACAAATTATCGGCTATTGGAAAATCAGGATGCATGGTCACCCAGCCCTTAGTGGAGTACCACTGATGAATCACTGTTGCAGAGAGCTTATATTTATAGTATTTTAATTGTTAAAAGTGAGGTAAATGACTCACTTACATGCATGTTATACTTAATTATATTATTGACACATGAAAAAGCAAGTTCATACTGTAAAGAACAAACAAACAAAAACAACTGAGAGCAAAAAAGAACCTTGCAGGGCTGTTTCTAGAAGCTGCCCACAGTTCCCAGAGGACAGAATCCCATGTTAAAACTCCCAACTTATTAAAAGCACAGTTTTAAATGATTTTTAGGATGAGGAATTTCCTAATTTCCTTCATTGTTAATGAAAATTCAGCTGACAATTAGAACTCATTGGGGTATATTATATAATGAAGACTTTATGATGTCAATATATTTCATTGGAACATATTTTAATTAAAATTTAATTTAATTAAAAGTTATGTTGGATGCTATTGAATTATGATTCTGTGATTTTGTTTCAAATATAACCTTTTATCATTTACTAAAATATTACAGAAATTAAAAATAAAATTGGGGGGAAGTTGAAATATCACTTCTGACAAATATATATATATAATATTAATATTGTGTCTTGATATGAAATCAAACCAAATGTTGAAATATCAGAATTTTCTCAGGGAATGGAAATACAGTCACTTATAATTATTCTGTCTTTTGTGTGTGTGTGTGTGTGTTTGTGACTACCTTAGGATCAAAGTGCTAACTGAAAATCAGACTAAAGCACACCTTTATGTAATTTATAAAATGACAATGATGTTTTCCCCTTTATGTTGGCAAAGAAACACGATTGTTCTTTCCCTTTCCAATGTATTCCAAACCAGGATACATTGCTGGTTTGACTTTTTTCTCTAAAAAATACATATTTGAAAAGAAATCATCTTTCTGGATTTTTCATTGGAGATATTATTCAGCTTTTGCAGCCATGTGAAGGTCTGCGCTGTCCCCAAATGTTTTCAAATCTCTTCCTGCAGCAATTTCACTTCAACATTAAAAGTGTTAATCATCATCTCTTGGTGGGCAATTCAAAATTCTTCACCACCACAAGGAAAGCAGATTCACATTGATTTGGTGCAGAAAACAAAACAACTGGGTTAATCTCCAAAGTATTTTTCCCCCTAGAATTTTGCACTAAACAGCTTGTTCCTTTTCAGCCTATCAAACTGTATTCCTAAACTTAAGAATGCATTCTTTTATTTCATTCAAATTCTGTTGACACAAACCATTCCTCCAAAGGCACAGAAACACATGCTTTGTGTGTATGATTTCCTTCCCATCATATCTTTATAATCAGCAAAGCATGGGTTTCTACTTTCTAGTTTCATTTCCTTGATGGTTTTGTTCTGTCTCCATTATCTTCAGAAGTATATGGCAATAAGTGTGGCCAAATACAAGCAGGATGCCAGAGAGATTGTTTCATTCTTGGAGGTATTCAAGATTCAACTAGATACAGTCCTCAGCAGGTCTGATTAGACCTGCTTTGAGCACTGAGTTGGTCTAGAGGTCCCTTCCAACTAAAATATCCTATGATTTTATGCTAAATGTGTTATGACAATTTCTATGTGATATTTTCCTGATCAACTCAGTTGCTTTTGAGCAAGAAGCCTTGTTTTCCCTGTGGTGTGTTTTGTTGTTGTTTTTCTCTCAAGTGGTGCTTTGCTCCTAGTATCTCTTATACTTGCCGAGTCTCCCACTGTCTTGACATATTTCTCTCAGAGTTCTTCACTATTTTAAAGGGGAAATTTGAAAGAAGAAAGGGGAGTGTCTAGTGTTTTCTTGACATTATGCTTACTACGTATCTGATAATTATTGACATTGGACTAAAAGTTCTTCTGCCTTTTATCTGGTTTAGGGTTCATACATAGACTAGCTTTTGCTGCTGTAGTTATGTCATATCTACTCCTCAGCTATTTAATCCTACCAGTTCACTGGCTCTTACTCAGAGCTGGCAAAACAAAAGGTGTTTTTTTTTGTCCGTTTGTTTGCTTTTTTTTTTGGTTGGTTTGGGTTTTTTATTGTCCCCCACCCCTACCCTCAACCCACCCCTTTACTCTGGACAGTGAAATGGAATATATTACATAGTTGTATGTAAAAATCATACATTTTTGCTGCTCCTATGATAGAGGCTAAAATTGTCAGTAAAAGGGCTGTGGCTGCGTGGGTTCTGCAAAAAGTTGCAAAAAGTTCAAAAAGTTCATTCAAAAACAGTGAATCAAAATCTTTCAGTACAGTTAGCTGGACATTTCTTCTACAGCTAACTTGGCTATAGTAATGTTAATCATACCACCATTACAAGCTATGTTTAGTAGTATGCTAATGACACTATTACAAAATCACTATTACAAAATCAAAACAAAAGCCATCTTCAAAACTCTTGTTTAGACTTTCCATTAAAGATGATATCTACAAATATTGCTTAGAATCCCCCCACACTGATTGCACAATATAATCCATTTACTGCTATTCAAATTATCCATTTTGCCTGAAAGGTTTTAGAAACCTCGTTAGAGATTTCTAGGATCATTAGAAGTAAGGAAAACTTTTCCCAATTCATTTCTGGCAAAATGCTCGGTGCTCCTTTCTATCCCTCTGCTATTCAAAGTCCTCAGATTAGAAACACAATATTCCAATAGCTTCAATATGATACAAATGTTGTGAATAGGTCTGCATTTTTACACCTGAAGCAAAAGCAATCTTTCCTTAGCTCTATGAAATTCAACCAATATAAAAGAAAAGCTTCTTTCTGTACCAAAGCGATTTGAGGAACTCCAAGATTTTTTCCCTTGTTTATAGCCAAACAAGGGTCTTTTTGCCTTTTAAAAATCAAAAATAGTTTCATGTTTGGCTCATTACAGTGAAACTACTGCAGATTAAACCTCTCTATCAATTAAAAGCAGCTGAACATCCTTTAGCATCAAACAGAATGACAAAAGGCTACACCATAATGAGTAATGGCTAAGGCCAATTGCTACTTAATTATGTAGATGATTTAACATCCTTTCATTGATGTTATCTATATGTTTCAGGATGAAAGTAATTGTGCTTTGCTTTGCTACAGCTCTTATAGTATACGATAGCAGAATCAAAAAGGAAGTCTTTACCAAATAGAAATGTCTATAACTAGCAAAATAAATCATCCCAACAATACAAGTCACACATCAGTATATACCTACAACAAATATTGTGCAAAAATAAATTCATGCATGACAGTTTACAGTGAGGAAGAAGCTTGAAAGAGAGAGTAACAACTGTAGCAGTGAAAGCCTAAGTCATGAGCCTGAGCTATTCTATGATTCTAAGAGCAGTTCCCATGAAGACGTCTGGTCCTCGAATTTTATAAGTGGGAGATAACGAGGAGTGTGAAGTTAGTCATAGCATGAGAGATATTTCAGATGGGAAGGACCTGTTAGGTCATCTGTCCATCCCCCTGCCTAGGCAGGATTATACTTTACAGTATCTTCTCAAAAAGATTGCACAGAACAATTTCACGTGAGCAGAGGAATGGAGTAAAGGACATAATAGATCTTTTCCATCTCTAACTTCTACAAGTCAAGAGGTCCAGTTTGTAGCTGGTGTGAGGTGGCTGCAGGCACAAATACTGCAACTACTATAAGAAAGGAAATGTGGAAGAAAATTCTACCCCTGGATCAAGTAATGCAAGTGTATGTGATGCAAGATGTTAGTGAACATGGAAATTATCCCATAAAGGACATAATGAATGACTTAGTATCTATGGGCTTGGTGCTGCCTTCATAACAACTTACATATATATACCTCATCATTTGGACAGATAGATCTATACTTATAAAAATATATGAACTAAGTCCTTTCCACTAATATTATTGATGGGATATTGCACCCGTAATTATTTAAGTTTCCAGTTTAAAACAACAATAACAACAAAAAAGATATTATTATAGAAAATATTCCCTTATATATTTACATTATGCGGATGACAAGGTTTATTTAGCAATTGTTATTTTTATTGAGTTAAATGGAAAGAATAGCACCTGAGAGTATATGATGTAAATGCTAGAATAAAGATTGTAATACATCTTTTCCATACACATCCTAAGTGACAATTTCATAATACAAGAAAGAAGCAAATAACATGTATTTAAAATCCTTGTGACAAACACAAAGGAAGAAGTAATACTCTTGAAAAAAAAAAAAAAATCAATTAAAATCCTTCTTCTGGGAAACTATTAATTGCATTTAAAGCTAAGAATACAAGGGATTCCACTGATTAAACTTAACCATAAAAGTCTTCATTTACAGAATTTGGACACAAAATACTATAAATAAATAAATAAATAAGACAAGCTGCTGGCTGAACAGATCTTAAAATGAATTTGTTTGCCAAAACAAGGTTTTGTAGAAATGCAAAATTTAAATGTCTCTATTTTGTGCTTTCTACAATATTAGTTTTTTTTTTTTTTTTTATCACTATGACATAATTAAATATAAAGGTGGATTGAGGGAATTTAAAAATAGCATGAAGGTAATAGTGAAATGCTGAGTCTGAAATTAAAATAGAAAATGCCAGAATATCAAATATAGTATTTTCAAATATGCTGCTGATAGCATGAAGGAAGATAGTCGGCAACAAAAATCTTATGATTGGTACTCAAACATATAGATCATTGGTAGATTAAATCAGCAAAGTAACTTGTACATCATAATAGCTTACATAAACTATGAGCCTACGAGCCTACGAAAACATACATGATCTCAATATGGGCATATGAACTTTTTCAGACGTCTTAAAGTTATCCTGATTTCTGTCATATTCTGTTGTTATTCATAAGTGTTTGTTAAATTTATATGTTGTCAATAATAGTATTTTATAGTTGTTAGATTCAGAATACTTTTTTATTGAATAATACGTTTTATTTATTTTGTATGTAATCCTGTGGTAGCCTTTGAGTGTTGATTACAAACACACAATCAGTGTCATTGGAGTAGCTCAGCACTGATCTGTCTGAGGGAAAGTTTTCTTAATTAACACTTAGCAAAGAGCAGCCAACATGCTCTCTTCTATTTTGATGGTGGGGAACTGATCTTGTTGAAACTGCATATAGAGCTTTATTTCTTATAGAGAGAAATCCTCTACAGAAAATATTTCACATGTCCTCTAAAAAACTTCACAACTCTGTATTCACAGTGGAGAGTAACTGAGGAAGTATGTTTTTCAAAGATAGTTATATACAACAATAAATAAATAAATAAGACATCAATTTAAAAGTATGTAGGTAATGAGTAAAGGACTTTAGTTTTAAAATCAGCTAACATGAAGAAACTGTGAAAAGAGGAAAACCCTTAAACAATGTCTAGCTTTAAAAATCAGGAAAACAGCTAAAAATGGAGAAGAGAACTAGTTGTCCCAGCCTTGGGGCACAGACCTAGAAGGAAACTAAATCAGACTAAACCATGTCAAATTATGTGTCTACTGAAATACCCATCAAGTACCATCATGAATAACTTTCCCCTACCAGTTAGCATAGATTAAGAAGCTCAGAAATGACTTCCCAACGATAGAAACACATTCATCATGTCCATTCTCATGTTGGTCTTTCTGTTACTAAAGGTGCAAGAGATGTATATTTTGATAACAAGTGCAGTTCCCTGAAACCTGAAGGTTGGCTCAGCCTTTTTGCCAATACTAATTTTTGTTTGGGTCAGATATTGTCCTGGTTTCGGCTGGGATAGAGTTAATTGTCTTCCCAGTAGCTGGTAGAGTAGTGCTGGTATATAGTAGTATAATTAGGATGAGAATAATAACATACTGATGTTTTAGTTGTTACACAGCAGTGCTTACACCAAGGCAAAGACTATTCAGCTTTTCATACTGCCCTGCCAGTGAGGACGCTGGGGGTACACAAAAAGCTGTAAGGGGACCAGGACCAGAACAAGGACAGCTCACACAAACTGGCCAAAGGGATATCCCATAGCATCATGCTAACTAATAAAAATGGGCGGAGCTGGACAGGATGGGAGGGCTAGCAGCTCCTTGGGGTCTGGCTGGGCATTAGTTGGTGGTGAGCAATTGCATGCTACTTTGTATATTCTTTTATCATTGTTATTATTACTGCTATTGCTCCTTCCTTTACTGTCTCATTAAAGTGTCTTTATCTCAAATAATGAGTTTTTATCTTTTGGTTGGTTGGTTGGTTGGTTGGTTTGTTTGTTTTCCAATTCTCTCCCTCATCACACTGGGGTGCAGGGAGTGAGTGAATGGCTGTGTGGCTCTTGCTTAGCTTAGCTGCCTGCTGAGTTAAACCACAACAGTCCACATGCACTGCAGGAAAAGAGTCAGTGTTTCTTCATTCCAGCACCACTGGGGGAGGCAACATAGTTAAATGGATAGTAATCTCTCATCAGCCAGTGATTTTGTTTGTGACTTGGGGCAAGACACTTCACTTCTCTCTTCCTCTTTCTCTCTCCTTTCCCACCTGGGCTGCTTTGTTTGTTTATATTCTAAGCATTTCCAAGCCAGAGCTCTCTCTTACCAGGTATTTGTATCATGCATAGCAAAAAGGTTTTATCCTTTTCACGTGGGCTTATGGATGCTGACATAATACAAAAAGTATTTATTTATTTATACTATTATCACAGAAAGAGAAGTGAGGTCTCTATTCTGCCAAGTATTGTGCCTAAACAGAAGAAAAAGAAAGTCTCTGCTTGCTAACTTTATTGTTCAAACAAGCTGTGATAACAAATTAATTTCATAGTCTTTTTTTTTAATCAACTGCTTTACTCTTTGAGCATGTTCGTAAACACAAGCACATTTATTAGTTCCAAATAAAATATATATACATATTAAAATACATATATATATTTGTTCCAAAGTCATGCAAAAGCATTATTTTATTTTTTTTACTCTTTCACAACAAACATCAGTAAGAACAAAATGAATGGTAAGAGGTTTTCTTAAGGAGCATATAGTCATTCACAGGTACATTTCACTCAAGTATTTTTACAGAATATTTTGCAAAGGTGAGAATCACAAAAACTTCAGTAGCACTGTCGAAGATCTATGAAGTGGATGGTATAAGCTGAATAGAGTGGGGATATTTTTGTCTTTGTTGTGATATGGTTTTCATAGTTCCATAATCACAAGTATATAGTAAGAAAGGAAAGACATATAAATTCTTTAAAAAATATGCCAAATAATTTTTACTTCTTACTGCTCTGAAAAAAAAAAAATGATTGTCAGACCAAATGCTTTGAGCAGCTTTCAGCCCTTAGCCAAACCTGAGTCTATAACTGAGACTCCTTTTTTGGCTCATGTAAAATTTTCAGCAGTATTCTTTCAGCAGCAGCATTCAAATATCACTTTGGTAATACTCAGGCATCCATTTAGCAATAAAAATGAATCCTGAAAATGCAGTTTATCATTTTGTGTGTGTGTATTGTTAAACCTAAAGCAAACTAGTCAGTTTTCCTGCATTTTAGTAGAAATCTAAAGAAAGCAGCAATCTTTTTCCTAATGAAAACCTGCTACACGCACCATTTCATTTTAAAATAGGATCTTTTGGTAGAAAAATAATAGAAGAAAAGTCCTGATGGCTTCACCATACTGTTTGTTATTCCTACACTATCATATTTTCTGTCTAAGATATGCAAGCTACAGACGTCCTTACCTTGAGGAGGCAGCGCACCAGTTGGCCCATTGTACCTCATAACGTGCTTCTGATCTGTGGAGCAGAAGAAAAATAAAGTGGTTGAGGATGTTGAAAAATTAGGAGTTATTTGTGCTTTTTGAGCCACTTGGTATCACAGCACTGTGTCATTTGGCAGTATAATGCTGTACTGGCAGGTTAAGCCAGACATGCTTGGTTTCTCAGAAGTAAATTGGGTAAGGATTTCTGTGCTTTTTTCTGCAGTTGTGCTCCATGCAGTGTAAGCAAAGCCCTGATCCACTAGACACATGCCTCGCCTGTGCAGACCACTATCATATATCATTTTCACTTCATTCTTCTTGATTACTTTTTTCTACAAAGGATTTCTAGAACTACAGACAATCTTAATCCTAATAAAATGAACATTTAATAAATATTGTTCATGCAACCCTTAAAGGCCCCATTGAATTTAGGACGTAGATGATAAAATGAACGTGGCTGACTCAGAGTAACTGCAACACATTGACACCTATCTTACTTTAGAAAGATGCTCTTCCACAATGCTTAAAATGTGGGGAAAAGTCTAGTGATTGATTAGGTAGTTAAGTAATAAGGAGGTATATCAGGCAGGGATGCAGAAAAAGTACAGATGATAAGGACAATCAAGTATCCTTGATCTGAAAAAATTACAGTGCTTTCTAATCATTTAAATTATATTTTTAAGTGAGAAAAATCTACTGCACTGAGTCTCTAATTTTCTGCACATCCTTTTTTTTTTTTTTTTTTTTTTTTTTTTTTTTTTTTTTTTTCCAGTGGTGTAATTTTTCCTTGAAAAGGAAATTACTGCATCATCAGACTTTCATTTGCCCATATAACATTTATAGTCTTTGATCTCTTACTGGCGTATTATAACACTGATAATTATCTACTTCTACTGTTTTCTGTAATACTATGTGGCATTCTATTATGTTTTACATTATTAACAATATTATACATATAATACACTTCTGCCAAATCAGGTTGAGGAAGTTGTATGGAATCAGGTACGCTATTAGGCTTCAAATTAATGATCTTTATAGGTCACAGGCACACTAAGGATACTCATAAAATATTTTCATTGTGATTTTCAATTATATTAATATTTCATTTTATGTATTTTATGTTCAAAGGGGAGGGATCTTCATGATCAGAAGACAACGTTCCATTTTCTCATTACTCCGCCTCCATTATAATAAAATCCTGTGCTGTGGTGATTCTGCTTTTACTTAAGGATGACTCACAGCACATCACAGTAATAGCTATTCTTGATTTAGTTTGATTGCTGCAATGTCATAAGCTCCTTTTATCAGAATGTCTTCATATCAAGTTTCATAAGTGTTTCTTTTTCCTTCACTTTGGATATGGTAGGACCTGAAAGACTCACTAAACATATTTTTTTTGGTTCATTTTTTTTTTTATGAGTTAACCAACAAGAAGCATTTCCATCTTAACTTATGGAAGTTTGTGTAGTATTTTGATAAAAGGTGCTATCATGAGGAGATTTTTTTTGTACATATTGAAACAGTTTCACCATTTTGTCTGGTAGGTAGCTATAGTCTTCTGAAACACCATTTTGAAATACAGTAGTTATCAGTACTTATATATTGATCCTATTAAATATATATATTTTTTAAATTAAATCTTAATCTTTTCTTTCTCTTTTTTTTTTTTTTTAATTGTTCTAACTTTGCATCTTCATCACTTTTCTTCTTCTCTCCTTTATTTTTTTAATTTTCTTCCTCTGTAAGGACAAACATTCATTAATTTCCAGTGCTTTTGCTTTTTAGAAAGTTTTGACTGCTGTTGGAAAGTTTCTCAAGTGCTTTCATGCTTATGTTGTATAAATTATTCAGTTTCCAAAAAACATCCAATCACCAAACAGTGAACTACCTCTGAGGACAAATTCTAGATCTAACATAAACCAATCACCACTTATAGATATCCTATGAAGACAGATGAATGACTTAGACTATATTTTTCTTAGGATTGTCAATATTTTAATGTAATTGCAAGATAACAGTGAAAGTGATAGGAACTGAGAGAAAGAAATAAAAGTCTGTTTTCAGAATAGGTTTAACTTGTAAATAAAAAGAAAATTCAAACAGCTGATTTTTCTCATACAAAAGTGCACCAAGGAAATAGTCACATATACAGGACATAGGACAACTCACTGCAGATCCAGAAGTATTATATCTGCTGCAGCTCTCCTCCAGCTGGATTTATGAGTAAATTTACTCTTAAAAACCAGTTAATCATACCAGTTAATAATGGATACCAATCCATTTGGCTTTGATCTAACCAGTTGATGTAATTGAGACAGAACTGCTACTAACCTGATCTGTTGGATACTAAGGTCAGCCCTGGTTTGCTTTACTTCTCAAGGAACAAATCCAGGTCAGACTTGCTGTGAAGTCTCCTTTGAAGCAATGACATTCGTTCTATTCCTCCTGACTCCATGCCAACAGATCAAAGGCTTGCCAGAGAAAAAGCCAGAGCAAATTAATGGTATTGGAGATTTCTGCTCCTTATAGCAAAATTTCTAGTCATTCAAACAATATTGCCTTCCTTTTCCTCAACCTTTAGCTTTGGTTGGAAAGTGAAATCAACTGTGTGGGACCAAGCAGGTCTTCCTCTAAGAAGAGGAATATGCTATATACACTTTCATGAGTAGAAAAATTGCCTTATCATCATTAACACAACCAAAACAGAAACAAAATTCATTAAATGCAAACAAGCAAACAAACAAACAGATGTGAATGAAGTGACTATTAGCATTAGCCAATGTGATTTAACTTGCTTGAATTGGCTTTTTCCTTTCCTCCCCTCTGACAGGCACAGAGTTCCAACACACTAACAAGTGGTCCAGAAGAAATACCATTATATCTGCTGTTTCAGAGGAGTGAAATACTTTTTATATTAAAAAGAAGTGGCATTCAGTTGATAACAGCTAGGGATTGGGGAGGGATTTAAGAGAAAAAAAAAAAAAAAAAAAAAAAAAAGGAAAGTAGAGGGTAAAAGGTAAAAGTAGAGGGACAAAGAAAGGAACTACAGAGAAGATCAGAGGGCTGAAATTTATCCCTTGATTTTAAGCATCGTTTTCTGCTAAATCTGATTCAGCATAGAATTGAACTTGAGATTTAAACAAGTTAGACAAATATTTATTTGCCTTCCTGAAAAAGGACAATTTGCTGAATGTTGTTTTATTGAATCAATGTTCGACTACTTTCGGTGAAAATCTAACCACAGTCAACTACAAACTACTATCCGATGCTTTATTTATTTATTTGCTTATTTAGTTAGTTATTTATTTTCAAAGGTCATGCATTTGTATCCTGAACATTTCTCATCTCCCATTTATAACAGTATTGCAGGGTTGGTTAAACTTTACAATATTGAATTATGTAAGTTTCTAAAGTACAATTTCCCCATTTCCATTTTTTAGTAGAAAATGTTTAAAAGGTTATGCCTATATACATCTATATTTACTCACATGTGTGTCATTAGAAACTAATCCAAAAAATAAAAAAAAATCCAGATGTCTTATTTGTGTTTTGGAAACTGAAGATTATGTTTCAGGTATATATATATGGCTTTTTTCCCCTGTAGTTAAAAATGTATGCTTGCATATAGACAGAAACAGATGCAGATATTTTTGAGATATATCTTTAGCCAACAAAGACATAATCAAGTTCAAAATGTCTGAAAAAAAAGTCTCCTTACTTTGCTATAGCAGTGCCTAAAATGTACAATTGAGACTGAGATCTCCTTGTACCTGTAGAAGTATAAAACATAATAAGAGGTACTGTATTCTCCAGTGAAGTTCTTGCTTAAGGACATATATTTTGCATTGTCATGTCTCAGTTCAGAGATGAAAGCTTGAGTAACAAAATGTTTGCCCAAGGCCAAATCAGTGATATATAATTGCAAATGCCAGGGAGATACACCTATCATGCTTTTGCACAGCCAACTTCACTATATACGCTCTCTTGCATCACCACACTGCCTGAAAGCAGCACAGCCAAATCTAAATGATTTTTCTCCTACATTTTTTAATGTCCCCTCTGATCAATCAGAATGAAAAACACTATATAATTGTAAAGTACTTTGTTTCTTATTTCATTTCTTCCAGTAATAAATATTGGTTTCTAGTCATGACAAAAGTCAAAGAGCAGAATAGAGCATAGGATTTATTATCTCTTCATTTGTGACAATAAACAGAAATGCATACAGAAACCTAAATCCTATATTTTCCTACAAAATAGCCCCTGATTTTCACTATAACCTTCAAAAGGAACTTTTTTTTTTTTTTTTTTTTTTTTGATCTAGTCATTGATTTCCTTAAAGTTTTTTATTGCATTCTCATTGGAATAAGGTAAGATTTAATACCAAATAATACCACTACACCTCATCTTTTCTTTCCCCAATGAATTTTAAGTCTTTTCCATAATCAGACAATCCTTTTGTTCCTGTGGACTACAACATGGTTCTATTTTTTAAAGGTATTTTATAATCTTTTGTCACTGAGCAATAAAGCATTTTACTTTATTTATCCTTAATAATAAACATGATTTTTCTGGTGTGTCTTCATATTCACATTGATACAGGCTTTGGTAATTTATTGTGCATAGCATTATGGTACATAAAATTTGCAATTTAATATAAGTATTTGGTATAGGTGCCATTACATTAGCAGAGAGTTGTAAATGTCTCCAGCATTTGTTAAGTTTTATGACTGATTCTCATTCTAAGCGGTCCCACTGGACAGAGGCGGTGGTTTTCTTCCATACATATTCTGATTTTAGGCCTAAACACCCCATTTCTGATAAGAGTCATTTAAAAAGAATAAAAATTTGCTGCAGTACTTCATTCCCTTGGGCAATGCTTACACTGCAGTCACTGCAGTATACTGTAGGCAAACTCAAACTAGCCCTCTACACAACTAGCTTGAGTGCTAGTAACTGCATAGCCAGAATGGCATGGCTCCAGTGTGGGGTTGTATCTCCTACCTGTCATGTGGAGTCATACTACAGTGGTCAAGCCATGTGATGCTGCAGCTGGTTCTGAAGAGAGCCCCAGGAAGATGAAGCTATATAACTTCTAAAGAAAAATTACATCCTTACACTCTGTGTCCACAGCAGTCAGAGGCAAGACACACTGAAATCTTATTTTAGGACAGTGTTATCCCAAATTTTACACCATATGGTCAATGCAGCAGCTTGAGAGCCATATGTCCAGCTATTCCTCTTTAAGATCTCACCTAAATACAAACTCCCAATCTCATGGCTGGTCACGCAATCAAACTCTCAAAGAAAACTGACTGTGATCCAGTGTGCATTCACATTGCAGTAACATGAGCTGACCTAACCCATGTGACAGAGTTGCTATTGTTTTGCTCACAGAAGTTTAAATCTACGTGACTTACATGATCTCACGTTCCAGCCATGGCTGAAAACTGGGATTTGTGTTTCTACATTTTGAAAACACTGTCTGCTTTCTATGATTCCCCTTTAAATTTAGGCCTTGCAAAGCAGTGACAGTTTTTCTATCATTGAAAAAGGTTTGGGATGATCTTGTGTTCAACAAGATTATAGCCACTGCTTATGGCAGCTTACAATTTTAGACAGACAGAAACTCATCTAGAGGCAAAATCATTGTTGTCACCCCCATCAGATATAAAGGCATGTGTCCAGAATCACAGCTTAAATGTAAACTGAAACCAGTAGTTCACAGTTCATCATACAGAGAATTCATCTAAGAAGCAAAGAGAAACACATCTCTGTGAATGAGATCAGGGAAGCTTAAACCAACACTGTGCTTAGTTTTATTTCATTTACAATGTTGTAAAAAACCCTCAGTTCTAAGTGCTATGTATCTTTAATTCTCACTGATTTTAATGAAAAGAACAAGAAAATGATCTCCAAATATAAACACAAAAATCTGATCTAAATAAATCTCCATCCCTGGTAATACTCAAAAGCTCAACTTGGTCTTGGGCAAACAGCTGTTGATAACTCTGCTTGAGCTTAAGGGTTGGACAAGATGATGTTTAGAGGTACCTTCCAGCCTCTACCTTTCTGTGATTCTCTGAAGTCAGGGATAATGCTGAATTTCATTAGTCCCTAAAATATAATGTTAGAAGACTTTAAATACTTGTCACGTTACTGAAGTGACTGATAGTGTTAACAGGAATATCTTTTTCCTCATCACATTGTAGTTTATAAAGTTTGAACATACATGTCACTGCTTTGCTACAGAATTCTCAGAGTCATATTCTTGTTTTTTTTTCTCAACTTTACTTAGTCTTGGAAAATAGAATTTAGTCTTGGCAGAAGAAAAACAATGATTTATAAGCATTTTCTTTTGAAGTATGTGTTCTCTAGAATTACCACAGAGGGAATTTGATCTCTTGAAGTTTAACTTTCGAAAGACTATTGCAAGTACAACATGGATAAGAGACTTGTCATTTCATTAATGAAGAGTGACCAGTTGTCACCCTCACATGGGAAAAAAAAAAAAAAAAAAAAAAAAAAAGTGACACATGAGTAATGAAGGACCATGAGACAAACCAAATGTAAATACCGATGGTTTAAAGAGATAATTAAAGCTCTTGAGACTGCAATTATGACAAAGCAGCATGACAAGGCACATGTATGTTGACAGACTATATTTATATTGACAGAATCTGTCCAAGAAATCCTTTTTGTACAATATATCTGTCTGTCACATCTTTGGAGTGCACATGCATTTATTGACTTTATGTTAGTATAGATCTTAAAATTTGTCCCTTTGCCTTATTATTCAATGACACTTGGTTAAATATGTTGTGTCTTCAAACACCAGGCTTCCTGCAGCTATTTATCTAAAAGTTTAAATTAAATGAGTACATTACTAAGTGATGTTTCCATTCCATACATTATACATGTTATGTTACAGATTTCTAGTTGAGTGAATATGTATGCAGATATTTGGACACTGTACTTTCTAAGAATACAGGAGCCGTCCAAATTAGTTCTGATCTTTGGACGTGCAATTAATTTTCAAAGGAACTTACAAATATGGAAGCTAAAATTAAATTTGAAGTTATAGCTATGAAACTTAGCACCTGCTCCTTTCCTCTGCCTGTCAGGACAGATGTGAATTCTTTGTTTTAAGCCTCCTGACCCATCCCAGAAAAGAGGGACTTCAGCCACAGAAGGAGCAGAGTGGTATGGCACAGCTGGAGGGACTCCAGCTTTCCATTACAAAGTCAGAGGCACTGGCATCTGGCTGCTGTTTGAGGACATGTTTTAGACAGAAAAAAAACTGAAAAAGAAGACTGCTTTCACCAAGTTCTTCTCCTTTTCTTTGATATTCAAGTAGGTCCTTCTGTCACTAGCCAAATTGTTTCTTATAATATTTTTCTATGAAAAAAAGAAGGGCATGCCAATGTATGCTGATACATGAAAAGCATTATACTGACAGAATTAATTTTTATGTCCATAAGAAGATAATATTCAGCATTTGTATACAAAGATTTATTCATATACATTTGGCATATTAAAGAATTGTCAAACAAGGAGGCTTAGTAAATAAATGCTTCAAATAGGTCAATAACATTCTTCACATAATAAACAGAGAAATGCATTGGAAACAGTTTCCATCTTTAGATGGAATGCAGTATTCTCATTTGATTAAATTTAATAATTTTAACATTTAATTTTATTATACCAGCAAGAAACACACACCCTGTTTTATCCACCAAAACAAATCAAGAAAAATCCTACCCTCCATTAAAACTCTGACATTCTAATCCTTTATATATATGTGTGTCTATATATACATATAAATTTAATTAACTCTTGAAGTGAGTTTATACTGAGTCATTGCAGATATAGAGAGCGGAATGGAAGGGAGGTCCCAGAAACAACTTGAACCTGGAGGACAGAAGGTGAAGGGAAAACTAAGACACACTACCCAGCATTTGCATTGCTTTGCCAATGCAAAGCATCTGTAAATACAGTTTAACTGGCCAGTTCACTCTGGCACATTCACAGTGCTCCAGATTGACATACTGCTCCTCAGGTGCATATACAAATATGTGTCCACAAATAATACAGAAAGAAAACCTAAGCTTTATGTTTCTTTTTCAACTCATTGTGAAATAGCACAGGGCACTTTTTAATTTTATTTTATTTTATTTATTTATTTATTTATTTATTTATTTATTTATTTATTTATTTATTTTCCTGTAGATGTATTAAAGTAAAATAAACAACTGAACTCTGTCCTGTAGTAATACAAAGAGACAACAATCAATATTTAAAAAATCATTACAACATGATGACAAACATATTGGGTGAAGACCAGAAGTGCAGATGAGGGGAGGGATCTAACTAGTTATAACCCCAACCATTAACTCCAGAAAGCCAGAAAGTCTCCTTGATAACTGAGAAGTACGGTTGTTAATAAATCATCCGTCTTTGCTTAAAGCTTATACACTGTAGGTAAAAGTCTCTTTCCTCAATGAAATATAGATAGTAATTTCCTCATTGAAAAGTACTTGGATGTACTGGTTTCACTCACTACTACAATTCAATAATTCTGGACAGACTACATAAAACCTCCTTCCTCTTAGCCTTTGAAGTTCTAAGAAAGACAAAATAGTACTACCTCTGTTACTCAGATCTGAAGAAGTATCCTTCCTTAATGCAATAGTCAGATCTGGTGTCTTTTCAAAGTCAAATTTCCAAGGATGGATATGTAATTAAAATATAAATAAATCTCTATTTATTATTACCATTTCCCACAGAAGTCCTTCACTGCCAGACCAGTCAAGTCTAAGTTAGATGTAAAAGCTTCCAGGAATTAACTGGTGAACCTGAATGGGTCCTTGCCGAACAGCACACTTGTTTAACAATAATTTCTTTTGTGAATTTGCTAATTCTTCTCCATTTTGTTTGGATTCCTATAGGCTTCAAATGGAACATTATATGATATTACCAACTGAAGAAACATGCATCCTTGTATTAGAGGGAGTCAGGAAGAGAAGACTTTAGGAAAATCTTATTAAAAATGTCTGCTGTATCAATGAATTTATTTCCAATATAAACATGATTTTCCTTAAACAATTTATAGCCTCATTTTGTAGTTCTCAGGGAGATCTGGTGTAAGTGAAATCTTGCGATAAACAACACATCTGAAAAGTATGTTCTGGAATTCTGTTTAAAGAGATTTGATTTAATCATGCAACTTTTTTCTTTTTAATATACATATATTTTTAAGCGTGATTTTTATCTTTTTTTTTTCTTTTTTTTATTTTTTATTTTTAAAAAAAAAGAATTCTGAAATATCTTTTTCATAAATCCTCATGGGCTGTTATCAAGTCTTTCTTCTGTTTAAAAGTGATACATTGCAATGGCTGATATCTGCCTAGCTGTGATAAACTTCAGATCTGAAATTCCAGTTTAAATCAGAAGCTGCCCTCTATTCCCACTCATATTCATGCACTATATCTGGTGAAGGTCTAAAAATGCAGAAATAAAGCTTAACAGTTTGCATTGTCTTCCACATTGATATATATTTTTTCCTTCTCCCTCACTTCCATTGCAAATATTTTTACGATATTTTAGGTTGTCAGCATTTTTGTAAACTCAGGTATCTGAAAATCTAGATTTTTTTTTTTTTCAACGTGCCTCATCAGCGGAGTTCTAGTATTGGAATTATATCTTTATCTGTATAGAAAGAAATTTTTAAAGTATTGGTCAGTATATAATGTAAATATAGTATAAATCGAAACATTTACATTAAAAATATGTCAAATATATCTCTGTTTTGAAAAGTATCACTGGAAATTATTGGAATTAGCATCAGATGCTTTGAGAGTTCTCTCACAACATCTGTCCCTGGAAATATTTACACTACAGTCTGGAAAATATAAAGCACAGATTGGGTCAACAGCAAACAATCTGGATGGACAATATGCTTGCTTTTATTGTTTAACTAGTCTTTTGCAAAGGTGCTCATATGATATTTTCATCTTCTGCTAAACTGAAAATGCAGCAAGAATATATATACTCAGATCATTAAATCTAATTCCAATAAAAACATTTTAGAAGGTTCAACAGGCCTTCTAAAAAATGAACGCATTTCATTATTTACTGGTTGCTTCTATCCACTGTGAAGACATGCCTCTCAGATGTGCTAATGTTTTATCTGTACAATAGGCTATAAATCTAAACAATGCTTTCATATGTCTGTACTTGCTCTCAATCCTTGCACGCATGAGCAAGATTTGAGGGGAACCTGAACACTGGATATCATGGATTTTATTCTGTTCTTTTAAAAGAATCTCATTATCTTCAAAACCAATAAGGTATAAAAGGAGTTGATATGCTCAATGTCTTGTGGCCAAGATGAAAATTAGCATTTCAAATGGATAGAGCTATTGTACTCTTAAGTATGCCTGTTTAACCCATCATTCAAGCAAAGGAAAGAGAACAGATAAAGGGCTTCAGCAATGTTTGCATTGGAGTTGATTCCAAAGATGGTGTCTGCTGTAACTAAGATCTGGATGTCCCTTTAGCCAGTCTAGTAACCATGCTTTGGGAAGTCACAATGCCATCCTCAGCTGTGGCTATGAGATAAGGGTGCTGACTAATAAGAACAGTTCTAGGACAAGCACAAATGAGATTACTTTAAGAAGACTGTAAGTGTGCCAAAACCTACCCTGACTTTTTTTGTCTTGAGCTGGCACAGCCTGGAAGGCTTAAGCATGTACATCACATAGTTTTAAAAAGAGGTTGCAGAACAAGATTTTCAAGGACAAAGTGTCAGTGAAATGACATGAGGGTTGGACTTGCAGAGAGAGCCCAAAGAACTAAACCTATTAAAAAACTGGCACATTATAAATTTGCACTCTGTTCAACAATTTGGCAGAATCTATTTATAACAGATTTCACGTTGGGGATTGAGTCCAAAAACGACTCCTCCCCTAATTATGAACTGAATCCCTCCCCCCCCCCCCCCATACAAACACTCCCTCTGCTTTTTTAATGCAAAAATAAATATAATAAAACATAATGACATAAAATTAATTTTTATTATGTTTTGACTTGCAAAAAAATCTGAAGGAAAATGAAGGGCAGGCAGGCGAGTCTCCCCATCAGGATACATTACCAACCAGAAAATTTGGAGAGAAACAGGAACATGGGATTTGAGGCACCAAGCTGGTGGAATGTGAGTATGTCATAAAGGTTAAGCGCAGTCTTCGAAGGGGATCCAGGCATCCCATGCAAGAGTACCCTGCTGGTTGATGGCTAGCTAGTGTTGGCATTGGTGCTGTGGCAGATGCTCATTTAAACTTCAACCCTAAAATTTGCTGGAAGAAAAGTTACAGCAGTAGGTGGGGAAAGATGGGAAGAATGAAATGGGAAAAAATAGTAGAAGGACTAGAGACTGAAATAAACTGGCTACCGTACAAATGCATTTGAATTGTCTATGTGTAGCTAATGGTTCTTGGTCCCAACTGTCTCTTTGGCTGCCATCATTTTTATCTTTGGGTCATAACAGCATAATACATATGACAGTTACCAACTTTTCCTCTAGTTCTTTCATAGCAAATTGAATGTAGTTTTGCAACTATGGCCATACTTAAATGAATTGTTATTCTATTACACTAGAAAGTGGCAAAAAGATACCTGATAGGGTGCACACACTGTCACTATATTCTGAAAATAGTATACTTGGAAAAGGTCTATCCCCGGTGCAGTTATGAAACTGACTTACTATGTTGAAAAGTTCTTGATTGCCATGCTGAGCATACAATTTAGTGAATTTGATTTTAGATATATTAGTGTCATTATAGGTTGATGTTAGAAAACTAAGTGCACAGATTTTGGAGGGTTGCTTAATGTAGATAAATTTCAGCAGAAGCTTAGGCTGAGCTCCAAAAATGTGATGTATTGACCAATGTCAGTGTGCTCCAAATAACCACAACAATTTTCAAGACATTTTACGTGAAGTGGTAAAAACTCTAGTTTTTAAGGCATTAAAATCTGCTGTATGAATTTTCTCACATAAAATTTATTTTTTTATACTTTTTTATTAAAAAATATGTTACTTATATCTATTTCATTTTTGTTGTTTATTTCTTATTGTATGTTAGATGTGGAGCCCAGCATATAGCAAAAAAAAAAAAACAGAATATGAGGGGCTGTAAATCCTTTAGGCCCCAACATAGCATTCTCCTATTGACAGGATATATTGGTACATATGTAATTGTGCTGAATATATAATTATATTACTGTAATATAGTGATATTATATCATTGATAGTAGTTATGAAACATTCAATATAAATAAGTATGTATATTGATAAACATAAAATAAAAATGTATCCCAAAACATATTATTTGTACTTACTGTTCAAACAGAATGCTACTGGTTGTACTTAAAAAGGAATTTATTTGTAATGAACTTTTATAAGATCCAATGTACAACACAGAAGCAATATTTTTTATTGACTTGGAAACTACCACTACAACTGGTAGCCTCACTAGATTTTTTGTTTGGTTGGACACGATAGTGATTTAAGGAGTTCCTACTTTACAGTTCATTTTCATGTGATACCAACACATGAAATTGATATCAATTATAGGTTTGAACTCGTAGTGACTGCTGCTGAGTAAAAGCTAGATGTCCGTTGATGTTGGGCATCTTGTCCAGCGTACACCTAGCAGAGGCTACAGGCTCTGATCCTTCCTACTTGTTTTAGGAAATATGCAGTGATACAAAGGTGAGTAGATAAAAATGATCTCTAGCCACATCAGTGCAATGTTAGTTCCCCAGCACTGTGATGCTAATTAACTGCGGATGTTGTCCACTGTTGATCATCTTAGTCTGAAATTCCCAGCTAATGGCAGTGTACTCTGCTGAGTTTAGGCAAGGTATTCACCATCATTCCCACTGTTCTATGTGACCTTGGATTATCTAATCTAGTTAGTTTTTAGGGTCAAACATTTTAGTAGAATGAAAGCTTTGTGATGGCTTCATAATGCAAATGAAAAAGCTGTTGATTTCTGAAGCCAAGAGCTAACAAGTGCTACTAGTGACTGAGTCAGGTTTGTTGTAATCTTTACTTTGAAGATACACTGGAGTTCTCAAAGGTTAATGAACCACTTGTGGTAGAGCTTTCCTTCACACTTTAACACCATTTTATTCTTGATAGAACCATTAACTTCTACACTAACCTTTCTATTTGTTACTATTACACACATTCTGCCCACTAAAGCTTTCTATTGATTTTTGCCAGAGAGCTTTTATAAAATGTAGGTTTAAATACATGGGTTTTGTGATTTTGCTAGCATTGGGTAGTATACAGACAGACAATGATTAATTTATATCTCTTAATTTATTTTAGATATATTTTATAGTCACTTCGGCAATATAGTTGTCCTTACATTTTGTTTCTTTACTCGTTTGTTCTAATACGGTATTTTTGTAATCACAAGTTTGCAATTCAGAAAGTAAAGTTTAAGTAAAATTTACATGGCAGGAAGGATAGTATTATCAAAATGTATTGATATACTGGAAATTCTTACAGTCATTCCAAACTTAGGATCTGATTTATGAAGAATGGTTCCATTAGGTCTGAAGACCAACAGTTATTCTCACCTGGAATGTAGTCATGCATTAGAAAATTATTTTTTTCACAGAATCACAGAATTTCTAGGTTGGAAGAGACCTCAAGA
>NC_048893.1:66282371-66291563 GCF_011077185.1 Oxyura jamaicensis | reverse complement strand
GGTCTCTTCCAACCTAGAAATTCTGTGATTCTGTGATTCTGTGAAATATTAGATTTTCCTAGCAGGTAAGTTATATGGATAGTCATGGGAAGCATGCTAGTACCTAGTCAGGTATTGTTAATTCTCATGTCAGTGAACAACACACAGAAAGCTTTTCAGCCCCATTTTGCAAGAAGGATATGCTCACCATACCTCAGAAGCTGAGTCAACAGAGCATTTTAAGGGTAAAAATAAATAAATAAATAAAATTAACTAGATTTCACATTCCAAATTTATCCTGCTCTTAACAGCAGGACTTTTCATGGTCATTCCCTTCTTTACTGTTATGGAAGGGCAAATAAATAATTTGCTGAGTACTAACAAAACTGTAATTTAGAGCAACATATCAAATAGGTACCAGTGAATTAGAAGACCAAGACCTCTTTCAAAAGCTCCTCAAGAACTACGTTATAGTTATTTAAAAGTACAGATTCCATTGACCTATCAATTTTAAAATAGAATCTCTCTGGAACTTCTGAAGTGCCAAATCTGTGGATTTTGCAGCTTTCTAGATCTGAGGTCTCTTATCCAGAGGTCTAGTTTAAATATATGGCTGCAGAAGGCCTATGGAGAGGCAAAGTGATTATCAGCACAGATCACCTTCATCTTTAGGCAATGCAGTTGTGTACTTCCTCCCTTACTGTAACGAATACATTGATCTAGAAGGCTTAGTATGGGAAAAATAATTCCTGATGTTAGATTATCCTGATAGGTATAGTAATATATAATAGTTAAAATATAAAGTATGTATAAGTA
This sequence comes from Oxyura jamaicensis, assembly GCF_011077185.1. NCBI lineage: Eukaryota > Metazoa > Chordata > Aves > Anseriformes > Anatidae > Oxyura > Oxyura jamaicensis. The sequence continues at coordinate 66,290,768 of NC_048893.1, read as the reverse complement.
TATATAAATATAAAATATATTATTAACAATAAAATGACTAATAATTGGGAGAGCAGATTATGATAAGTGAATTTACTACATCGAAGTCTCCAGATTGGACCTTGGGTCTCTAGCCCAAACTGATGTTACTGTAATGGCAGAATACTGAGTGAGGTTTTAAGGCCTGTGGACCGTCATCAGATTAGGTCATGATTCTTCAGATCTGTGAAACTTAACACATATATATGGAATAATTAGCTATTTAGCCAAAAACTCTCCTCCTGTCTCACAGTTATGGGAACACTGAAAGACATTGGGAAAGTTGAAAGATGACACTTGTATGTATGTATCCAAGTACATGCATGCAAATCAGCAAGAGCTTGCACATTTTAATTGTGTATAATGTTATTAAGTCAATTTTCTTCAAGTTTGTCTTCATATGTAGATCTCAGCATGCCTTACAAAACAAAGAAAACTTGAAGAAAATATTCTTAATAGCTAAGGTTGCATATTTAAATTCAGCAGGCAGCTCCAGGAAGGCATACTCAGAATAGGCAGCCAATATAACAAAAAATTCTCAAGAATCCCCAAGATATTTTGTGGGTGTATAAACGTTAAACAATACCAGAAACTGGTTTTTTAGTTTAAATTATACTGGATGCCAACAGGCTGTGTATATATAAATATATATATATTGTAAATATCACTTGATATTAAAGAAATTTAACTTACTTTGGAAAAAAAAAAAAAAAAAAAGCTTATCAAAGATTTCTCACTTGATTCATTTTGTGTAAGGTTTTTTCTTTCTGCAATAACAGAAGCAGTTAGTTGCATAAGTATGGGCCTTATGTCTCCTTGTGACATTGTGAAGTAAATCGAGAACTTTTTATTTTGGATCTTTGCTAATCCAGCTAAAAACAATACTTCTAATACCTGTTAGTAGAATTAAGGTTTATATTATTTTTCTTTTTCAGGTTTCTAGCCACCAGAGAAGAGAGTAATTACTAATCCTTGATTAAGAATGATTTTATGAAAGAGGACAATACTCCTGCTTTACAGATAATGAATCATAGAAGATGGCAGTGGGACATACCTGACTAGCTGCTTTGTTCCTAAACAAAGGTTTGTATGTATTTATCTATAAAAAGGCAGCCATTTCCACAACTGATCATATTAACCTATACCATACAGCAGCATTATAGACCAGGTTAGGACAGGAAGTGAAGAATAGCTTTTCCAATTAATGCCAGACAGGGAATTTCATTAGATAGAATGCAATTACTTGATCTGGAATTTGTCCAGGAGCTGGAGTTCAGCCAGGACACTAGTTTAACATTAAATTGCTAAATAAGTAAATAAAGAAAGAAAATAGAATCCAAATTAAAGGAGAATTTCTTACTTCATAGACATATTACCAAGTTATCAAATCAATATAGAGCATCTGTGACATCCAAATTGGGTTTCTCTGGGACCTAAAGATAGAAAAAGAAAAAGAAAAAAAAATACAAAAATTTATCTGGGGTGCATTTATTCTTGATAATTTCCAAGTTAAATATATGACACTCATGATTTTTATTACAAATTTGGAAAATTTATCTAGCTTTGACATATTTCAGCTGACTTTATACATGGATAAATAAACCTCAGAATAAAAATAAGGAGCTGGGAATTTATACATTCCAAAAAAAATCTCCCAAACTAGTGCAAATGGACACTCATGGTTGTTAAACACCTCTACCACAGAGAAATATATATGAGAACTCTAAAATGTGCACAAATTCAAATGATCTACTTGTACATCATCCACAAATAATATTACCATCACTAGTACTGAAAGTCATTATCATCACTTCTAGGATTTCCCATGGATTTTCCTAGTCCTTTTTAGAACTCCCATTAAAATCCTAGTGAATATCTGCATTCCAAAGTACACTAAAAATAAATCTAGTTAATCTGAGAGCAGCAGAGCTAATGAAGACTGTCTCCCAAATCCCCACTCAATATATCCAAGTCCTTCTCTAGGCTATTTGCAACCTCGCTCCACTCTTGCATTCTTGTTCAAAATGAGGACACAGTGCAGACACTTCCCTTCTGCATTTCCTAATTACTGAATAGAGAAGAGCCATCACAAGAGCTATATTTATGTTGCTTGGCCAGTCAGCACATGCCTGCTCCCAGAAACTAAGTAACTTGAGCTCACCACACAGTCTTCCTTGCAGCAGGAACCCTAATTTACATCACATTCTCTTGCCAGTAACCAGTTTCCACAAAATTGCTGGAAGTCCTACAGTAAACTTTGGTTGAAATTAATTAAAAGATTCCAAAGTTATTTGAAGCAGGCTTCCAAACAAACAGCATGACAGCATAACCCATATTTCCTTAAGAAGACAAACTAAAAAAGGAAACTAGTAGCAATTATTATTTCCAGATACCATGAAGTATCTGGAAAGTTCTTGACTAAGTTCTTGACTAAGGCCTATAAACACTATGATAGATATAATAAACAGAAAAATTGCCTAACAGAAGAAAGATCAGTAGATGAAATGATAACACAGCTTGCATTAATTAACAACAGAACTCAATATTCACAAAGGAAGTTGCCTTAAGTATATAGACCTGGAGACAAATTATTGCTGGAACTGAGCTCCCATTTGCTGCAGATGCAAAGACAAAGCAGACATTTTCAGAAATACCAAAAAGTCAGCAATCCCTATTTAGATAACAGCAGAAAAATACTCCGATTTTTTTTTGTTTTGTTTTGTTTTTAAGAAGAGTAGTCTCCTGCTGTTTATTGTGACTGTGAGCAAGGTTGTCCCAGCAGGAGCTCTGGTCATTTTAGCTGGGGGGGGAAGCAATGGCCTCAGATTGCCTTTTCTGGGCCTGACTAATAATAACTGTTGTAATAAACCCAAAAGTTCTGAATAATTGATTTAGAGTAGACAGAAAAAAATAAATGGGGGGACATCACACCAGTACTGGAGAGTCAGTTTTTATGATTCTTTGCCTCTTTTTTAGTACAGGTTTAAACATTGTTAGAAATTAGGAAGATTTGATGGGCAATATAGAAGTGACCTACATTCTGAAGAAGAAAGCCCTTATAGAAGACCAGTCACAGGCAGAGAAGAGCACTTAAAAAATTATGACTACATGACAACAACAACAATCAGTAAAGTGCACTGAAGCAACATTTTTTGCTTGGCAGCTCTCAGAAACCCCTTGAGAATATCACATCATCATTCTGAAAGGAAACCCAAACTGTATTTTCAAGCTTCAGATAAAACAGGATTTTCCTCAAATATCAAGATGTCTTTGTGGAAATAAAAATTCAAACCTCCAGAAAATACCCCTGAAAAGCAACCGTTAGAAGTAATTATAGTAGCTTATGCAATTGTCCAGGTGTTCTACAATGCATTCTGTAAGTTGATATCACCAGATCCATCTAGGAGGTCTTCATTTTACTGCACACTCAAAATTACACAGGTCAGCAATGCTCTCAGGAAAAAAAAAAAAAAAAAAAAAAAAAAAAAACTTTCCCATCAAATGCTGCATAATATACATTTGTCTAAGTGGTTACGCTTCAACTCCTTATTTATGGTTCTGCACTTATTTTTCTTTTAAATAGGAAAACAAATGAATAGATTTTCCAGTCTGTCACACAGCCTTGCTGTAGGAACAGTCAACCTATTATACAGAGTTAATCATCAACTTCAAAATGAATTTTGAAGGTATAGAGGGACTTTATATTTGCTGCACAACTCTGAAATCTCATTGTACCAGAGATATTGGTGTGCATAATCTCCTAGTAACTAGACCTAGAACACCCCAAAACCATGTGACACAATAGTAAATGATTAATTTTACAGGCTCAAGATGTACTATGTATATCCAGATGCAGTTATGGTACAAAACAGGCTTTTACTTCATTGATCTTGGTTTCAGGCAGACTGCAAACATGCATCATAACATAAAATGCAGGCGGAAACAAAGTTAAATAGTGGTCCTGGCACGGATCACAGTTAGGCTCTTTACTAGGGATCCTTCATACAATGGATTATTTCTTTGGTTCTGTTTTGCAAAAGCACTGGGCATCCTGCCATTAATTAGATATACATCCAACGAATGCAGGCAGATATTTCTCTCCTTCTCTCCAAAAAGGTCAAAAAATTTTCAGTAAATCAACACATATCTAGCCCCTCTACGCCTTGCTACCTTTATTTTACTCGGCCTCTCAAAGGAGTGAATTTCAAAGCTCTGGAATCTGCACAAGAAATGTACGGACTCTGTCACAGCCCCCTCCTGCTAGACTGACAGAAGTACTCTGTTGGAATGTAACAAAGCTATAACTTTTAAAACTGATCACCATATCTTAGTTTTTTTAAGGCTAGCTTTTTACACAGAAGTACAGCGGTAACTGATGCAGGTTATAAAGTAGAAGCAGTATGCTGGCCCAGTTTGGGCAAGTCCTGGACAAGCAGAGATCTCAGTAAGAATGAATAAGGTTACTTCTAGCAAGTCACTTGGGTGGTGCCCGAGCTACCTGCAGAGGTGTCAGAGGGTCGCCTCCAGCCACATAGCAGCCTCCAACCAAGCAGCAGACCCCTCCCTGTGGCAGGGAAATGAGCTCCTAAAAACCCTGTCTGGACATGCTCCAAACACCAGGGGACAAACTTGTTTACAGCTAGACAAGGCCTCTTTACCTGTAATGAGGCCTGAACTATGAGCTTATTCCTGGCTTCAAAAAACACACTAGGTCTGGGGTGCCTCTAGACAGTGCTGGGATCAAGAAGCAAGAGGAATTCGTACCTTCTCAACAAGCTCATATGAATAAGGCTTACCTTGTCATAGCTACCACTTAATCATCTAAACACTGTGGCTGGCCTAACTATAGGCTGAAATTACGAGCTTCTTAACCCTCATGACAATAATGACTGTTGATAACATTTATTTCTTTGTGTCAGCTCATCTGCCACATCTTCACTGCATATAAATGGAACTACTATTATATAAATTGATCATTAGTTATTATTAGAAAGATATCAACAACCAAAGTCACAAATACAAGTCCTGTTTTATATTCAGGTATAAAAGCTGTAGCAAAATCAAAAATCTGGGACATCTGAAGCAAACAGAGCCTTGGAAATGACTTGGCAAAACCATCTCTCTATTAGTTTAATCAGAAAGGGAAGATTAAACACTGCCTGTGCCAGGACAGATTGTAAAAGCCAAACGATGATCTCTCAAGCAAAAGATAGTTGTAAAGTTGAAGGCTGTAAAGATGAAGGCTTGCTAACCTCCTTAATGATAACCTTGTCCAATAATAGATTTGATTTCTTCCTCACAGCTTTTGACAATAAGGAGAGAATTAGGTTTAAAACAGGGGTTGTAGGTCATCACTTTCTAACACCACTAGTGCCTTAACAAGCCACATAGGCCAGAAGTAGTATGGTGCCATCAAATGTTTTATAATGAAAATCTATTTTATCACAGGCTAAAAGTAAATGGAGGGTTTCATTGTACGATTTAAAGAGAATATGGCTTAGTGGTTGAAAGAAAAGGGGGAAGGAAAAGAGTAGGCAGAGAACCCTAGGCACATAAGCAGCACGAGGGAGTGAGTGACTTGGTCTCTTTAAGAAGAGACTCAGGAGAGTTGCAAAGAAGAAGCTGAAGAGGGACAAGGACACTGAATACTTGTTCTTGTCTGGACAAGAAGAAAAAGAAGTAATGCAATCATCAGTTTGAGCCATGTAATGGCATTCTACCAGAGGGGTTCAAAGCAGAATGCTTTTGTATATTTTTATGAGTATTTTAATGCAGGAGATGAAGTGTCTCATCAGACTAAACCATAGCAGTGATAAACTATTTGTTTCCTCTCCATGAAGCATCTATCTCAAACTTCATAGTGGCATATGGAGCAAATGTACAGATTGCACCAAATATTTAAATGGAGTTTCATTTTCATGTGTGGTTTTGAATGTTAGCTTAAATAATTGTTTGAACACATAAAAACCATTGGTTAGGACATGTTATCACTGTCTAGCACACACCACATGGAGTTTAAAACAATAAAGGCTTTATACAACATTTCCAGTTGAATTTGTGGTTTGGACCAACAACTTGTCTAGATCAATATCTTCAGTGGATCAGATCACATGAAAGTGACATGATAAATAATAATGATAATAATAATGATTTTACATAAAATACAGCCTCTCCAGAAAGGGCAGTGACTGTTTGTATCAGGTCAGGTTTTGAAGGGTTTTGAGCCAGCAAAAAAGAGGGAGGGAACACGCATAAGTGTGGGTCAGTAAGAGCCTCTTGCCACACAGAGCTGGGGTTCACTACAGAGCTGTCTCCTGCCCCACATCAAAGATGTCATCAGTCTCTGAATTCAGCTGTCAGTCCTGTCTGGCCTCCATGGTTCTGCTTTCCTACCCTGTAGTGATTTCAAGGGGGCATAGCTGTGTGAGAGGTAACGTCCTTTAGATGAGCTAGAAACATATGGCACTGACCACATGTGGTCATTAAAAAGTCCCACGTCAATTTTTGCAAGGCTAACAATATTAGCCCCAGTATCCTGGCCAAATTCCAATATAGGTAATTATATTCTGGGTAATGACATACCAGCTAGTTTTATAAGGTTTAATATACATTGTGGAAAGTGGCTTGCACCTAAGGGCTCTGAGTTAAACTCATTGAACGGTCAGCTGGGATAAAATTAGAGGAGAAACTACCCAAGCATGTCAAATGTTTAAGCTTTAAAACCCTGGGAAGAATGAAACAAAAGAGGAAGAGATCCAGGAGTACTTTAGCATAATCAAGCAGGCTCACGCTGCTGAAGACACAGCTGGGATGGAGAGCTCACTGCTGTGAGGAAATGTGTAACAGTATCCACACCCCACCTTCAGCAGTGGGTGTGCATACATGTTAAATTACCAGGTTAAGAAAGATGGAGTGGTATGATGGAAAATGTTCTGTGGGTTTTTCTATTTGCCTTTTTTTTCTCCCTCCAGTAAAATCTAACCAAAACGGGCTCATACAAAAACAAGAATCTTCAAATACTGTACAACTGTTGCACAGCATCTCTGTGATCCCAATTCGAAATTCCAGAAGGGCTGTTTGATTTGTCTCATCTTGCCCCAGTTGAAGAAATTCAGCATAAAATCCAGCTCTAATCCTACCCTAGCAGAGTACCTGCCACGTAATCCTGATGAAAAGGTCTGAAGCTGATGCTTAGCCCCAGAATAACCTGAGTGACAGAAGACATCCTTCCAGAACAACACTAAAGTTAACATGGGGAATTCAGATTATGTCACTGACACCTTGTTTGTGGCAGAAAGACACTCATTTGCAAGGACCTTCCTACTTCGTTCAACATGTGTTGACATTAAAGTTGTATTTGAATGACATGAACCCTTGCTAGGAAACACAAGCAGACATTAGACCTAAGGGGGTGAAAATACAGGTGATAAGAAAACAGTTTGGCCATTTTGGTCCCATAAGGCCTTTTGCAGATAGTGCATGACATCTTATGCATTGTATGAGCCCGCAAATAAGCATCCGCAATATTTTACTTTGCAAAATGAAAGAAAAAAGTGGTTAAAACAAAATCTCAGATGGATCAAAAGCTGCAAAATCTGTTTCAGATTTTAAGCCCATTCTTTGGTCAATAGGATATTCAAAGCAATGACACTGCAATACAAGGAGTCATCTATAACACAAATTAAGCTGTGATCTTATGTTTTCCCAACTTATGAGCAGATATGGGTTTGTTTTAATGGTAGCATGCAAAATCCAAACGTCAACCTGTATATTTCATGTGTTGATGTATATATCCTATGCTCCCAGGCACACAAGTTCACATCAAGATCCTCATTGTCTTTCCTGCATTTCAGACTGCTGAAGATGGGAGACACAGATTCTCTCCCTGCTCTTCACTTACAGAGCACTGTTTCATCTCCTCAATTCCTTTCCCCATTAGAATGCGTTCAAACATAATTAGTGTAACATTAAAAATGGAGGAAATTTTGTAATTGCCAGTTGTTCTGTAGCCATGGTTACACCAGAGATTTATACCAAGTGACTCTGGCCCAAGCACGCACAAGCAGTTAGCTGGAACAGCAGTAGGATAATGTTTGTGTGTATGTGCAGGTGTGCTGACTTGTGTGTTTGCCAAAAATGAGAGAAAGAGAGAAAGAGAGAAAGAAAGAGAGAAAGAGAGAGAGAGAGAGAGAAAGAGAGAAAGAGAGAAAGAGAGAAAGAGAGAGAAAGAGAGAGAGAAAGAGAGAAAGAGAGAAAGAAGGAAGGAAAGACGGAAAGACGGAAAGAAGGAAAGAAAGAAGGAAAGAAGGAAGGAAGGAAGGAAGGAAGGAAGGAAGGAAGGAAGGAAGGAAGGAAGGAAGGAAGGAAGGAAGGAAGGAA
>NC_048893.1:66232220-66282271 GCF_011077185.1 Oxyura jamaicensis | reverse complement strand
AGAAAGAAAGAAAGAAAGAAAGAAAGAAAGAAAGAAAGAAAGAAAGAGAAGGATGGGGAGGGGCGAGAGGGGAGAGAGGCTGAGGGGGAGAAAGGAAGGAGGGTGGAGGGATGGGGAGGAGGGGAGAGAGAATATTCGGTGACATTTAAGGTGCTAATATCTGGAAGTCAACCTTTAATTTGACAGCTTTTAGTGCTAGTTAATTTCACTCATCCAGACGAGGTGTAGGAAATTTGCAGCACCTTTAAATTATCACGTTTTTCCACACTGCCTGAGGCCTATGTGGAATACCTGAGCCATACTTTCTGCCCCCCTCCCCAGCTCTCCCTCCTTCCCCCCTTTTTTCAGGTCAGTTGAAGTAAAACTTTCATTCCCTTTCTCAGACAATTAATCTTTAGCTAATTGAAGCAGGAGTGCTGCAGGATGGGTTTCACTGGGGCCTGTAAATCTCATTTAGCAAAGTGAATTCCAGGCACATGCTGCACCTAATGATGTGACAGGTGGGCCGCACCACAAGACAGCAGCCGCAGAAAAGTTGATTCTCATTAGACCCTCGGAGTCCTGCAGTCAGTTTTCTGATGGCTGAAGAACACTAATCGCATCTGTTTGCTGCTGGGTGGGGTGGGCAGGGGGGCCATGAAGCGTGGGAGAGGCAACGGTGAGAGAGGTAGGGGAGGGGGTCTGTTGCTTTCTTTCATGAGTTAATATCCTTGACTCCTGCCCAAAAAAACAGCAGGCCTGCCTCCCACCATGCGATCAGCCTCCATTCCGCTGACTCCTACAGGGTGCACCCTTTTTCTAATTAACTAGAATGGCTATGGAAAGCAAAGGAGGCCTTGTGTTGGGTGAACCAATTATTTTGAAGGGTATTAAGTCATCAGATTTACTTTTATCTTGATTGCATTGTGGAAATCGTGCATAATTAATGGTGGGAGCTTATTAGGAAAATGATTAGGCAAATTACACAGGTGTCGGATGCATTTTTTATGATAAATTTGCTAGAACAATCCTGCAATTCCATCTGTTCAGCTCATATCAGAATGTCACTCTGGAAGAAATTAATGGTGCAGAGTCGCCAAAGTTACTGGAGGCCCTGGATGCAGATTTATGTTAAAAAAAAAAAAAAAAAAAAAAAAAAAAAGTTAAAATTACCCACCAATTTCCTAATAAATACTTGATGTTACAGTTCAATAAATTACTTATTTAATCTTGAAAGAAAATGATAGTCAGCTGGAAACTGAAAAGTGGAGAAAGCATAAAACTCATTTTGTCAGTTTGATGTGTATGTAAATAAAAAATAATCATAAGACATAATAATTCTCTGCAGTGCAATGCTGACTAGAGACAAGCTGTCAGTATCCAAATACTTCTGCTAGGTATTTTTTCCACAGATACTACAGCTTGTCTTAGAAATCCTGTGCTGGCTCTAAGGTCACAGAGCTGGTTCCTTTTTCTGCTATTTCTACAATGTTTAACAACAGATTCTGAAATTCGCACACTGTGGGCTAAGTAGGATATCAGATACTATGCTCATATAGTACTTCTTTGACCTTGCATTTGTTAGCAACATCATGAGATTAAAACCTATAAACATATTCTGCTTCCAAGTGAGACATTAAATTAGTGCCTCTTTGTGCATACATGTGAAAGACCGTGCCTATATGAATCTGTAAAATTAGTGAAAGACTAATATTCCACCCCTGGAAATGGTGAGAAACTGCAGAGATGGATTTGTTATTAGTGAGCTAAGTTCATATCCCATATAACAACCACAGCATCATAGTAGCTAATATAGATTGATTTCAAAATAAATAAATAAATAAATAAATAAATGAAATAAAATAATAATTAAAAAAAAAAACGTGCCTCAGAGCAAAAGTCTCAGGAAACTGGTTCATGGGGGGACTGTGAAAAAGAAAAACTATTTAATCAAGACTGAGCAATTTAACACAGTCTGGCTACTGAAGTCTAATGAATTTTAGAAAGGCTATACTCTCATAACATGATTGGCTGACTAATCATGGCTTTGACTTTTCTTTCAGTGCTACTTTTAGTGGAGGTTGGATAGACAAACATTTAGCATGTCTCTTATCCACAGGCAGCTCTGAGGAAGGCAAAGACTTGATGTCAAGTGTCTTGGGGTCTGCATCACCTCAGATATGTCTTTTCAGTCACCATCCAGGCCCCTAGAAATAGACCAGAAAACCTGTGTAGCAAAGCATATGTTCTTTAGCCCTAAGAGCAGTATAGGGCTGTTCAGGATTGGAAGCCCGCCCGCAGGGATGACTTGGACAGCACAACAGGCCTCTGAAATGGTATCTCAACACTGTAAATGCAATATATATTCAGACAAACGATCTACCAACTACTTTCACAGTTTAAGGTACTTTCCAACACAAAGAGTAAAGGAGTCCTGGCAGGAAGGGTCTTGAGCACAGGTGACAAAATCCACCTAAGAAGCTGAGTAAAAGAGTTTATCTGTTTATGTCAGATTTGCATGTCTATCGGGATGGCTTTAAAGAGAGTTTGATGTGTGTTAAAGATGTCTTGAACATCTCCAAAAATGCAATGCAGACTTACTCCATTTTGTAGCTCCCTCCCTTTGGTGCCTCAATGACTACCATCCTGCATAAACTCCATAGCACTGTGTCTATACTATTTTATTCTTCTCTCCTATTCCTCAGTGTCCCAAGAGCTAGCTTACTGCCACAGGGTCGTTGGAAGCAAAACTTATTGGCAATGTGGAACAGTCAGTTTGGGGATTTCTCTTCTTTTCAGGCTCTTTAACTTGTTATCAGAATGTAAGTGAGCATCTCACTTTCTCTATTCTGGCATTCTGAAAAAGCATCTAGTAATTATCACCTATTAAAAAAATAAATTAAATTAAATTTACAGTTAAAGAGCAGTCCATGAGAGAAGTGCATTATTTTCCCCCTAATATCTAAGTCTTGCTAAACAGTGATGATACCAACCTTTCTGACCTTTGCATCTGTTAAATCCTTCCCTGCAAAGTAAGGCGGCTGATACCACTCTCCACTATCTGCACTTGTGGTGAAGGCAGAGGCACTGAATTTCAAAGAGCCTCTGTCTGTAAGAGGGGCCACAGCAGCAACACGATATGGATGACTTATGTCATTTGTCAAGCAGTGTTCAAATCATCTGAAAAAAACAGTTTCTCCTCCAGACTGTTTTCTAGGCTTATACTTTGAAACCTACCTTCATATGTTTCATTGTAGTGAGTGTTTTCAGAAAAATTACAGGGGTACACAAGCAAATGTGGTGAAAATGCCCTTCAGTCAGTTCATTACTGCCTGTTAATTAAGACTGTTGATAGATCTTTGTTTTAGTCTATGAAGGCTACAGAACAATGTAGATTAGTGCTGTTTAGCACAGCAGGTAACCAAAATGCAATTACTGCATAATATTAGAGAATATTTGAGATGAATCTGAAGTTAGGGTGCCTATCCATCCTGCATTTTAAGAGATGTCCCTTATCTAGTGCCTAAAGTTCTATGACCCATATCCAATAAGGAATTGCTAAGCATTTGATCAGATAGAAAGCATATTTTCAAGCAATCATTATTCAAAGGATCGGACACGGTGATACTAACATATGATTTTGTACCATGAATAAAACATTTCAGATGATATCCCTCAAAAAATCTATACTGAAATTTATATAGGTGAGCATGGGAGGGTCAGGTGAATTTCACAGAAGGGGATTGAAAACTGTCTGGATTAAATTAAATGGCTTAATATAAAACCTAGCAAGACCAACAGTCATGAGTTCAGAACAGATAGCCCTAACCATAAACTTAACGCACAGGTTACTTCCAAATTTCATGGGGTTCTGTCCTTATCCTATATAAGAAATTAGTACTATTTATTCCTAGAAGAGCTTAGCTACTCAGTGTTATTGGCAAGATAGAAAATAATATAGAGGGAAGTAAGCAACCCTCTTAGCAGCCCTCAGAAGTCCTCTGTAGTTCATGTCGTAAGCTGACAACACAGACAGAAAGTAGCTGTCTGGACACTCACCTGTACAGCTCTCTGAAGGATACCTCAGTCAGTTCGCCTTCAGATGCCAGAATATCACCAGGTGCCTTTGCATAGATGTGTTCAGACAGACCAAGCAAAAGCCCTAGCAAAATACCTATTTCTTAAATACCTATTTCTTAATCCTTATTATAGATATCTACCTCAATACAAACAGGCCCTTTTATAGTATTGACACTACAACATTTTTAGCATATCATAAGCTTGTAACTAACACCTAAGCATTTCCTAGTGCTACATTCTTTGAAATGTAGGTGGTAAAAACACAGTTATTTGTTTATCTGATTTTCTGAGTACATCTCCCACATAATGCCTTCAAAGTTTACATTTAAATTAGAAACAACTAACATTCAGGACTTGGCACAGTTTTTGCCCAAATCAGGTGTTCATTAGACCAGAGATCAATTTATACAAGTTTTTGAAATGTTTTTTACTTCCTGCCCTGCTGTTGAGTGGTGCAAAACAATACTTCGCATCTGAGATAAGTGGAAGGGCCCAAACTCAAATCATATATCAAAACACCATAGAAATGCATGAAAATTTGGGCATAGATTCTTTTGCTAGGTTTTCATGTCTTGCTCATTGATGCAGAAACAAGAACTTTTCCTGTGAATTGACATGTCTTTGAACATAGAGGGCTGATTGCAGGCTTTCACTAAAACCCCTTCATATTTCGTTTTAGAGATGTGGGTCTAGATTGATGAGGAGTGCCATTGGGATGCTGCTTTACAGATGGTCAGCAGTAGAGCAGGCAGTACATCTCTCTGGTGGGGAGGAGGCAAACCCTTCATTAAAACATCAGCTTCCCCCAGAAGCTCATATTGTCTGACATGCCTAACCTGTGTGCACATGTCAACACAGAATGCTTGCTAATGTTGCTGAGGCTGTAAATAAGGGTTCATACCATAATATGAGGGAGATTAATGAGTAGTGTGCTTCCTTCTCTGTTGGAGGCTGAAGTAGGTTCCCTATTAAAATACAGTATCTGTCACTGTCAATAGAGACATGCTGTGTGGGTGTGAGGGGAGGCTAAAGAGGTGTTTCTGAATCTAGAAGTGCCTTGCTTATAAGGGTCTAGTGCAAGGGATTGACACACTTGAGCAACATCAACAATGTGAAACGTATTTTCCATTAATGGAATAGGTCCAGTTATTTCTGTGGCCAAAGACAGGAGTATGAGGAAGAATAGGAGATATTCCCTTTTGAGGAAGGAGAGAGTTTTCCTTTCAAACAGAAAAGGAGAAAGAGAAAGAAACTGGTATCCTGTAGACACCAAGTAGCTTTCAGGAAATGGAGAATCACAGAATCACAGAACTGTAGGGGTTGGAAGGGACCTCAAAAGATCATTGGGTCCAACCCCCCTGCCAAAGCAGGTTCCTAAGAGCAGTTTGCCTAGGTAGGCGTCCAGACAGGCCTTGAATATCTCCAGAGAAGGAGACTCCACAACCTCTCTAGGCAGCCTGTTCCAGTGCTCCGTCACCCTCACCGTGAAGAAGTTCTTTAGCATGTCGGTGCAGAACTTCCTGTGTTCTATTTTGTGGCCATTGCCCTTTGTCCTATCCCCACAAGCCACTGAGAAGAGGTTAGCTACATCCTTCTGTCTCCCACCCCTCAGATATTTATAGACATTGATAAAATGCCCCCTCAGTCTCCTCTTCTCCAGGCTGAACAGACTCTGGTCTCTCAGCCTGTCCTCATAGGGAAGATGCTCCAGGCCCCGTATCATCTTTGTGGCCCTCCACTGCACTCTTTCCAGGAGATCCCTGTCTTTTTTGTACCGGGGAGCCCAGAACTGGACACAGTACTCCAGGTGAGGCCTGACCAGGGCAGAGTAGAGGGAGAGGATCACCTTCCTTGTCTTGCTGGCCATGCTCCTTTTAATGTACGGGAAAAAAGGGAGAGATCTTTCCCCCTCTTAGTTATTCCCATCATACATATTGAGAGTCTTATGAAAAATCTGGATGTCTACTTTCCTTACTAATGCTTCCTTATCTCCTTCCTTGTTCACTTCAGATTAATGACTATTTACTTATATAACATCAATTTCCATCATATCAGAATGTCTAATAGAACTCTCTCTTCTCTGTGAAACACTTGATACCATCCTCCAAGGAAGGATTATCCATTTTTACTCACAGGGAAACAAAGCACAACAAGGCTCAGTGCCTTGCCCAAACTTGCATTGTAAGTGTACCAGTGAAGAGGGATCTTAATTCTGAACTCACAGGCCTTTAAGCATGTCTTTGTTCTTGGGCCTGGCATCAGAAAATAAGGTTCTCCACATAGCCCATGCCTATGTTTCAGTGAGGAATTCTAGCAAAGGTGTTCATCTCTCTCAGACTGGTCCAAGAGAGATCTTTTTTTTTTTTTTTTTTTCTTTTTTTAATAAATCTTTCTTTAGTGTCTTAATAAGACACTTTCTAAGTGTCTTAAGTGATCAGAAGCTTACTTCATACAGTTGAATAAACAGAAGTTTAATTATATAGGCAGATGTATAACACACTGACTCCTTCTAGAACACCTAAGGACCATATAAGTTTATATGAATCACCCTTCTTCCCTTTACTTGGTCAGCCTTTTTCCATTAATCAGAAGATTGAACGAAATGAGTGTAACCCAGCGCAATATTGTCCCTTTTGTCCAAACACTTGCACCTATTTTGTAGAAGCTAAAAGAACTTGAGGAACATATCCAGCCAGTAGAGTCTTTAATTTGGGGAAAAAAAAAAAAAAAAAAAAAAAAAGGCAATATAGTATTTAATTAACATATTAATATCTGGTTAAGTTCAGCAAAAGCAAACAACTAAGAAAGAGAACAAAGAACAAAGAGCTATAATAATATAACTATATTCTGAAAATGGTGGGAAAATCACATTTTATGTTTGAGTTAAAAGAAAAAAGAGCTGGGAAAGGTTCTCACAGGTGCCAAGTACAAAAAAACTCATAAGAAAACTCCCTATAAATCAGACTAAATTTAACATAGAAACAGGCCAAATTCAGTTTAAAGAATGAAAAACAAAGGTACTATTTCATTGGAAGGAAAAGACATATTTATTTATTTATTTATTTATTTAATAATATTAAAACCAATTCATGTCCCAAAGTTCATTTTCAGATGACTTTTAGTAGAAACAATGGCACAATTCAAACTATGACCTGAACTATTTATTTTTAGTTCAGAAGAAATGTATATTTTTTACTTAAAGAGATTTTAAAAAAGGCAGCAAAAGACCCTACAAAGACCCTATAATTATCTCTCAAATACTTTTTATCTTGACATTACTATTATAAATTTTTCTCCTTAAAACAAACTTCTCTTTCGTCATTTTAGCTTCTGAGAGAAATATATATACATATATAACTTTTTAAAAATTTTATCACCAACCTTTCAATATTATATAGTTCAGTCCTACAATCAACATTTTATAAACTAGTCAGGCCTTTCTGGCATGGAAAGGAAGCAGCAGTCAATTTCTTAGATGGGGGACTGACAACTGTCAAAGATTAATGGCATTAATGTTTACTGGTTTGGCCAAGTACCACTTTTTGACATTTCATCTCAGTAAAATATTGGTTAAAACAGGTGCAAATACTTATGATGGGCTGTAACTTCTCTTTGTCTTCTGAGACCACAAAGCAGTGAATCCCATAAACACCTTTGACTCTTGGTAGTAGAGGGGTTTCAGTCTCTCAGCAGTCAGACCCTAGAAGAATATTTTTAACTCTCCTTTTCACAAGTAAATGATGGGAAAGACTGTGGGAAGTGCGGATATGAGGACTCAGAGGACTCAGGTGGAAGCAGTCATTCACACAAGTGGATTTACACAATGCTCTCTGGAGTGCTTCCAACAGGCAATGCCAAATAACACAAAAATTATTTGTATCCCTAAAGAAGAAAACAAAAATAATGGCTGGAGTTAGACCTCATGGAACCATATGCTGACACCAAATAACATGTAGCCATTGCCATTATTCTTTCAAGTGGCATTAGGATTTGTCACTAAGTGTATAGTGTATAATTGCTTTTTTTTTTTTTTTTTTTTTTTTAAGTTAGGTAGAGCCAAAAAGTACACAATTCAGACGTGTTTTTATATTTAATAGTTTGTAAATCACTGTAGAGCCACTTCTGCTAAAAATGACCCAACCCAGCAAATATATGTCAGAACCTGCAGTCAATTTAAACTGAAAGTGACAAATCTACAGTAGCAGAATGCAGATTTTAGAAAGTGGCCCCAGTAGATTAATTTCATACAATATTCCACCAGGGATTTTAATTACTGAAGATGGGGAAAATAACAACTTGCAATAAAGAACAGGAAAGCAATACAGAACATTCTAGGCATGACCACATTCATGAAAAGTCATTGCAAAAGTTCCTTAAAGTCAAACTCTTAAAGCCAAGCATTTCCATCTAAAAATGAAATTTTAAGAATTCTACATGAAGTCAGCTGCCGGTCTGTTCACTTCATTGATATAATCGTTGCCACAGCAAAACAGGCCATTTCAACTGGTCCATTCCAAATGGATCCTTGATAAGCAATTTCGAATGTTTCAAAGGTTGGCAGAAATCCTCTACCATGCATTCACTCTACTATATTGATGAAGGAGCAAAGAGATTATTTTCACACCAACTAGTCATGGAAAAAAAAATAATAATAAAGTATATTATTTAAAAAATATATATAAAAATTAAAAAGAAATATATATTTACTGATTGGGGAAAACAAGAAAACAAGGAGGGGAAGACATGTGAAGGATGAGCCACATGAGAGAAACTAAATAAAATTATCTATAGAATGAGATTTTTTTTTTTTTCTGTAAAATACCAATACCATCAAGAAAAGTAAACTAACAATGTAGTCTGAACAAAGTCAAATAACATTCTTTTTCTGCAACCTTTTCATTACCTAGCTGATTATTCTTCAGTGCACACGCATGCACACACACAAACACACACACAGTGCAACAATTTATTTCAATGTAATGCTGCCCCCTTGTGCTTTTTTATACTAGGAAGTTTTTGTCAATAACCAACATTTGTAGCAACTAAAGAAATGCAAGAAATCAGCCATTCCCTCAGCTTTCTAGGCTCTGAGCTTTCTTACAGATTTTTTCACTTGAGCAGTAATATGATCTTATGATCTTATGCAACAATCAGCAGACTTAGAGCCTAAGGAAATATAAAGCATATATTAACATAAAAATTAAAAATAAGGTAGAAAGAAAGCATGCTGTGTGGGGGTGAAAGACTGAAAATGAAGACAAAGGTCAGATCAAGTAAAGTTAAAATAATCTACTGAAAATAAGTGGAAAATAAATGTTTAAGTTTTATATGTTAAGTTGTAGTATGCCAACATGAAGAAACAGGGTTTGCAGAGGAAAGAAAAGAAAAAAAGACTGGGTAAGATGAGAATTAGCTCAGGAAATCTGAGCCCTTCATACAGGAATCTAGAGCCAATCAGTCTTGGTTTACCAACTTTCAGAATCCTTGCCATAAGGACTTGTCTGGTGGCCCATGTGAAAGGCATTATGAACTTTTGAGATGATCATACTAAAAAGGTACCTCTGCAAAAATTTAGGTCAGAGTCAATCTACCAACTGTCTTCCTTAGAGATGGTCCCCCATTAAATTGTTAAGTGGTTGAGCTACAGGGAAGAAGTTTGCTTGATATCATTCCATATGGCATAGTCTGTGGCTGAAGACAACTCACTCTAGCATCTTTCAAGAATGCTAAGATTTCAGAAATTTCATAAGACAAAGTAAGGCATTTAGGAATGATACAAAGCCATGGATGTATAATATCAATAATTACATCCATCTCATGGCTTTGACCTTTAAACTACCCCTGCATACTGAAGCAACAATTCTGTTTGATAACTATTTCCTGTAATTCCATATGAATAATAATGATAATGCATTCATTTACTTCTTATATGCATATTAGGCAGTAGATTTTGTTTAAAAACATACTGGTTGTTTTCAAGCTTTCTCAAGGCTTGCTGATTATCAGCATGCATTTCCAATCACTGAATCACTATACATAAATATCTATATACTTTGTGTGTGCTGTATCCAGGTTACTGAATACATTTGTGACCCCCACTGTTCTTTTTTTTTTTTTCTTTGCTGAAAAAGTTGTTGGTAAATAAAGCAGAAAAATATTTTTGGGTCAACAAGACTGTGATAATTACAGGCAACTTTTAGCTATATATATATATATATATGTAAGTATTTTGTTTTGACTAAACAAAAGATTTCCATTTTCAGTTAGAATTGAATTTGCATACAAATATACCATATTTATAATTTAATTATTTCTAAGTATTGACAAAATTAATTATTTGTTTCAATCTGAATGACACCTTCAATTTGAACTGAAACAATGTTTCAGTTTTTCAGAATGTGAAAGAAAAAATAAACATTTTTAATTTAGCATTGACCTGAAAAAATTTTGAACTGTGTTGAAATGGCTTTGGCCACCTGAATACAACCCAACATGGTTATTCAAGGAGGTTTATTCAAGGAGGTCTACTGTAAATAGGTTTTATATTCAGAATTTCTACTCTTTGACTTGTTTTATTACTTATTACCCTTCTTATTAATTCTTGATATAGAAACTTAACAGATGTCTTATGCAAATCTGAGTGTCTATAGTGTATTATTAGAACGTGTGAAGTAGTATGCAAAGTGACATCCTCTGGTTTTGTCCTCTCTCTCTTGAATGTAGATCTAAAAAGTCAGTAATTTAAGTATATTGTCAGCTTGTCTCAAGCTATGTTACTTATTCTTGAACTATACATTCTCACTTTTCTTCTCAACCTACACCTACCTCTCACATAAACAAAATTAACTTGGCCAGAGCCACAAGTTGGGTGTCATCCCCTATGGATGAATGACATCCTCCGTGGATGAAAAAATGTGCTGTTAAGCAACTATAAAACCAGTAAGGGAATGGTCTGGTCACAATACAGGCTCTCTGTCTCACCACCCATGCCTCCAGGCTGCTGTTGGGAAGGGAAGGTGCCACAGAGGTAGTTTCTGGGGCAGAAGGGGTTGTGGTAGGGGAGACTGTGGCAGCCTTTCATTGTTGTACCATGTTGTACACTGAACTTGGGATGTTGTACCATGTTGTACACTGAACTTGGGATTTGGGGAGATGTAAGTAATGGCACTATTACTATTTGCACATAAGCAAAGCTGTGCATATGCAACAATCTGATCAGCTGCCTGTTATTTTGCCCACCAGCCATCCTAATGGTAGCTGTAGAATTGTAACATTTCTTTAAATAAGTTAAATGGGGAAAAAAAAAAAAAACAACAACAACAAAGTTTACTTTCAGTCGACATATTTTCAGTTGACAGCATGGCTAAGGCTACAGGAACTTTTGGCTAATGATAGTCCTTCAGAATGAGCTCATAAATCAAGAACAACTTTTACCATAGCTAAATACTTTCTAAGGAATACATAAGTAATTCCTGTTCATTATTTCATTTCTGGTTTTGTGAGCTTTGAGGGAAAAAGATTGCTAAGCTTAATATCCTAGTGCTTATAATTTCTTCCAGTTTCCCTAACTCAATTCATTTGGAATCTTTTCAGACACTAAGCTTGTCTTTTCTATTATTTGACCTACCTTGTATTTTCCTCACTTTCCTCCATTCTCTCTGTATTCACAATCAAATATATTTTCAGATAGATTTATATTTAGTATGTTTAATAAACTTTTGCTTTAGTTACTGTTACAAATATTATTAAAAGACTTAATACACATAACCCACCACCTTCTTCCTAAATTTCAAAATTCATTTCATTATTCACAAAATCTACAGACATCTGCCTTAGCTCAGACCCTCCTGGATACAGAAGGAAAAGTCCTTTGGGGGCAAGTCAGAGTAAGAGGGAACTTACGTTTCATATTGTTTTCTAAAGTTTTCTTTGACATTCTGTTGCCTACACTAAGATTTTTGTGAAATAAGGCTCCTAAATTAAAAAAATAAAAATAAAAATTGAAAATTCTTTGTCAAAGTTAGGCTATGTGAATGGCCCCCAAGGTATTAGGAAAGGGCTGTAGTAAGCACAGTGCTACCTGATCAAATATTTAACCTTGAACAAAATCTGAAAAGAACTTGAAGTTAATTTAATTATTGCAGTATAACATGTTGTGTGAAAAGCCAGGCAGTCCAAAGTGAATTTTTAAGTCTGTCTCAGACGAAAAGTACTGGCAGTATAAGAAACAATTTAGCCAATTAATTTCTAAACAATTTCTGAATCTATTTGGCACAATCTGGATCAAAGCCAGCCTTTTGTATTAAAAGTGAGGAGTCTTGCCCCATTTACAGAATGGAGACTACTTGACTTGCATGTAGTGTCCTGTTTTTACCAAAAGGTCTAATTCAGGACAAATGTATTTGTGGAATGACCCAATCACACAGTAAGAAAGCAGTAACTGTTGTAGTGGCAGAGCTTATCCACAAAGTTTTGCTGCCTGAGTCACTGGCTGACACCATTCTTGTACATGACAGCTTGAATGTCTGTGTTAGCTTTGTAGCCAGAAGCATACAACATTAGAGACACATCTGGAAATTGGGTTTTATCTCATCTAAGCCCAGAATCTTCAGTACTTCTTAGATTTATCTGGGATGAAAGTAAAACCTTTCCTAATTGCTTGTGTATTTCTATTTCCAGTCTTTCTTAAAAAAAATAAATGAAAAAGGCGAGGGGGGGGGGAGGGGGGCGCGTGGAGAGGGAAGACTGAAGGAGGAGGAGAAATAATGTGTTCTTTTTACAGACTGATTCATCTATAGATAAAACTAAGTTTTGAATAATTCTTATTTGACCTAGACAATTTAACTCACTCCTAAAGATATATATACATACTTATATATATACTTAAAGTTCCCTACATTCTATTTGTGAGTGAATCCCAGATAAGTGTTGATTGAAAACATGTGCAGCACATCTTGTGAAAAGCCAATAGAAAAATCAAAATAGTATTACTCACAGTGAAACAAGAAGCTTATGACAGGGATATTGAGACTTAATTCGTGAGAATAAAAAAAAAAAAAAATGGGCTGGGTTTCAGAAAGGATTTTTTAATGGTGAGATCTGCTGAACTACAGCAGAGTCTCCCAAGACAGAAGTCTTATTGCATGAGTTTCTTAAAACAATGCAAAGCACTCAAGAATAGAGTGTAGGGAACAATCTAAATTGGTCCCCTGGGTAAGGACTAGCTGACCTAATTGGTATTTCCCATCTTTAATTTATGTGATCATACAGTATGCTGTTATCTTTTCATTACTTTAACCCACAGGGTCAAACATTCCTCCAGTGGAGTTCCAGCAGCACTCAGTTTGGCCCATACTATTTAAATATGAAATGAATTTCAAACACCACTGTAATCAGCCTTATGAAATAATATTTTTCTCAAGCAAGGAGACCATGTGGTTCCCTGATAAGAAATATAATTTTATCAATAAAAACTTTATAAAATATAATACCCATCAAGTAGTCCATGCCAGAAGAGCACTAAACTACTTAGAGCAGTAAATAAAACATTAGTTAAAAGTATTTGGATTCTTCCTCACATTATTGCAATGTTTTATTCATGTCCAACTCATATTCCCTTCATTCTGTTAATCTAAGTGACCAAGATGTGATCAAACAGCACAGTTCTATACAGTTCCACTTCTTTGAGATTGCACTGCACCTCCATCACCTTCAGGGCAAGAGGAATGCCATTATGGCAGTCTCAGTTTGTAAATACATGCCTTTTAATTTGTCTGTCAATCACTTTTCACTAAGCCACATCACTAATATCAAGCAAAACACATTCTGGAGCAATCATTAAATGATAGCTTCTGCAAAATAGCAAAAACACATTTTCTGAAAATAAGTGAAAATGGGAGCCCAAAATAGTTATATTCAGAGATCTGCCAATGATGCTGAGATGTTGTCTTTAATAAACAGAAATATGGATAATAGTCCTCTATGGTTCAACTTTTTATTTTACTCTTGTTGTGTCAAAAAGAGGAAACCAAAATCTCCTAAAAACTATTATTCTGATTTTGATTAAAAATGCTAAGTTAACATATGTAAATGATGTGCCTTTGCTTACTTATCTGTAAAATGATTTTGGAGTCTTTCTGAAATTATTGCAAACCATCTCATAGGAGTTGCAACACTATGTAAAATTTGTAAACGTGCAGCATTTCTTAAAATTTTAGGTATTGAGAGAGTTGCTCCAAAATACTTCATCTAAACTGGTTTGTGATGGACAGACAAATAAATGGTTAACAATCAATACAGCAACAACTCTATTTTATTTATGAAAGCCAAAGTTGGAACTACTCAGACTCAGAAATACAACTGTGCTGCCTCACAGGAGCTGTATCAAGAAGCTTACGTATCAAGTCTTTGGGACTAAAACCCAAAGATGCACTAAATTGCAAAGGAGGATGACAGTGGAATATTACAGAAGATGTAGATTATGTTTATAATGCAGGAACATCAGAGGAATTTCCAGTCTCTCAGACTGACACCCGTGGTCTGACCACATCCAGTCTCCACACTGGATCTCACCTAACACTGAAAACATGTTAGAATTGAATAGCAGTAGTCCCCACAGTCAGCTATGGAAACTATTCTTTTTTCAGCCCATTTATGTCATTGATAGAAGATGCACAGAAACTGAAATTCTGGTCATGACCACTTAAGAAAAATATTCATTTAACACATCTCATGCACTTTAAACATGTTAATCTCCATGAGGATAGGCACTGAGACCTATCAATAGGACAGAATCCATATTGAACTCGACACAAGATGAAGTGTTCAAGCTTTATATGACTGAGGCTGCAAAATCTGACGGACTATTATTCTCAGGTAAAAGAAGTTATAACATAAATTGCATAAATTTCTCCTAAAAGATTTTCTTCCTGTTTAAAATTTTGACTTGGTTTTGTCAAGAGCAAATATTAATAATTTTCTTTTAAAAAGGAAAATAAATGTGTGTTCTCTTCTTGTCATTTTGTTTCCATACCCTGAGAAATATGCTACTTTTAATCTTGTTTCAGGAAAAATAATAATAATAATAATAATAAAAAGTAAAGACAATCATATGAAAGATGAAATTTCAATGATAGTTACTGTGTGTCAAACAGGTGTATGAAGCCCCGTACATAAAATGCTTTTATCATCTGGGGAAAAAAGACCCTGAAAAATCTATAAACTGTCAGAAACAGGGTGAGAATTGTAAAGCCATCCTATCTGCTATACCAAAAGGCTAGTTCATCAAGTAACTTACAAGTTAGAGGAACACATCACTGTTGAGGGAAAAGTAATTTGTTGTAATCATTTTTAATTATAGTTATTCTTAATTATCTTTGCTGTATGTTTAAACATTAAAATACAAACAGTGCTGTCATAGCACAGATGGCTGGTGCCTGCTATGCAGACTGTCAAGCTTCATTTGAACACCACTGTCATTTGTCCTTACAGTTGTAACTTAAAGTAATAATGCACTTTCTCTGAACCATAACTATTCATGTTTTAAAAAGAATACCTACCATAAGGTATCTAAACAAAGATATTCTAAAGCAAAAACCCTTTCTACAAGTCCCCCTAAAGCACAAAGGCATTTGAAACCTGAACCCCAAAACTGAATGTTCTACTAAACTCATATTCCTAATGGAAATCTTAGTTGGTAACTCCAGCTATAAGCATCTGAGATCAAGATGTTAAGGGCAGGGGAGCAATCCCTACAAAAGGAACAAATTACTAGATTTTGCTATCCTTCCTCATCCAATTGCAGTTAGTTTTGTCTTTGAAAATGTTTTACATAATAAGTAGGTGGTTGTGGTGGGTGTTCTCTTTATACTTCCACATACATTGATACAAGTATATTGTTCCTTGTTGTATTTCCTTATAAAATTAAGTACCATTTGCCCTAAGCCAAACTTCAGTATTTCTGAAATGAGATATCACAGTTGCTGTGAATCTCAACCCAACAATGTCAAAATAAATTCAAAATTAGATGAGAGAGGTCTTCATTCTGGGAGACAAATGTTTCTTCAAAACAGTACCCAGGAACATGCAGAACAGAGGAGAAACAAGAAAGAGCTATAAATGAAAATGCATGAGAAGCAACTGTGACTGGCCAAAGAAGTTCTATAAGGAAATCTGAAAAGTGTGCCTGGATAAGGATACTATTCAGTATCTGGTATTTAGTATCCAGTATTCCTGGATACTAATGTGAAACACTACATGGAAGAACATCAGTGCACCGTAAAAGAGGGATGAATGGATGCAGGAACAGCAGCAGGCAGGCCTCTATGTTAAATAATATATTTAATTGTGCAATGGTCACATGTCACATACAGGTTTGTAGTATTGTGCTATTTACATTCCTACTGTCACCTCTACTTTGCCATTATTCTATCGTGAAAGTGGTAACTTGTTTTCTCCAGGAACTCCACTAGACTCATTTCAACTATTTTGCAAACCACACTTGACATGCGTATTAACAATTCCATCACTTTTATGAATAAATATTTAAATTCTTTCATTCTCTATTTCCATAGGTTCTTAAAAGCAATCCTAATTTGCAAGACAATGCAACTCATTTGCCTGAAATAAAAAGAGACTATTTCCATCTTGCAAATAAAAATATTTAATGAACATTTTCTAAGGATAGTAGAAAAAAAATGTGCATTTATTTGAACAGACTCAATTTGGAATTCTTACTGTGGCAGGAAACCCAACCCATTGCTCTGAGGGCATGGAATTTCTACTGAGGCCTGTGGCTCAACACCACAGATGAAAAAGTTACCATGAATAAATCGGATACAAAGCTCAATTTACACTTTAACTACGTAGCTTAAACAAGTATATGGATTTCGAGAGAGGTCTTCACAACACATCTAGCAAAATGAGACAAACTTTCTGATTGCATTAGGCCATCCTACAATGTGAATGTGAACTAACTGTTAAAACTTAAATGGATGGTTAGTAAAAGTGTAAAGTTGCCTGTTTGGGGTTTGTACATCCATATCACGTTTACTTTATTTGGGCCATTACACTGCTCTACCACTATGGATCACTTTATTTGGGTTCACTACATTGCTCTATCACTATGGTTCACCTAATGCTTGTTTCAGGAAAAGAAAGTCAAGCTCATTCTGTAAAGTCCCTTACTTCATTCTTAATAACAGTACCATATGCATCTTTCAGTATTTTATGCCATTCTTTGATGGCCAAATTCTACAAATGGGCACTTTTTTGTTTGGTTGGTTGATTGGTTTTCCCTCAAAATTGGTCTTATTTAATATCTCGTTTCTCGCATGTCTTCAAAAAGATACCGTGTAGTAGTTTCTGACCTGGTTTGAAAGCCTCAGTATTCCATTATCAATTTGCTGAGCCTCCAACTGCCACACTGTATAGTGTTAATTTTTAATATTATTTTCATGCATTTTTAAGGTAAGAGATTTTTTTATTTATTTTAACTAGAGTGCAATAATAGCATCTCAATATTAAATAAATAATGCTACAGTGTTGAGACAATTATGAATTTTTGACAGTGCTGATATATTATTATTTCAGCTACAGAAATTAATCTGTTTCATGTATTTTGTGGGCCTTTTTGTCCTCTTTTTTGATTTTTTATTATTATTATTATTATTATTAAATTTGTCCAATTGCCAAAATGCTTCCTTTGGCTCTACACTGACTAACACTTCAGGGCTGGATTTCTTTTTTGCTACGAATCAATCCAACACACAATTCGTACCCCCATTTCCAAAAGATCTATAACAAGATTCTAGAAAAAAATAAAATGATAGCAGCAATGTTTTATGAATCAGGCTCTTTTGAAGTTAGATAGTGGGATTAAAACCTTTGTGAAAATTCAACATGGTATTGTCTTAAAATCCAAATCAGTATAAGACCCCATGATATTTTACAGGTCTTCAGTCCTTCAGAAGACTTATTTCTCTCTGAAGAAAATAGTTTGCATGTATGAAATACCAGATGTACCTCCACTTCCTAATAAATCTCAAAAGAAATTAATGAGTAGGGAACTGGAGACATGGTTTTAAGCCTAAACTTTTGAATTAAGAACTATTTAAGAAAATTGTTCTGGATCAATATACAAAGTGATACTTCATATAAAAACTGAATTTTCATTTCAATAAGAAACCCCAACTGGTCAAACTACCACCACCACTCCCATTTCCCTCCCCCACATTTTTCAAATGAATTTTAAAAATTGTTTGCGGATCTACTGTGAATTTTATTGATAAAACTGAGATAATAGTATGTACTGTTAGAGACATGAAAGAGCTTTTGAGATAAGTGTTTGTGTTTGTTTGTTTGTTGTTTCCAATGAAAAATAGAGCCATTTCAATATATATCAGTAGATTAAAAATTCCAGAGGGGTTTCTCAATTTAATACAGATTCTGGAGATTCAGTGCTCACATCAACATCTTCAAAAATTTGGGGGGATATGATTTTGTAGTAAACATATTCAGTTGTTGCCAGGAGAACTACACGCAATAGAAACAATGAGGCAACTACAAAGATAATGGTTCCTATGCACTACTCTGACGCATCAATATGCACTTTCCCTTGCTCAGGTTCTCCCCTTCTGTCCCTTATTCTCAACCATGCCGACTTTTAACTTGCACCGTTAGTAAGAGAGCTGAATTGGGAGCATTAGAATCCCCTAACTGATCTTTTTTAAAAATATAAAGTAAAGTTAAAAACCACTTCAACAAAAGGTAAAGCATTCTGAAAAGCCAAAGACACCTGCAAAGGTCAGCTTTAAATTAGAAGTCAATGCCATTTGGGCCAGAGGAAGGACTGGGATAAGACCAAGAAAACTAGAAAGGGAAAAAGTAGTAGTGAGAATAAAATAAATAGACAAAGTAGTTCAACATTTTCTATAAAAAATACTGAGCCACATGACATAGAATACGATGCATTTCTTTATGTTTAGAATATCATCTAACCATGCAACATTCTCAGAATATGAAAAGGTTGCAAGATATTCAAGGCAGTATCTTCAAACAATAGCAACTGACTTAGCCATCTCTTCACAATTAAACCTTAGGTGTGGGACTGTGATAGCAACCCCTGTACATGCTAACAAGACATAACAGAAGGGGATGGGGAAAGAGAAAACCACAGCTATTGCTGTTCAGTCAGAATAATTCCTAGAAGCTAGGCTTGCCCAGTTAAGGGATTGTGGCAAGGACTAATTAGAACAATCATCAGTTTTAGTAACCAAGAACACACAGATCTGAATGATTTCAGAATTGGCACAGCTAAAATGTCTCTTCATCTTTGCAATTCATTTTTTCATGCTGATTGCCTGGTGCTGAGGACCAAAGGCATCAACTTCATATATTACAGAAAAAACATTACCTGAGAAATAAGATTTTTCTTTTATTTCAAATACCCTTAGATATGGTTGTTATGTAGTCCAGAGGAATCCACTTAGACATCCGTACCTTCAGACATATCAGAGGTAGGAAGTTGGAAATCAAACAGCTTTGAGAAACAGGAGGAAAGTATGTCTTTAAAATGATGGTTTTCCATGGTCTGGAAAGTTACGTCAAGATAAATGCTTGAAAATCAGAGTCTAAATCCATTTTTAGGTATCTGATAAAAAAAAAAAAAAAAAAAAAAAAAAAAAAAAACTTTCAGAAGTAAAGTGTTATCTACCAGATCAGACTGGAGTCAAATCTCAGTTTTCAACACTATCGAAAATCCTTCCATTTCCTTAAGTGCATGAATATGGATTTGAGAACATAAGTTCAAGTAATGTTTTAAAATTTAGTTCATATGTATGCACCTTAGGATCTTCCCTGAGAACCAACCATCCTCTTTTTATTATTTTTTTTTTTCCAAGCCATATTAAAGGCTACGTAAAGGTTATGAAGTTGCAAATATTGTATCTTAAGAGCAAGTACTAATTGGCCAGGCCCTCCCTGAGGATACATTTTCATAGCAACTTCTCAGAATTAACCCTTAAAGATTAACCTCCTACAGGAGTCACAGTAGCCCAATGAAAGATTATGACCACGCACATAAGTGACTCTGAAAGCCATAAATGACAGAGTCTAACTCCTAATAAAAAAATAATATAGACTTTTTATCTTCTCTGACCTCTGTCTCAGGGCACTGCCCTTTTGTATATATAGATGTGGACAACCTCAGCACAATGGTATGATAATGGTATGGCACATAATTCTAATTGTACAGGTTGGAGATCCACTACAGAGAAATTCAAGGTCAATGACAAGCTAGGTAGTATATCCAGATCATCTTCCTCCATGCTTAAATTTTAGATAGTATCCAGAAAGCTACTTTAGTGCCTGAAAAGCCTAAGCATGCATAAGTGAACTAAAGTGCAAATCATGGTTCATTTCTAGTATTCTTTCTTACTTTTAAAGGTTTGACATTGGCAGAGGAAGTCAAAGCGTTTCTAGCACAAAAACAAACAAACAAACAAACAAAACAAGGGTCAGAACATCAGGGTTCAAAAAATTAATGCTGATTTACATGATCAGTGGATTTGGCACATGATATCTAGCAACAAAAAGGTGCATAGATATTCCATGACACCTTTAATCACTGGACTGGTCATTTGTCATGTTCTACTGGGGTCTCTGTGTCAATCAAGTGGATGTGTCAATGTTCAGTGCATTGTGCTGAATACAAGAGACAACACAGTACCTTTCACAAAGAGCCATACAGTGTTTTTGGTGGTGGTGGTGTATTTGTTGTTGTTGTTGTTGTTTGTTCATTTGTTTTTCCTGATTCTATAAAAGAGCAAAAGATCAGCACATCTGAGGATCAATCCAGACAGGAGAGCCAAACCCAATCATAATTCTAACTATAAATAAACCAGAATTGTCTATACAGTTGCTGATTTGACTTCCCTTCAAATCTGTAGGTGTTCGGTCTTTGATTAACCCTATCTCCCTATGAAAACCTACCAGGTATGTTGACTAAGATTAAACACTTATGCAACTGGTGATATTTTTATTTCTGTAACAATATACTGAGGGACTTCATGCTGGGAGGACTAATTAGTATCCAATCCTGTGAACCTTCCTAAATCACTAAGAACAGAAGAGAGTTCATCAGAAGACCCTTGCAAAGGAGCAGGGAGTACTCAGGTCGAGGGATGAGTACAGTGTGACTCTACATGCAGCAAAAATCTACAAGACAAACATTTCGTGAGTGGGAGCACAAGGCCACAATAACACCCTATGATATCGGCCATAACACTGTATCATGCTGACTGAGCACCAAATTTATGCTCTCTAGGCCTCTGAATCCATGGCCCTTCCATAGTACACAGATTATATGGGTTAATGCATTGTTTCTCAGGTTTTGTTACATAATGTACCT
Source organism: Oxyura jamaicensis (assembly GCF_011077185.1). Classification (NCBI taxonomy): domain Eukaryota; kingdom Metazoa; phylum Chordata; class Aves; order Anseriformes; family Anatidae; genus Oxyura; species Oxyura jamaicensis. The sequence continues at coordinate 66,260,805 of NC_048893.1, read as the reverse complement.
CATTCATATTTAAGACATAATCATATTATATAATATACCTTGAAAAGATAAGTCACACATGCTTGATTTGCCCAATGCTTTGTTCAAAGCACAGTATTCTAACCTTTTCTCACCTTCTCCTTAAAAGGATATTTACACTATTGAGGTCACCAGGAAAAAATATTCACTACTTATTTTCTTCTTCAAGAATTGAATCAACTAGCTAATACAGCAGTTCCTACACAAATTTATATTCTTGGCCACTTAGATCTCAGCCTAGAATTATTTTACTTTACAGCCTAGAATTATTTTGCTTTACACACACACACAAAATTAACACATAAGTGAAAGAATTAGCTTCCCCACTTAACAGGAATGGAATTGCTGATTTTTTTTTTTCCAATATATATATATATAGTTCTATTTTGACCTTAAAACTGACTCTTATTCTGACTCCCATTGTACTTTGTTCACTCAGCAATGGGAAGAAAATCAAAGTTCTCTCAATATTTCATGGAATCTACACCAAATAAATTGCATAACTTTGTCAAATCTTCAAGATAAGGCTTTTGAAAAACACTATTTTTCTTAAATAGTACTTTTTACATACAAAACCAGCCACACAAGAAGCTTTATTCATTTTGCACTTTCTGGATATAATAATTTAATTGTAAATTTACTTTATATAGAAGTTAGTGTGGACCACTTAACTGAGGTAAATCTGTTAATTTTTGTAATAAATCTTAACACAGAAATCTGTACTTCCTTTTTTCTTCTTCTTCTTCTTTCTTTTTTTTATAGTCCTTATCAAGACTGATGATGCTGTAAAAGCTTTTTGGAACAGATGGTTGGTTCTTGTGTGTGATGTTTTTCTTTCCTCCTCTATTTTTTTTAAAGCATATATTGTTAACATTTGACCTGATGTGTTCCTTTGAATAGTTATTCTGGCATCTTTAAAGCAAAGAAAAAAATCTGAGATTTCTATCCTTATTAACAACCTAAATATAATTTAACAAACTAAGAAATGTCAAACATGCTTGTAAATAGTGCTAAGCATGGTAGATTTGGTGTTTTTCTGCATCAGTTTTAGTTCTGTTGTGTGTACGCATTACCTTCTTTAGGTGGGTGCTCTTAGCAATTAAAAAACTGAACCTGTGTGGCACAGCATGATCTCAGTTACCCTAGGCAACTTAATTACTTTAAGGAGTTTCTCAGTACATCATAGGACTGGATCCCCAGTTCTCTTTCAGCTGTTGCCCAACTGAATTACCAATGGGACTCCTTGACTAAGCAACAACTACTTAAGTAGGCAAATATTAAAAGGTCTCTACAACATATAAGACATTGTTAAACAATGCCATGAGATATACATAGCTGCTGTCCCAGCAGGGAAGCATTTCAGAACTTGGTGTTACCAGAACAAGGAAACAATAGGAAAAAAATACATCACACATAAAAGATTTAACAAACCTCTGTGCATACTCCCAGGCAACTGCAAGCCTTTTACTCATTTAGTATCTCCACATACCCTTTGCTCAGATTTTAAAAAGAGACATCCTTTTTCATCTCTCCTTTGTATGGTGGGGTGGGGTGTAGCCTCTTCTTCTACAGTGTGATAAACTGTTCCTCTTGCTCAGGGCCAAGCAACCCATTTGTTACAAACTTGCCCATGGAAGTCTCAAAGACAGACATATGAAATTCCTTTCACCCTTATAGACTTGCAAAGAATAAACACTGCTGATAAATCATCTTAACTATTTGTTGAGAAGTAGCTTTCATGGGTTTAGCAAGAGGTGCTCAATCATTATATAATACAAACAATTAGAAGCGAATGAAAAAATCAAAGATGATGTAAGGAATACATAACAACAAAATAGGTTTACACAGGTGAAAAATATCTTCACATTTTGCGACTCTCCTAGGCATGAGATTATCCTGAAATTTCAACCTTATATAGTTTGGTATAATAATATACCAAAAATGCAGTGAAAACTGCTCCATCCAAGATGTTCTGACATCATACTTTTAGCTCTCAAGAAGATAAAAACAAAATTTACAACTCTCAGCTAAGAGTTTCCAAAAACAAGCTTGAAAATCTTAGCATCCTCTTTTCTGAGATTATGAATTTAAAATCCTTGTGGATGCCAGAGGCTTTTTTTTTTTCCTGTGAGGATCTATAGCACACGTCATTACTTACAATGCAACATTAATGCTTACTATTTTCTGTCACTTTAGCACAATCATCTTAACCTAAACTGTAAATATTTTGAAACAACATAAAATTAATGCATTTTTTCTATATTTTACTTACATGCCTGTGAGTATGTGTGCATATAAAAATATTCCCATGTATTTCCATATGAAAAAAAAAAAAAAAAAAAAAAAAGTTAACAGAGAATTAAGGTCGCCTACATTAATTCCTTAAATCTAACACACATAAACAGCACAGTGCTGAACCAATTTTTGCTAACTGGAAATCCAAGTCTAAAAGAATCAAGAACTATTAGTGATGAAGTCAAGATTAACATCCAGAGTAATCTGTGTCCATATCTAACATGTAGACATTCAGAGTCATTCTTCTCCACAAATAAATAAATAGATAAATAAATTACTTCTAGTTTTCATCAATATACTCCCTTAGATAGATTTACAAGGGGGCTAGAGGAAGGCTGTCCCTTCATGGGAAGTGCATGCTGTGATGCACGTTCTGTTTCACAGTAAAGGTTGTGCTGTTTCAACATACCATCTTCATTTACACACGAAACCCCACCCTCGGTGATGCAGTCAACTCCTTAAAATAATACTCAGACACAACATCTTAATTTTAGTCTCAGAAACATTAATGCTACCAACTCAGACATTAGAAATATATGTAGCTGATTTATACATTAGTAGAGAAATTAAAGATCGAAAAGATTTATTAGGGTTACTCTACCATCCCCCCAACAGAGTATAATTATTCCCCATCGTATATATTTTTATGGTAATTGGACACTCAGGGCTCCATCCTCCAGAATTCTAAGTGTTCTGGACCAGTCCAGCAGCACAATTATGTGTGTGCATAACTTAGTGCTTGTACAATCCCTCAAAAGTTAAAGTAGGTGAACAGTCCTTCCAATTTAAACACAGACTGAATTATTTTGCAGGGTTAGGTTCTGAGACTCAGCATACAGTAGAACAGAACTAAATCTTTGTTTATTCCACCTTTTCATCTCTACAACTTTCCACTGACAGTTGTAGCAATGACAATGACACCAGTAGTGAACTCAAGCTATTGGCACACTCTTTCTAGCAGCAACCAGGGCTAATATTCACTGAACATGTTTGCACAACAGAATTGTATTCCTTTATGTGTGTTCACGTTTCAGCCAAACCAACTAGAGAAAAACTTCAAGACCACTGCAACAAACACTTGGGAAAAAAATCCTGTCCAAAGCAAACCTTAATCCAGCAATAAGCTCTATGTAAATTATGCTTGCTCTATAAGCCTGCTTCTGAAGGAAGCATGATATGTTGCTCCAAAATGGTGGCTGTCCTTCTAGTTCCATGGAGAAATGAAAGCAGCAGAGCAGCTCTGTTTCATGAGAGTAGATGTCCACCTCTTTATTGTATGGTGCAAGTACACATACCTATGTCTTTTTTTCTGTTCCTTCTCTCCTTTCTCCTCTATTTTCCTCCATGCCTCCATAAAGCACTGTACATTGTATAAGCAGTTATATAAGGAAAGTTCTGCAATCTCTAGTCTTGGATACATCACCACATCCAAGAAGAACAGGGCTGAATCAGTATGTTAAAAGTGATTTAAACATATGTTTAAATGTCAAAATGTATTTAAATGCCTTTAGGTTATTTATATTACACACACACAGGAAACGTATTCTATTCCAACAAGCACCTTGTAATACTTTAAACAAACATATGAAACATATGGCTAACTCTCTGCAGATGTGCATGAAGTTTATAATCTTTAATTTTTATTCCAAATACATTAATGTTTCTTACTTCAAAATGACCTGGGTAAACTGTGAAATTTGCTTAAGCTATTAAGAGTAAATCTGTCACACTGACAATTTCAAGCAGTGTCCTTATTGCTAAAAGGGCATATACTGTGTGTTACGGGCTTAATGGCTATTGCTTTTTGTCCTGATGTACATTAGTCCTTTACCTTCACATTTATTTATTTCCTGATAAGCAATCAATGTACAAAAATAGAAAAGCCAAATGGAATAAGAGTCTGGTTCTTACCTGATCTCAGTCTAACAAAAAAGGTTTGTTGTCATGAGTAGAATAAAATCTACAGTTAGAGGATTTTGTCACTGATGATTGAATAGATCAGTATGAGAAAGCATCAGAACCACTACAGTTTGTCTTGTTACTAAAGGTTAGAGGTCTTACACTCTACTTAAGTCATTAACATGAACATATGCAGGGCTCAAGAAATTTATGTACATCTGCTCTGCACAAGCCTAGCTCTGCCTAGCTCTGTAGCTGTGTTTAAAACCCCATACTTTTAAACTGTACATGTCAACTATATTTTATTCATGAAAAAACATAGCTACTCATGAAAATAAAGACAATGCATGTATAAGTATTTGCAAGACAGCTATACACATGTGGACTTACTTATAATTGACTTTAATGGGTTAACATATAATCATGAGACTTGATTTTCAAATGTAACATGGAAGCAAAATAGTGAAAAGAAAAAAAAAATACTGCATATTGCAAGATGTACTGTGGGGTTTAGAATTATTTGCCCTCAAAGAAACAGACACAACTTTCTTTCATTGGTGATACAGGTTATAAAATATTTCAGTCCCCTGAAATAACTGTAACTTGAAAGTAGTTTACTTGCCCTTGTCACCAGCCTTGCATCAAGGGAACAAACAGTATTCCCATGCCCCTCAAAACAGTGCATTATTCTACCACCAAAAAAAAAAAAAAAAAGTAAGAAAACAAACAAACAAAACACCCTAGGGAATACAGAGAAGTATTCAAAATGAAAAGTAAACGTGTAAGCTGTTTTGGAGATAGCAAATGATCAAGGATAAATCAGAACATAGAAGGGTTTACTCCAAGTACCAGAGACAATTTCAAACAATGAAATATCATAGAGTTTCAGAAGAAGACAAGTGGTGGAAGGTTTCATGAGCTGTGTCACTTACAGCTGCACTAAACAAAGTATTTATGGTGTACTGTGTAGAATAATTTGGCATTATTTCAGAGAGGGTTAAACAACTATTGACCCAACAGCTCTCTTCATTATATCTCTGGTTCTAAACATCACATGTTATGTAGATTGAGAGGTTAGGGTCACGCTGCTGGGAAAAAAAAATAACGTGTGATGTTGTGTCAGATGTTCCTGTACATACAGCTGAAATCACTGGGAGCAAATTTATGCAGGGCAGATTTGTGGATGACCTTCTAGTTTTGTCTGTCACATGAAACATAATGGGATTTTACTCAAGTGTTTTGTATGAAATTAGTAGCTAGAGCCCTGATCCTGTTCTCAATGCAGCCACTATATTTACTGTACATGCAGAAATACACTTTCTCAAAAGATAGACTTTGGAAGTCATTCCTATTCAGCCTGCATGTCTTTTATAGAATGCAAGGATTTCAAAAGATAATGCAGAGGAGTTGAAATCATTAATAAATTACGAGGAAGAAAGAGAATCAAAACATGAGACTGAAAAAAGAGTTATGAAGGAAACTTGATCACGATGAGTGCAAAGCCTGTTAGAGACAGGCAGCTGATACAGAGGGGACTGCAGCCAGACAGGAGCATTGCATATGCGCTATTCCCTACCCACTGCATTGCCTTGTGGAGACAGACATCCTCAGTTACTGGTTTGGCTGGCTGCTGGGGCCATTGATAACCATATGAAACCTTGGATTTCAGTCGAGTGCTTTTAGATCAACTCATAGTGGGATGGAGTCAGGCTGTCTGTCCATTACAATCCACATCGCAAGCACCTAGAGTTTAATCTAAACAAGGGACTTATGACTGCAAGTATATCACTATATTGGCGTATCATATTGACTTTCTGATAATGTTCTAAGCCAGTCAGGTAAGAAAGAGAAAGTGCCACTGGGTACAAATTGTGGCATCAATTCTCTGCCAGACTGATCAATTGAATTTATATATTACCTCCAGCTACACACTTAAAATCTATAGTTTCACTTCCTCCAGTGTGCAGCTCACAGTTTAAATAATTACAAATACAAATGAATTTTAAAAGGATTTAGCTGGTTTTAAATTAAAAATGTGTGAACATTGTTGTTTTAAACACTCTAAATTATTTACTAATATCACCCAACAGATTCACTTTTCTCTTCTTTCTGGCTTTGCTTGATATTTTGGATCCCTGATGCCTCAGTGGAGTTTAACATACCTTTGATAAACTGCAAACAGTAAAATAGTACTCTATTTTACCCAATTAAAAAAAAATATATATATATTAAATTCAGTCTATAGAATAAGTAGCAAAATATAAGCAGTATGAGGACTGTTAAATCCTACATTAGAAACAGGCAAGCTGTCAAGAGAAATAAACAGTTAAATCTCAAGACTAAGTGCTTAAAGTTAAGCAAGGGTTCTGTTATATATGACCACTGAGTCATCACTGAGTGATATAATAAACTGAGAGAGTTACAAAAAATCCTTAGTGCATTACAGAAGAGGACTCTGGTTATGAGACACACTTGTTGAGAATGATTTACCTTAATCAAACATTGCAGCTGTTTTCTGTTTTAATTATATCTTTTTGATTAATCTATAAGAAAATTGATTCACAAGATAAACATTGCATCAAAGTAATAAATTAGGTCATTTGAACTTGTGCTAAAAGTGATCACCATCTTACATTTTCCCCCTATTTTCTGACTTCAGTCTCTTAATTGTAAAATGATTCATAAGCTTCTTCAGAGATAAGGGACAGATTTGATGCACTGAATAGCTTGTGCATACAGAAATTGTGAAAAGTGACTTCAATGAGTCCTTACAGAGCTGGATCCAGTCCTGAATCACAGCTAAAACCTCCCTTATATGTCACTATTGATATATTAGATTCCCAATTTACAAGTGCATTGCTTATTCCCTGAGCAGAGAAATGGGATAAAATTCCATTTGCCTTCTTGCTGGGAAAAGGTATAGGTAACTCTATATCTGTTTGTCCTCACTATTCTTTTTTCTTCAATGTGTTGAGAGAAAGAACAATAATCTATTGTGTAAGGATTATAGCCTAGCACATAAAAAGATAATGTTGGGAAATTTGCAAATAATTGAAGAAAGGGTATTATTGGTTTGAAGGAAAAAAAAGTTTTGTTCTCATTAAGTGGATAAGTGTACCTCACAAAAGATATGTTTGTCCACGTTACCATTTTTTTTTTATTGTTCAAGTGAAAATTTGATGTAATTTGAGATTTTTTTTCCCAGAGTAATCCTGCAGTTTTATTCAAATACATCTTCATCAGAGTCAACAGTAGCATCATCAAAGTGTGTCAAAAAGGCTCAGTCACCCTCAGTTCTGTTTTAAGACTGTTCTGTTTATGGCATTCTTTTGTAAAGCCTGAATTAGGAGGAAGCTGCAATTACATTCAATGTATAACCTTAAGAAGTTGAAATCTTACCAGAAGCTCAGGTTGAATGTAAAACAGAAAGTCATTTTTCGCAGCACTGACTCCCCAAATTCATCTAGATCACGCTGGAGAGGAGTTTCTTAATCTAAACTTCAATAACACGTAGAGTTATTGGGTATCCTGTAACACACTGGATGCTCATAATTCCAGTTTGAAGTATCAAGGCCTACATAAAAACATATACATTATTACACCCCCACCCCCAAATCCCAAATTCCCATTTACTTTCAATCTAGATAATTAATCTGAGGCTGAAAGACAGAGAAATTCTGTTGGTTCACCAGTGTTCCAATACTCTGCCATATATCACCACCACAAAGCTTAGAGCTGCTGCTTTTCTGCTGTAGCCTTCCGCTTACTTTCCTAGCTGTTCTCCCCAGATCTCTCCTGGATACTTCAAGCTACCGCATAGCCATCAGTAGCAGTTGTGGCAGTAGCCTACAGAGTAACTCATAAGAAACAGAAAAGGGGATAGAAATATTCAGAATCCACAAGGCTGGGAGGAGGCTAGACCTAAGGGAACACCATTAAGGACCCATAAGGCTCAAATTTAGGGTTCACTCTTGTTTTCCTGAGTGATACTACCATGTGTGAGGAATATCTTTAAGCTTAATGGGATTTTGAAATCAATAAGAATCACTTATTAATGGTTCAGGGAAGTTTTTTGCACTACAGAGTGTGAATTTACAAGATGTTAGATATGCTGCCATAGCTCTCATTCTGCAGTGATGCACCACTTCCAAAACAGTGAGGTACCTACAGGAAGACTGTTTGAATAGGAAGATATTGTGGGGTATCTGCATGCTCTGAGTTTACACCACAATTTACCTTCCCACAGGGCTTCCTTTGTGCACAAGTTAAAGCGTGTGAAATCAGTACTGCCAGCCGCAGGGAGATTTTTGTAAATTTGTAATAATGTCATATACCTAATATTTACAGAGATGTTTCTGTAAATATTTATTCAAATAACTGAGACAGCTAGATTTAAAAGTTTCCATTGAAAGAATGAGTTTCAGGATGGGGTTTGATAAACATTTTTTTTTCAATACTGATTTTGCATAAGAGGTGTTTTTGTTTGTTTGTTTTTGCTATTAGTTCTTATGGAAACCAAGGAGTTTTTAATGTGGCTGTCGTTCTTTAAAGGTAAAGTAAGGTAGACCAGGGTTTCAGAGGGAAGCTGTAAACTGCACATTGGTTGCCATCCTATATTCAAAGCCAAAGCAATAATCCAAACAACCAAGTCTTTTCATCAAGAGGCAATAACCAACAGAACTGTATGTTGCTACCATGTTATGGGGTACTCTGCACTGTGGCAGAACCATTCTCACATTATATACCTAGCAGATATATGTTCTAGCAATTTTCATAGGAGAAAAACATCCCTTTTAACCATCTTTTCCTCCCTATGTGAAATCTACCCTGATTTATGCAAAATATGATACAGATTAGAAGTGATGACTCCATACAGTTAACCTCCTAATATATAAACACTTCTTCATATTCCCCCTCCACTTTCACTGCAAGTATCATATCAGTATTACTACCTTAGATATGAAATAAATCATCTCCTTTTTCCTTAGAAAAGAGTATTTGTTCAGAAAAAAAACGTGAGGAAGCAGCCTGATCTGTCTGGTATTAAAGTCTTGTTTGACAAAACAAATTTGCAATAAACAGTCAAAAAACAGGAGCCATGCTAGCTAGAATGATAGAAAATCATGTTGAAGAGATAAATGGATCACTAAAGAGAAAGTACTTGAATTTTCATTACAGATCACTACACTATCACTAAAGGTTTCTGAACTTGTCTGGCTTGTTGGTCTTGTGCACTCCTCCTACCTCTAACTATTATGCCTAATATCCATATTTTCGCATACCTTTTTAAAACCTATACATTTCATCCTCTGAAAATATCATTAAAAGATCTTTTTAGCTATCAGAATTCATTAATTTTGATATGCATTGGCCTAAATGGTATAAGAACCTGTTTAGTGAGTAATAATGTGAACATCATACCTAATGATTCAGAACTTTCATGACATAAGTGATGGTATTTTGGTGAACATACGGATTTTAACTAGAGCTTGGCAGCACAGGACCCTTGTTTAGTTCAGCTTGTTGGGCTGCTGGGGAAACTAAATCAGAGGGATGACTAAATTATTAGTTAGGATTTTTCCCTGTCTGTAGACTTGTAAGTAAAATGCTACTGGAAGCCAAGAGATTTAGTTATAAACAGAAGGCTAGCTTTCTTTTTTTTGTTTGTTTGTTTGTTTGTTTGTTTGTTTGCTTGCTTGCTTGCTTGCTTTTAAGCGCTGTAAAATTAGAAGAATTTTTTTTTTTTATTCACATAACTTCTGCAGTGCACTGAAGGCTTAAATAGTCAGGACCCAGCGCTCATTTACTGCCAGGCCCCTTGAAGACTGGCCTGAACAAGGTAAAAGAAAGCTTGCTCTCCAGTACTTCAGATTCAAGATGAAACATGGATTCATTTCTAGGAAGTGCAGAACTAGTACTGTTTAGTCTGGTAGTAAAAGGACAAGAAAGGAGTTCAGTAAGGTGTAGATCAAGAAATACTGATTTCTACTGAGCTTGAGTTGCAGCAAAATATGTATCAGCAGAGAGGTCTAGATTTAACTAAGATAAAATTTTGACACAAACTGGTATCTTTTGTCATCAGTATGAAAGCATTAAGATATGTCAGCAATATTCTGCTGTTGTTACTGGAAACTTTCCAGCTTAAAAAAGTCTGTATCTTTGCATGTTAACACCAAACTCATGGCTCAACTTAAGAAATGGAACAAATTACTAGAAAGTAATTGGAAACAAATTGCTTCTCCAGTCCAAAACAAACTGTCTTGTCCATACTCTTTCCCTTTAGTATTTCCATTTTTTAAAAGGGATAGTCCCTGCTTTTATCCAGATAGTACTTTCCTTCTTACCTGGGTCATCCTGTAACAGTTATGCTACAAAGAAAAGGAAAAAAAAAAAAAAAAAAAAAAAAAGTTTATAAGTAAATCTGACAGGTACAACTTTGCTTTTGAACTCTCTGTGTATAAACCTGAATGAGTTGCAAAATCACCCAGTCACAGAAACATTACAGGAACCATCAAAATAACATTAAATCACAACATATTCTATTTACCTTTTCTTTCTGGGGAAGGAAGAGATTTTTTTTTCTGAATATATCTGTCTTAAAGAGTTTAAGAAGCTGCAGCAAATCAATAGTACTAGTGCTAGTTTAATAGTACTGGTTAATAGTACTAGCTAATAGTAATAGCACTAGTTTAACCAGAAATATTCTATTTGATAACAGTTGATATTCAGGTAATACAGACATTCTAGCAAATACTAACTTACAATAGGGGACAGAAGAGCTTTGAATATAAATTCATTAGACTTTAATTAACTCATAAACTTTCTTTTCCCACTAGCACCGGATTTTAGACCTTTGGCCAAGATGCAGGTGTCCACTACAAAGGAAAGTGTGGGAGTCAGACTGTTGTGCAGCAAATGTCCTTACCCTGTTATGTGTTTAGTTTCAAAGCTACTAACTGAACATCTTACATGAGCCTATGTTTGTGAGAGGGGGAAGTGCAGGGTGGGAGGTAAAGGAGAACCCTTGATTATTGACAGTTCCAAAAGTATAATGATCATATGTGCAGTATAGCATATGCTTGGAATAATGGAAGTGCTTTAGAATAAATATAGGCATTATCTTTAATGTTTTGGTTAAATTCTAACTCAAAAGAATAAATACATCACTGCCTCCATAATTTTTTTGACATATTTATATTTGGTCCCAAACTGTAGTTTTATGATTAAATTCAAAATCACCACTTGCTCTTAATTTTTTATCCCCAAAATGACTGCCTTAAGCTGGTAGATGATCTAGTCCTAGGATATTGAGTTACATCTCAGAGAGTTCTGGAATAAGTAGTGCACTGAAAATTCAAGATCTGTGTTATTGTTTCTATTATTACTTACTATGACAAAACAAGCAATCAAAATATACATAGACAATGACTTTTTAAAATTAAGTCCAAATTTTGCATAACATTCTGAGCATATTTTTAGAAAGGGCAACCCTCAAATTTGCAGTAGGTACCAATGTCAATGGTATCATTGTCAGTTGGCTTACTCCTCTTCCAAACATCAGCAGACACTACAAGTCTCAGATATATCTGGAATAAGGACTGGCATGTTTAACTCTATTGAAAAACAGAGAGACTTGGTAGAAACATTTAAAAAATAAGAAGTCAAAAAAAAAAAAAATCCTAGAAAATCAAAAAGTAAAGGTAATAAAGAAGTTAGTCTTAGTGTAAGTTTACATTAGAGCAATTTTGTGCTCTATCAACTTCAGCTAGATGACTTGCACAATGAAGACTAGGTGAACTTTGTTTTGCATGGGTCCTAACCAGAGACATAAAAACAAAAAGTAAAAATAAAAAAATCTGGGATTGTAGCTTAGCACTCTTATGTACTTTTCAGCTATAGATCCTTAAGTGTTTATAAAGCTCCAGAAATATAATTATCTTCATTTCATAGCTGAGGAAATTGAAAGGCAAAATTAAGTGGTTTGCTGAGGGCCACACAGTGAATCATTTGAAGAGCCAAATTGTTACTGTAAATCTCTACACCTAGGCAATGATTACACTGCTGTGACTCAGACAAGATATTATTCTAGAACATCAATTGCTGCTGTGTAACCAGTGTCACACGCTGACTCTTACACACTCTTTGTTACCTACAACTGCATGGATCTGTTCTTCAAGAAAGTAGGTCCTCTTCAGAACTCCCTCCAAAATTTCTTGTAAAGAGGCAAAATTTCCAGAGCTGAAAGTTTCTACCTAAAACAGTTAAAAAGACTATTTAAGAGTCTAACTTCATTTTGACAGCAAATTCATCAAAAGAATCCTGTAAGCATATCATTGCCATGTAACCTTCCCCATTCATCCCCCAATGTATCTGAGAAAAAAGCCTGGGTCACCCTGCCATAAACTGCATTGGCATCTAAAGCACAAAAGAATAATGGCATTTTCTGATAGCCACAAAATAAATAATTTTGGAGAAATATTTTGAACTCACTTGAGGTGTGAGCAAGTCTTATCACTTGTAACTCTGTTCTAATATATATTACTATTAGTTGTGATCTTTTACAAGATTTTACAATCAGCTACATTGTTCTCAATCTAATGAATGTTTATGAACTTGGGCCTATTGCTGCCCTTTATCAAGTGGGCTTAGTGTTTTTCAGTTCACAAGCACTGTTAAAACCTGCCCTAGTTAGATATTTAAACAGGAGCTGGACATTCTGAAATCTCTCTGCTGTCACAGGCTTTGAACATTTGCACCTCATAACATCCAAACACTGTCTGCATACACATTAATTTCAAAGATTTTTGTAGACAGTGCTATTACTCTCTCTCGTAACACCAGATTCTCTAATTTATATAAGCTTTTATGAGGTTTCTGCTAACGGGACCATCTATGTGAAATACCTTGCATCCAACTAAATAATCTTACGGCATTCAAGAAAATTTATTCCATTTAAACAATTAAGCAATCACTTTTCTCATACTGTATAGTCTCGAAAAAAAAAAAAAAAAAAAAAAAAAAAACATACTAAACATTTAATAAACAGTTTTCACACCACTACAATGCAGCTCAAGCTGTTGAATTAGACTAGGTAGGTATTTCTATACATTTTAGAATAGGATTTCTTGGAGAATAAAATAATCTGAGAGTATAAAAGGTAAACTAAAAGGCAATGCTTAGGAGGAGTTTTTACCAGCATGTCCTGGAAAGGAGCTGTCATGTTTGAGACATCTGAGGATGAGATTCCTTGCTAAAAACTCTACAATGGCTTACTATTTCAAGCCCTTGTGACAATTTTACTAAAATTAGACCATCTCCTAGCCATATGTCAGCCATACCCATTCTGTTGTCTCATGTTCCCTTTTGGGTGAAGATGAATCTATCATAGCCCATTCCAATTTCAGAAGTGCTGCAGAGTCCATGGCAGCTGAATTCCACCACAGAAGTGGTATATTTTAGCAGTAAAACCAGGCTCCTTTGTGAACATCTAGAAAATTCCTCAGTGTTTCCCTAAACAAAACCTGATCTTTTATTATTATTATTTATTATTATTATTATTTTCTATTTTTAGCTCCAGAGTTAATTTTTGTAGACATTTTCACAATGATTTTCTTCTCTTCACAGATGTATTAACTTCCAGACTAAGAAAAACTCACAGTGATAATCAAGTCTGATCATTGGTGAGCATAAGGACTCTTTTACAGGGAGATTTGATTTAATTTTAAAGATGTCAAGCTAAGGTGAGTCTATTACTTCCTTAAAGAAAATAATAATAAATAATAAAAAAATAAAAAATCTGTAATGTTTAATTATAAAAATCTGCATATTTTTCAAGATAGAATTTGTTGAATACATCTGCAAAGAAGAAGGCCCCACCTGTCAGGTGTCTTATATCTGTTCACATAAATACATATACAGACCCATAAGGTACATCACATCCCTAAGACTCATTTGCCAAAGTGTATGCAGTGGTTTTTCTTTTCAGCTTTCTCCTGGTATTTATTTCCATATTCTTCCTAAAGGGCAAGTCCAAAAGGTGGATATGGTCTTTCTGGTGTAGGGTGTAGAAATGAGGCATAGTTCCTGTTCCTGCTTGTCATCCGCCTAAGAATGAATTGTTATAAGAGCTCCTGATGGTAATCATTTCTGAGGACCCACCAAGGTCGTTTTCCAAGGCACTGTTTTCACAGATAGTCTCCTTGAATATCTGTCTTAAATGTGTTGCTTAGCTTTTGAGTATGTTTCACTGGTTCTTGACCATCAATCAGGCAATTTAAATTAGTTAATAAAAGTAGATCTTCTTTCTCATTGCTGTGTTATCCAGTTTTGTGTTCACCAAAACCTTATGTAAATGGCTAGCAAAACCACTGAAGAGTATAGGATCATACTTTGATCCATGGTACTCACCACCAGCAATGATTTAACTCAGAGACATTTCTTCATTAAAAAATTCCATTTTAACATCTGTCACTAGTGCAGTTTTTAATCCATTTAATGCTACTTTTTAATCCAATATAGTTCCTATAGATTGCTTGGGACACCTGTTTGCTAGTTTTTTAAAAAGATGATGTATTCTGGGAAAAAATAAATAAATAAATAAAAATGTAACTTGGAGAAATCACACTATAAAATAAAGGCCATCAACAACTCTGTGTTCGTATCAACCTAACTAGAACTCTACACCATAAGTAGAGGGGAAAAAAAAAAAAAAAAAAAAAAAGTATTATATTTGTTCAGAAAAATCTGTTTTGCACAGTGTGGTGGGAAACGTTATTTCTACTAGTCTTCCAAAGTAGAGAAGTTAGGTGCTTACAAGACAGCAGAGCAGGATGAATACCTCCATTTCATAGATTTTGAGCAGCTGGTTAAATTTAGCATCTCAGCTACTTCCTTTGAGACTTTTGGGTCTAAAGTAATCTAAGCCTGTTGATATGAATATGCTCAATTTTAGCAGTTGCTGCCTTACCTCTTTCTTTGTTACAGATGGCAAACTTTCATTTCCATCCACAACATCATATGGGATGGATACATCCTCCTGTTTAATTCCAAGTGCAGAACTGAAATATTTATTAAACATTTCTGCCTTTTCTGCATCATTATTTATGACTTCTACCATCTGCATCTTCAGTGGAACTATATCTGACCTAAGATTCTCTTTGATACTAAAATGATTTTAAATGGCCTTCTTGTTGTTTTTTAACCATATTGGCCACTGACATTTAATGGAGTCATTAATTTTTATTATTATTTTTTTATTTTTTTTTTAATCAGTTATTCATAAGTCTGGGTACAGAACTTATCCACTCTCTTATTCAATTCTTCATATATCATTATTTTGATTTATACTACTTTTATATGTTTTAATCAAGGCGTTATGACTACTGTACACATTTTGTGTGTAAGTGAAAACAGTTTGTGTCCTTGAACAATTCCCAGTTTTCATTAATACTTCCTAATTAAAATTTACATTCCTGCTCAGTTATGTTAACTGATTCAGTCTTGATAACCTGCCTCTCTTAAATATCTCATATAGCCATGATTGCTTGGTGTTACGTACAGCTCAAATTCATAAAGTAAATACAACTAGATTATGATCATTAGTTCTTAACTCTTCTTCCTGTCTGTTGGTGACAGGTGGGCATAGCTATCTCTTTAGCCATCAAAATGATGTTCAGCTTTGAATTTCTTTGTGAATGATGCAGAAGTTCCTACAGTCTGATATTATCTGCTAATATTTTAGAAGCTCTAGGGAATATCAGTACTGGCAAAACAAAATCTCAGCAAATATTCCCCAGCTTAAACTCCCCTATGGTAGTACAGGTTTTTCCCCCACCTGCAGTCCCCTGAAGGTAAGATGCTGAAGAGGCCATCCATTGTCTAAGAGTCTGTTTTTAATTTGTAATGTACACAGATGTCCTATCTAAAGCTGTATTTTTGCTCAGAAGTACTGGGTTTCTGTCACTTAATTGTTTTTAACTCTTCAACATACAGCATTGTATTTGGTGCTACAGTTGATCTCCATTCCCTCCTCCTAAAAAAAAAAAAAAAAAAAAAAAAAAAATGTTAACACTTTTCAATGAGATTCCAGTATTATGGCATTTTACCAAGTTTCAGAAATGCTATGTGACATTCCCTCTCATATATGAATACTGTCTCTTTCTATTTATTACTAAGATGTTTGAACATGAAAACATGGATTTAGAGATTCTTTCAAAATGGGTTCTTCATACATGCCTAATCACTTATTTTGTCACATATCTGGTATCCTGGTTGTAATTTCCACACAGAGTTGCACACACACAGAGTTGCATACGTGCATGTACATATTTGCCACAATTTCTCTTCATCATTACTCCGTACTTAATTTAATGCCCTTCTGGCTACACTGCCTTGTTTTTCATTGTTTTCTATGGCTCCTACTGAGATGATGTACTGGGTCTGTCTGGGATGGAGTTAACTTTCCCTGCAGTGGCCCATATAGTGCTGTACTCTGCACTTGTAGGTAGAACACCATTGGTATCACACCAGTGTTTTGTCTATTGCTGAGCAGTGCTAGCACAGGACCAAGATTCTCTTCAAACCAACCAGAGCCAGTAGGCTGGGCGTGTGCAGGGGACGTCACCAGGGCAGCTGACCTAAACTGACAAAAGGGATATCCCATGACATATGGTGTCATACTCAGCAATAAAAGGTGGGAAAGGGGAAGGAGAATGCAGGGCTGTCTTTATGAAGATGTCTGCCCTCCCAAGCAATTACTACATGTATTGAGGCCCTGCTTCCAAGAACATAGCCAAACATAACTCACTGATGTGAAATAGAAAATGTTTTTTTCCTTCTCCCTGTGCTTCTGTATAGTCTTTGCTTGATTCCCCCCCACCCCCCCCGCCCCCCCCACTCCCTTTCTTTTCCATTTAATTAAGTTATCCTTAAATCAACCTGTGAGCCTTTTTTATTCCTTTCTGGCATACATTCTTCCCTCCCCTCCCTCCCCCCGCTTCTTTTGAGGGGGAGTGAGAGAGCGGTTGTGGTGAAGTTTAGCTGCCCAGCAGAATAAAACAAACACAGACAACCAACAGAAACCAAGAGTTTCCCATCCCTCTGGTAGGAAATCATCTGTCAAATGAAGCCTGACAAGATATTAGTACCAGCCTACATCTTGCTAACCTAAATATCATATAGGCTTGAATTCAAATCCTTCATCTTTGCTCTAGAAAAAAATAAAAATGTCAGTCATCCTCCTGTCCCCTTACATGTCCTGCAGGTTCTTCTTAGTACAGCATCAACAAGGACTACATTTTATTGTCCCACTGAGGATGCTTTAATGTTTTTTTTTTTTTTTTTTTTTCAAGCTTTTTCTGCTCTGAACTAGATATTAGGTCTCTTTTATGAGTATTAATCCAAAAGTGACTTCTTAAACTAAGCCAAACAATATGGAGAAATAAAGGAATTTCATTTAGAGCAGGTCACCATCTTGCAGGTACAATGATCATTTATAAATAGATAACTCATGATATATTGCCATGTGAAACAGCCTGCAAAGAATCTGTAGACTGGAATTCTTTGCCTAAACTATTAATCAAATAACTTCAACTGATGAACAAAAGAATCCAAGTCTGTACTAAGTCTGTACTTGGATAATTTGCAAATAGGAAAAAAAGAAATACATTTGTCAAATTAATTATTCATTATAAGCAGTTCAACCAGATCTATTCTCACCCCACCCCACTCCACCTATTATTATTATTATTATTTTTAATTTACACAGGTTTTAAATTCTTAAAGTGGTTTGGAAACCTTAAAGAGTAAAATTTTCTATAAATGCTTAATGCAATGATAATTTATATATGGCATTGTAAATGTACAAACATACTGTACTAAGCATTGAACTAGGCATTGGAGACAATGAAAGAATCATTATGATATATTTAACTCTCAAAAAAAGGTGAAAAACTGATATTATTCACACAGACTGAAGTATGAACTGTATACTTGCATTTTGAGGATTATTGCTGCAAGTGACCTGAAGCACAGCTTAAGGGCCCTTTGGCACTGTATCCATACCATGGCAATAAGCCAGCACTGTCAGGTATGCAATTGCCACACTCCACAGTCCTTGGGCTGCCTGATTACCAGAAATGCTCACCAGCAGCTCTACGTTGAATACCTTTTACTTATTTATTTATTTATTTATTTATTTATTTTAAGGATATTTTCAAGTTATGACTTAATACAAATATATATACACACGTCTAATATATATATACACACATGTATAATAATCTACTTAGGTGGATGGATCAAAATGGTTCACAAAAGGAAAGAAAATAAGAAAATAGATAAATGTGTGAATATATCAGTTAGCTCAATCAGCATAATTTGAATGGGACTTGTTTTTTTATAGTATCACTGCATTCTGACAACTGGAGCAATATCAAATATATCAGAATAGCTCAGATTCTATCATTTTTGTCCATAACATATAGTATCACGCTCCATATACAAACCTGCTGAAACCACGCAAAAGGTTACACCGTGTACTTTACTTATTACTATAAACTTGCTAAATTTAGAAGATTAAATGTGATTAGAGAGATCAGTGACAGACATAATTTTGAAGCCTGACAATGATATAAATAATAAAAATAAATAATAATAACACTAATAATAATAATAATAGGATTTTCTCTTTCAGGTTTTTTTCCACCAAACTGAGTAAATTTGACATATAGTCACCTGGAAGAAACAAATATAAAACACTGAAATCGTGTTTACAACCACTGTATTAAAGCTCTTTCAGTATCAAGCATGCCACATCTCTGCATCACTTGTATTCTGTGTAAGAATGAAGTATTAAAATGACTTTTAATGACAAATAGCCTTATATTTCAGGGCTGAACATCTGTTATCTGTTCAGACAGTGAGTACTCAATTTGATATTTGGGTGGATAATTTGCAAAATGCATTGAAAATTTTGTACCAGTGCTAAGGTTAATTCATTTTTCCTGGGATGGTTTGTAGCCAAATGGAATCAAAATATCCTCGCACAATACTTCACACCCCTTCTGTATAATACTTCTGTAAGAAAGTGTGTTGGACAGTGCTGAAGGGTCTAAAGATAACATGGTATGGAACAGGAGGTATGAATAAAGCAGGAAGGAGAAAAGTGCCTTAGATGTTAGTCTAAAAAATTCACTTTTCAACTCAGTGCAGCAGAAACATAAAGCAGTAAAAAAAAAAAAAAAAAAAAAAAAAAAAAAATCTACAAAGGAACCATAATGAGAGGTATCACTGTTTGAATTTATTTACTCTTGCAACAACAGCTAGTAGCCTAGCTTCATGAAGAGAACTGTGCAATATCTTACATGTGGTGTTGGCTAGGAAGCTTTCAAAAGTATTTTAAACAGGAAGAAACCTTTAATTCTCAAGTATTAAATCTTCACCATATGGCCTCATAGGTTTGTTTTTATTTCCACACAAAAATACACCTGGAAATTTCATACTTCTATTTACAGCAGCCTCTGATTTTTCTAATGGGATGGTGTCAGGGTAACTAACCTGTTACTTTGTATTGTTAAAGGAGACAATGATTCCATGAAATAATTCTTTGTAACTAGCAGCTTTTGGTATTCAAAGGCTTGATGGGAAGTCAGTTACTCTTTGTGTAGGTGGTCCTCTTACACCTTAGTCTAGTAACTTCGCTGTAGCAAATGGGATTAGTCTGGAAGACTATGGCCACAGAAGAAAAATGTGCTTGTATTTCTACATATAAGTTTGATAATACAATATTAATAAAAGTACTTTGAAACAGAAACCAATGGAAGTTTTTCAGTGGCCTTAGGATGAGGCCTCAAGAATTTACTATCTGCAGATTTCAAAGTTCATTAGCAGCAAAAATGAGCTCAAGTATCCCAGCAAAGGGATGGGAGGATTGTTAAAGTTACCGTCTCCTTCCTCCTCTGTACCCCCCTCAGCCCTCCCTGCCCCCCATCCACCTCCCTGTCACACACACTCCCAATCCCCCTTTTACACAAAATGCAGCAAGTTTACAGGGGATTCAGGAATAAAATCTAAGCCTGAACTCACAGCACTGGATTGGAAGGTCAGAACACTTTAACCCTTTTAACCTATATCTGGCTCACTATCATTTAGCAACTCTACACAACAAAGGTCTGGTTAGTGAGGGAGGGGGACAGGAGAAGGGAGAGGTGCTTGTCACTTCACCTGCAATCCTACAAACCTTAATAAATAGAAAAATCCTGTTCTTTAGCAGATTACCAGGACTTTCCTAAACACTTCATTTTCCCCTCTTTTTATTGGGCTTCTTCCTCCAAGGAATCTCCCCGGAACAGAGTTTCACATGATAGACTGTCACTGATGATTAAAAGCTGTGTCATCATTGACCTCATGTACATCATTATTCACAGCTAACTGGTTCCCAGGTACAAGGAAGCCTTTTGTCCCTATAGAAAAATGAGATTATAACATTTTATTCAGAAATTAAGTCCAGTTTATTGATGCCTCATCGTGGTTAGTGCAGTACTTAATTTCAACATGTTAAAGAATTAATGAGTCCGATATACGCTTCCTATGCACACTCTAAACTTGCATGGTTATAAAGTTGTGGGGTTTCAGGTTGATTCACTAGCTTGGGAATAATAAAATACAATTAATTGTTGCAACCACTGTTCTAGATGAAACCTGCATCTCTAATGAGACTGAATATAGAACAAAGTTTCTGCATGCTGTCTGCTGGCTTTCAAAATGGTCAAACTGATTTTCACCTCTTTCTCTGAAATTATCCCTCTGTTTTTAATTAAAAGGAGAGTGTTTTATTAGCGAAATCCATGTAGGTGGTTTTTAGTTCCTTACTGCAGAGTACCAAATGGCATCAAATGTTGTTCTGCATGTTTCTCTTTAAGTCTACACAAAGCTTGCAGTCCTTCTAGTGCATGTTAATACATAAGTCTTGGTAACTTTTCTATACCACCTCAATCATCAAATTTCATATATGCAAACCAGCTTTTCAAGCAAGAAACAAGATAAATATCCCATTTCAGACCAAAGCTATTTTAACATTCTCTACCCACCTTTTTAATAGAGAGGTAATGGCAGAATCATGCATCCTTATTATGCCTGTTACTAGCATATTTTAATACTCAATTTCTTCCCAAAAGTGAAATAATAATAATAATAATAATAGCATAATTTCTCTAAATGAATAGAACATCTGAGAAACTTTCTCAGACTATATAATTTGGATGTTTTCAACATCACTTATTTTATTTCACAACAAACTTACATTTTATCACATGATTGCTTTCCCAATTATAGTGCAAAATAAAAAGCATCATCAAATAGTTTAATAGGTGCAGAGGAAAATGTAGTTTTGTTCATCAAATGATGCAGAAAATAACGTGACAACAAAAAATCTGTGTGTTTGGATGGGAAATTATTGCTGTGGAGTTATTTATCCTGTATCTCCTCAATAGAAGGGAAGGACGGAGGGCCCCCAGGTTTGATTATTATTTTTCTGATAAAGTGTACACTGGGATAAAGGGAAGATTTCCTCTTCCAAGCAGGGTCTGCAGTCCTCCCAATAAGTGTGTAATCTCAACAGTTAAAAGACAAACCACATTTATCCATGAAAACAGAAGTTCATGCTTAGGCTGCAGGGTAGGAGATTTAGGAAAAGAGACTGACAGTTTTTCTTTAGAAAACTGTTTGTATTTGTACCACAACCTACTCAGACATATACTAATAGAATTTTAAAAGGTCTGTACACATCCACCGGTGCTCAGATGGCATGTTGATAAGTGCCTCCCGGTGATTTTCAGATTTCCACCTCAGACGTCGGCCGATGATTACCGCTATCTGCCTTGCAATACAAAGCACTAATCTGTTTTAAAATAAAGGCCCGGGCCAGCATGCATGGCAGCAAGCACTCAGTCACCACTGAACACTGCAGTATCCTTACGAGGCCTGCATCCAGGTCGCGTAGCACAGGTATGTATTATTTATAGCCGTGCCTCCATGTGATTACCTCCAGTTAACTTGAAGCTTCTCTTAAAACAAAGGTTGCTCTAGACCTGCTTGCCACTGGTGTGAGGCCCTCCTCGCTCCCACTCTCCCCCACCGGTGTAAGCAGACATAGCAGCCTTCGGTCTAATTAGCTGTCTTTAAGGCAGGGCTAAGTGGGCTCAGTGGGGGGAAAAGGCTTTCTCGGGCCCCTCCAAGCCTCTCCTCAGCACGGGCAGACAGAGTGCGCACGGCCTCCAAGAGGCACCGCAAACTCACTGACATTATGTCCACGGGTTATCATTATCATCTTTTTTTTAAAAACCTGATCGATTGCTCCCAACCACAATGATGCTTCAGGGCATCTCTCTCTCTGCTGGGGAGTGATTGACCATTGGGTATCATTAAAGAGGGGAGGCAAGGGGAGGGAGGGAGGTGAGGGAAAGACGGAGGCGGCTGTGGCAGCAGCATCCGCTCCAGCTCTTCCTTGTGCACACTTCTCCCTCCCGGATGCTTCTGACCTTTCACTCAGGAGCCAGCTGGAGCTGGGAGAGATTTAATTGAACAGCTTCCTCAATTGTGTTTGGGGTTTGGGTGATGGAGGAGGAGGATACGACACTGAGAAGTGGGGGGAGAAGAGGGGAACAGAAAAAAAAAAAAAAAAAAAAAAAAAAAAAAGACACCACCACCAACTTTGGATGACCTTCAACAGCTAATTGCCCAACTCTTTCTAGGCTTTTGCCAGGTCTGGGCTCCCACAGGGAAGCTGTGACAGCACTGAGGCTGTCCTTCATCATACATGGACACCTCTATCATGTAGCCCTGCTACCCCACTGCCAGCTCTCCCAGTACAATCGACCACAGGTGAGCCACAGAGGCCTCCTACACCCCTCCTGGATGAGGCCGCATGGCCCGCAGGAGTCACCCTCATTTCCCAGGCCTCCCTCATTGGTGTGAGGTGAGGAAAGTCTTGGGCGGATGAGGGAGTGAAGGAGAAGGCATCATTCTATATAATTCATGTATATGGGTGTATAAATACGCAAAAGTGTATATTAATGTCTTCACATCTTTTTAAAGTGACAGCTTTCTTCCTTTAGAATTCAAAAATGGAAGTAAATAAAACCAGAGGAGGTGCAGCATGAGAAACCCAGATGCTGCTCTCACTCCTTAGCGTTCATCTCACATTTACTCCTTCTCTGCTCCTTTGTTTGTTCCTGGGATTCTGCACCTCTGCCGTGCAAGCCACACGCTTCCTTCTTCCCCACTTTACTCCCCCCCCCCCCCCCCTTGATCCAAGCTCCCCCCTTGCTATTTTAACATAAGTATAAAGGAACGAACGAATCTCAGCTGAGTTAAATGGGTGACAAGGGAGATGGAAGGAAGGAAATTCATCCCTTCTTGTCTTTGAAAGCAATTTAATTAGGCCCAGGCCCCCTGTGAGCAGGTAAGGGGAAGGCTGAGGATTGCCTTGTCTGGGCTTTCTCTGAAGGCAAAAGCGGCCTTGGACACACATACAGAGAAAGGATTTTTAAAGGATCATGTAAGGAGATCAACAGATAAGCAGCTAATTTTGTATACTTAGGGAGCAAATGAGTGTGCACACTCCCACTGGAATAGCCAGAGTGATGGGATGAGAGGAAGAAAAATAAGGAGGAAGCACGGACAGATCTTAAAGTATTTCATTGTTACTGCTGATCACCAAAATTAAAGATTTATACTGCTTGATAGGGTACTCTAGCTTTTGCAGCAACTGTGCATGTGTACATATATCTATATACATACTTAGATAGATATAGATTTTTTCCTTTATACAGCTCAGTTATTTCAGGAATTTTCATCAGAAAACCACTTCTAAACTAATTGGAGTCTGTGGAGAGGAAACCTCATTTTTGGTTCAAATGAATTTTCTGAAAATGTCATTTGATTCGGGAAATATGACTGATCTGCCCGATTTCTTGATAAGAAATGAAATGAGCCGTTGTCCTTCAGGATATCATAGACTTGAAATGGGGGATTTTATGGTTAATGCCATCAGATAGAAGTGTCCTACTTTGAAAGGAGAAGTCCATCAGCCCCAGGGAAAGGCTGAAGCCTGAAATTTTGTCTCTAAATCTGCAGCTGCAGTTTGAGCTGGCACAGAGCAATGATAGATTTTTATTTTTTTCTCAAGCAATAATTACAAAGTAAATGAAAATAAATATCACAGTAATTAATAAAAAGTTAATGTTTTTCAACCTTTCCATTTTAATTTATATTTTTTCATCTCAGTGATGTGGTCAGTGCTGAACACAGAGACTAAAATTAACCCAAAATATTAAAATATCTTTGGTTTTAATTAACTCATATATTCATATAGAGTAAACCTGTTTCTGGAGATGGCTGACTTCTTAGCACACAAGATCTCTTGGATGACAGTGTACAGTGTCACCTCTACTTTTTGTGTGGGAAAACAGAGAAAGGCAAGAAAAGTGACTTTCCCAAGGCCAGAAATTGAATTAGAGAGACCAGAAAGTGTCTTAAAGTCCTTGCTGGAGGGCGGGCACCATTATATTAATCTTCTTCATTACAGCATATATGCAAATAGAAATAGAATCATATGCATGAAAATATGAGATCAGGAATAAGAGAAAAGGAGGAGCAAATGGAGTGAGATGTAGCAGATTTACATGGAAGACTATTACAGAACAATTATTTTTAGAGATTTCCCAGGCCACAATGTTTTGATGCAAACTTCAAACTTCCAGGCATTGAAACTTGGACTTCTAATTCTAGCCCATCTGGACTCCCACCCATCCTGCAAACATATAAGCCTCAGGTACTCAGCTTTCTGTCCACTAAATTTATAGTCAAACTCCTGTGGACTTTTATAGAAGGAGGTCTTTACAGAACAACAGCTATTTTATGATGTGTTACAACCATAAAAAAGGTCAGACGCTACTGGAAGTTTTCCTCACTTGAGGATGCCACCAAAAAGAAAGAAACAAACAAACAAACAAAAGAACAGCAACAGAAAGAAAGAAAAGCAAGGAAAACTGGAAAACTCAGGTGTTCATATTTTACAGTCAAGAAATCTTTAAGGAACAGACAGAAAACATGCCTCAGTTTGATGGGGGTTTATTTTAGCAATGCAGCATCTCATTAGTTGCTTGAAAAATTACCAATTCCTTTACTGACAGTACTAAACTGGTTTCTCTGTATACAAATTCACTTCTCAATTAGTTGCTGGACCAACTGTTTCTTAAATGCACAGAATGGAAGCAGAAAGATGATATACTACTCTAACCTTTTCCCTGTTAAATGGAAACAAATGGGCCTTTCTGTGATGCATCACTGATTATTCTCAATGCCTCTTTGTATTTCAAAATAATGTCATGTTACAGCTTTGCTGGAGCTCTTGCAAGAGACAAATGTAACACATGCTAGAAACGTTTTACTCCCCCTAAAACTACACAGTACATACTTCATGTTTTGCAC
Source organism: Oxyura jamaicensis (assembly GCF_011077185.1). Lineage (NCBI taxonomy): Eukaryota > Metazoa > Chordata > Aves > Anseriformes > Anatidae > Oxyura > Oxyura jamaicensis. The sequence goes on along the minus strand of NC_048893.1, from coordinate 66,235,104 downwards.
CTTCTTGTTAGCCATGGCTCCCTAACAGTGAGTGGAGGTATAGAAAGCTAAGACAGGGCTGAACAGTCGTTAATAGGAAGACAAATCCTAGGACCACTGCTTACAGAGAGGATGTCTGATTCCAAACCATTATTCTGCCCTACCTAAGGTCCCTGTTAGGGCTCGTCTGGTGGAAACTGTCATACAAGGGAATGATTCCAGGGGTTTGCTTTTTGTGTCCACCCTGAGATATTGGATACAAAAAATCTGATAGCATCTTGCATGAGCAGTGTTTTAACTATACTGTATGTGTAAGCCTGGTTCTGCTTTCTTTTCCCCTACTAGTTTTCAGTGGGTATGACAATTCTAGATAGTGTGAAAAAATCCTACATGAAAGAAAAATACTTCAGTATTTCTAAGTCAGGATGAAATCATATTGCACTACATAACTGTGAAACTCAGGCAGAAGTATTACAGATGAAAAAGAGTTATGTCATCAAGACTTGCACAGGATTGTTCCCCACAGTATATTCCCCAGTTCTAAAACTAGTCTAGTTTTAATTGACATAGGCAATGTGCTTTCCATCATGTTCCTTGGGAGATTGTTCCACTGCCTGAACCCAGTATTAAGAAATATTTCCTGATGCTCACCCCAGATTTCTGTTGCTTAATTTTGCATTGTTACCAGCAATGTACTGCTACTTATACTGCATTCTACAGGTGAGGCACAAGCTACCACTAGTTTCTGCAACAAGATATTTCTGCTTATGTGCAAAGAATGCATGCTTTTTATTGGGTGGAATAATGCATTTGATATATAGTATTCTCTGAGCACAACATATATTTGTTTTGTACAGCAACTGATGAATAAAGAGTAGGCCAAAAAGAATTACAATGGTGGAGACTTTGATGTACGAATAGTTAGAAGAGCAGAAGAGAAGAACACATAACTCAGACCCAGATTGCACCCTCAAGAAATCATGTTGAGATTCCCAACCTTGACAAATCTTTACTAGTTTGATGAAAGCAGTTTGCAAAAATATCATAAGAGAACAGAGTGGATAACACAGCAGATAGATCAATTTGTTTCCCTACACTTTTAAAGGACTGTTTCACTAGAGATAGTATAATGTTCTACTGCACATAGTATCAATTAGATTAAAATATATCTAAGAATCTTAGAAAAAAATATAGATACCTAGGAAATGCCATAAATAACACAATCATAACACAGGGTTCTTTTTGGTGATTTTTGTTGTTGTTGTTGTTATTGTTTGTTGTTGTTGTTGTCTTCAAAGTGCTGTACAAACACTGACTAAATGAGTAATCAGTTTACTTTTACAGATCCCTGTTGAGCAGGTAAGTATATTCCCAGATGGAAACACATGGGCTCATCCTGAAAAGTACTGAGTAGTACTCCCCAAGACTTGAGAGAGGGCCGAAATGATATGTTTTCCTTTTTAAGGCTGTGGTATGACAACAGGGTGCATTCAGCTTTAGGTCTTCTCTGTACCAGGTCAAAAACTCTGAGACCACACAACAGAATATTTATCTTGTAATTAAATTGTAAATTAAATGTGATGAAAATATTTAAAAGGTTTAATTCTGTGGTGATAGGCTTTATGCCAGACTATGCATCATCTGTTCTCACCCCTCTAACTTGATGTTGGCCTAGGTATCATCTGTCCTCTGACACAAAGACATCATAAACACTACATAAAATCTTGAAGCCAACATAAACCCTTGATAAGTTGTTTCATTCTGCTGATGCCTTATAAACAGCATGGATCAAATCTCTCCTGTATCAGATCTTTCAGTAGATCACACAGTCACTGTTAATGAACATGAAACCTAAGCTTTAACATCACAGGCCAAAAGAAAATTGGACCACCAAAACAATATGTCAAGGGCACTCAGAGCTGTGGCCACAGCTGTGAGTGATCCAGCATGGTGATCCAGCTGGTTGGTGACAGAGGAATTTGGTGCACAAGATTCAATGTTCAGCACAGCTTACCTCCATTCAAGAATGAAAACATGTTAAACGGTAGAAAAATCATCATGGTTACTACTAAAAAATTACAAGTTCCCTACAAACACTATTTCCTGTTTCAGAGTAGCTGGTGTCTGACTATCATTCCTCTTCAACTAATTGCTCTATTAACAGTTGGTTGAGCTCAAAGAGTCAGGGACCATATGGCCAACACCCATCCTACTACTCCTACTCCTGTGTTCTGCATCTTACTATACAAGGCATACGTTACTGTCAGCAGCAAGACATTTCTGCTGACATGCACTGGGCAGAGGCTGAAGAGAAGGAGCAGAGACCAGAGAACAAGCAGCAGAAATTGAGGTTGCTTTAAAAAAAAAAAAAAAAAAAAAAAAAAAGAGAGAGAGAGAGAGAATTAATTGTCATTGTTCTTTGCATAGCTGTAGGTAAGGACATAACTGCTACTTTTAAGCTATTTACCCAAGTTACATTTAGTTGCTTCAAATTATGACATTTTTTAGTGGCTGAGTAGCTGGTCAATTACTTGTCAAGTGACACATGAGCACTAGTAAGGCTGAAAATAATATGTTTTCCGGTGGGAAAGCACTAGCAATAGGAGGCGTTGTTTATAAGTGGAAAGAAGGGAGTAAAAATTGCCTGTCACACCTGTCGGTAACAACTTGAGAAGTGGGAATACCTGAAATATAAGCACTTAGGACAAAAATCAAGCCTGTTTTCCTTCACACATTCTTAGCCAACACTTAGATACTCCAATGGCTTCTCTTGTGGAGACTAGGCAGTAGATATCCTACCCTTTACATCCACTTTTGTCATTCCTACCATCCCTCTACCTCTCCTAGCCACTTGCTGCAAATCACAGAATCACAGAATTTCTAGGTTGGAAGAGACCTCAAGATC
>NC_048893.1:66173649-66231820 GCF_011077185.1 Oxyura jamaicensis | reverse complement strand
CCCCCTCGTCCTGTCACCAGGCACGTGGGAGAACAGGCCAACCCCCATGAATGCTCCCTCCAAAATCTACTGCTCTTCTCCCCGTCAGTGAGCTAGTCTGTCTCATTCACCTGAAAAAAAATCATCTACTGCAGGGCCATTGATATGACACACAGCTTAAGGTGACAAATCATCTGCTAAGGATAGGGGAGACTTTGGATGAGCACGGGAAAGAGAAGCAATAAAGGCCTGACAGTTGCAGCAGACTTTCAGATAGACCCAATCACCTCATGTGATTTCACCCTTAATTTTATTTCTATCTCCTTTATTTTCAACTCCATCAATGATTTTATCCTAGATCAGCAAAAAGCTAATTAGAAAATGGTACAAATAGAGCTATGCATTAGCTAGACACTATTCATACTGAACTTCAGTGCTTCATAGAGAGAGTGAATATATTCCTGAAACCTGTGCATTAATTTTAGAGAGCTTTGAGATCTTTTCAATAAGAAAATACAAAAAAAAAAAAAAACTGGTTTATTTTGTAGAATATGGACACTGAGTAAAAGCACCACATCACAAAGTTCCAGAGTAACATACCAACTCATGGTCACAGTTACCGGTAAAACAGTTATCCACACTAGCATTTTATCAAGGTAATTAAGTTTTTACAGGGTACAGCATTCTCAGTAATAAAAAGCAGAAGGAAATATTCAAAGCTCAACATAAATCCAAATGTGAGGGAATTAATTTTGCCACCTATTTAAGAACTAAAATGTCACAGCAAATGTCTAAATTGTTGGTATCAACTATTGGAAAAGGAAAATGCCTAAAATGTCTCTGTGAAGTCAAAATCTTAAAACGACCTCTAGACCACCTACCTTTGCATTGTACGTGACCAAACCCCAAAGTGCCTAGGAAGAAGAATTCACAAAAAACACTTCCACTCTGTCTCTCCTCCAAGTGAGTGACAAAGTGATACTACTTGGTCTCACAGGTAATTTTCCCTTTTACGAGATGTTTACTAAGCCCTCTTCAGCTACTACCTCTGAAAAAGCTCTGCAGCATGAAAATGAAAATTTAAGTATAGCACACCCTGACAATAATGCACAGAGAGGCAGATGAGAATGAATGAGTGAAGTGTGGAGCCCAGACTGAATGACAACCTTTGGAACATCTCCTCCTTACTGGACCTGTTAAATCTGCTGTTAGCAACAGCTTCAGGGAGGATAAAGCACCTTAGCACATGTCCCTGTCAGGATCAATAGAGCAAGGGATTGAATACCCCCTTTTGGATGCCTGGAGCAACCTGTGACCAAAACAGGGGAAAATATAAGAGAAAGAATGCATTTAACTTATCTTATAAAGAACATATTTTCAGAAATCTAATCTTCTAAGGATCTGAATAGCTTCAGGGTTTTGTTTATATTTTTCATTTAGGAGTCTCCCTTGGGTCTTTTCTTTGCCAGAAGCACAGTGGGCAAAATCAGGATCTTTGGCTTCCCCAACATGCTCAAGAACTCTATGGATAATTTAAGCTTTCCTACTGCAGTAAAACAGAAAGTTCATAAAAATAAATAGAGTAATACTCTGCACTCATTCCACAGGAGGCTTGTGCTTCACAAAAACTATTCAGTGAAACATCTCTTAGAAGTAAGTATTGTTTTCCCATTTCAGAGATATGAAATGGAGATGCATGATGTCTCAAGACCACCTGAGTCACTGAGGACCATTCTGCAAAGTAAATTTTTTTTTTTTTTTTCATAAAGTCATGATTACATCACCTTTATGTGATGTGTCACTTTTGCCTTAGAAATCTTAAACAGGTAATGACTAAATGGACTAATGGACTAATATGGATATAAGTGTGTAAGTGCTTTGAGCAATACTTCTGCTGATGGCATTCCTTACTGTTATCCTCACCTCTCAGTGCTGCTTACAATATCCACAGCCAAAAAAGAACATATGCCTGACCCTCAGCCATTACAATTGCAACTGCTAATGAAGATGTACCAGAACTAGGATGGACTTCGAACTAGAGAGGAAAAGTTGTACAATTTCCATTCAGCTAACTGTTACCAGCTAGAGATATTTTACATCTGTGCAACAAAAGCTCTTCTAGGCTCAAATGACTTCTGAAAATAGATCATACATGCTTCTAAAAAGTGAATCCAGTGTGTCTTTTTTTTTGGTGTCATTATCTGAAAATTTGATCAAGTACATAATGCAAATCTTCCAAAAATCCCAGTCCCTCATTTAATCAGAAGAAGTGGTATCAACAGAAAGCCTCAGATCATCAACATAATCTGAGGAACAGTTGCATCAGTAGCAGAAACGGGACGTGTCAATGTTTCTCTATCTGTCAGCTATGAAGAGCTATCTGGCCTTGTCTCTTGTTTTCTTGTCTCGTTTTCTCTTCCTCTAGATACTTAATTCCATGAATTGGCAGGAATATATATATATATAAGTATATATATAATATATAAAATATTTTTTTTGATTACTTGTCCATATAAGCAGTTGCTGTAGCCAGAACATACCTTCCATCTGATAGCAGCTACTGGGGAAGAGGATGTTCTATATGACCTCAAAGGAAGATCTAGAAGGAAGGATATTCTTTCAAGAAAGATTCAATATACAGTCAAAACAATGCCAATAGCAAAGAATAGAGCAATTCTTCCCTTTCACTTCCACATTTATTTATCCTTCTCTCTATTTCTGCAAAAGACAGAAGCATAAAGAATGTAAAAGAGAAAAAGGCTAAAAAGAAATTCAGAATGTGCCAATAATCAGCTTGGTTTACTTTGTTTAACTGGGACTTCCTTCATCATGATGGCTACTTTACAGGGATCTTTCCCATTAAGCTAATTTAGCCTGAATAATGGATACCTTAGCCTATTAGACTAATTTTCATTACCAGAGACAGAGTGGTATGTAACCTAAATGTCATCTAACCTTGTTTCAAACAAGTTTAAAATCTAAAACAGGAGAATTTAATCTAGTAGTTTAATCAAAGTTATCACAGATTCAGGAACAAAAGATGTGAGCTGAATATTTTTGTTTTAGACAGAGAGAACTATCCCAGATTTACTCTAGGTGCATAACTAATACATAATACAGTTTTTCAAGACAAAATTCAACTCACCTCACTTTAAATACCCAGAAGTTAGACATCTAAAGGTACATGCTTACCATCTTAATGTCAAAGGAAACAGGCAACTAAAGAAAACAAATTTATTACATCATTAGCTGAGTGAGGAAATTAGAAACAAGGGAGATTAACCTCACTGGATGTGCCTCTATATTCATTATAAATGTAATCTAGAGATGTTTCTTAAGCTAGATGATCCCTTAAAACACAGTTAAAATTAGGAGGATGGAATCTTTTTCTCAGAGTTACCAATACTTGATTCTCTTTAGGAAGGTAAAAAACACAAGGAGAAGACGGACTAAAATGCCTGAGTTCTATAACTCCTGTTCATTTATCTTCCGCTTTCCTATTTTTATTCAGTACAGGAATTGATACAGTCTAGAGTCCATTTTATTTTAAATAATTGTGTCTCTTGATAAACTAACCTGATTTTAACGGTGAACCTTTAACCCATTTCTCTCACTGGTTCTTGCTGCTGCTCTGACAAGCTCAGTTTCCACTTCTTGATCTTCATGGTCATTTTCTGTTAGAACTAAACCTTTACTTATCCTTTCCAGCATCCTCTCTAAGTTCTTCCTCCTCCTCTTGACTATTCTTCCACCACTTTCTGAATGACACTATTTTTTCACTATCCATTACCAAAATATATATACATATATATCCTGAATGCCAGCCAATTCTACATTCATATGTGAACTAATAAGTCATTTATTTAAATATATTGTCCTGTCAATGTCTTGCTGAAATCTTGAAAGCTGAATTTGATGAAAACAATCCAGAAACACAAGGGTCAGTGGAAACAAAATGCTATACACCATTATGCTTTATTAAAGAAGGTTCCACTGTATGATTTTTATCATGAGAAAGGGTAAAAACATGTCAAATTATCAGAGGAAAATCCTTTATAAAATTCAAAAGATTAGGAAGATGAATGACAGTCAAATGCCTATTACCTTAAAATGCCTGTAGGTAGCCTCAAAAATCTCTTCCTTACCTCCTAAGCAATGCAGTTTGATGTCAGTCCTAAAGTAGCATCTTCAAGCAAAATAAATAAAACAAAATACAATAATTTTAGAACTACTTTTACTTTACTACATTTTTATTCTAGCTAACAGCCACAAAAAAAAACATACAACAGCAGGTTGTACCATGTTGGTAGAAAGCACAATGTAAACCTCCAAAGTAAGGTAGCCTCCACTTATTGCAACATCCCACTTGTCCTGAGATCATCAGTGGCATGACTGGGATCTACATAGCTCAGTCTCAGCCCATGGTAAGTCGAGATCACAGAATATTATTTCTATTAAGGACTTCTTTTCTCTTTCAAACATCTTCCTGTTCCCAAGGCCTGGTGTCATCAGTAACAACTGCCTGCTGATCAGACCATGCCCAACACCTCTCAGTGTGTTCAGCTGTGTTGGTCTTTAAAGATTATCCAGAATTTGGATTTGTTTTCATTTAACCCAGCAGGCAATTAAGCACCACCAAAATGGGAGAGAAAATCAATAATGTAAAACTCACAGGTTGAGATAAAGACAGCTTACTAGGACAGAAAAGGGGGAATAATTAATAATAATCATAATGTATAGATATATACAAAGAAAAGGATGCATAATGAAATTGCTAACCACCTGCCTCCACCCCACCCCCAGCCAACTTCCCTCAGTTTTATGTTCTGCATGACACTGTATGGTATGGGATATCCCTTTGGCCAGTTTGGGTCAGCTGTCCTGGCTGTGTCCCCAACCAGTTTCTGTTGCACATCCAGTTTAAAAAGAAAGAAATAATAATAATAATAATAATAATAAAGTATTAACAGAACAAGTGATGCACAGTATAATTGCTCATCACCAGCCAAATGATGTCCAGTCAGTCCCCAGGAAACAGTGGCCAGGGCCAGCTCCCCCCATTTTATTGAAGAGAATGAGTCTGTATGGTGTGGCCAGTTAGGGTCATGGTTGCTTCCCCTCCCAGCTTTTTGTGTAACCTCAGGTACACCATATTCCCTATGATGCAGAGTACATGAACACAGTTATTTCCCCATGTATTTGTAATCAGTGTGAAGTTTGTACACACACAAAATGACACCACCTGAAACTTCAGCTCAGTGAACATTTTTAGCTGTGTAAAGCCATTATAGAATGTCAAGGTGAAATACCAGGTACATAAACTCCACTAATTACAATTTTGAGACTGAGTCTACACAGCACACTAAAATAGAATACATTTATGTTTAAGGTTTACCCACAAAACCAACTACCAAATGAACACATTTACTCCACAAGGATACCCACTTAAACAACTGAAGCTTTATCTTCCATTTATCTACCATTACACCACTGCAAGTCTCTTCTTCCATCACCTTTATTATTGTAGGCCTCCTAAAATTCAGGCCAACTTGAAGATAAGAATTACAATATCTATAGCTGTTGATTACAATTTGGACTAGGAATTCATACAGTTTAATCCATGCCTCATTTGAAAGAAAATATTGTATTCTTAGTCTTTCAGGGAAAATTGGAGGGATGTAGGTTCATTTTGTGTAAACCATACATTCGGTCTTTCCAGATCTTGGCAATTTCACGAGCATTTGTGAAAGGTATTGAATGGTCAGTCCTAGAATTGCTATCTTCTGTGAAATATTTTGTTATGTGTTTTGTTAATTATCTACAGAATAATCCCATTATTGTAATAATTCACAAAAGATCAATGTCATATTCACTCTTCTAAGCTTAGTCTCCTACACGTTATAATAAAGGGTGGGATACATTTGTAGTATTATGAGCTGAACAAGTGCTTCTGCCCATTGTCCACCACAGAAAATTTCTTATGCACCTCCAAGATTAATATCTACTTTCTGGATGTCTAAAGTTAAGTAAAATAAAGCTTATCATAAGTGCTGCTCTGTTGATGGCATATTTGTAAGAGAGAGCATCCTATGGAAGCTAAAATAAAATTAGTTACCTATCTGACACGGGCCAAACAAGTCAGGTCTGAACAACCTATGTGAATATCTCCTCTGTAAGTCTGTTGAGTTTTACAGATGTATAGCAAGCAGTTGTTAGAAGTCAGGGGATAGATTTTCTATTCCTGGATTTGCAACTCTGCAACTGCTCTGTGACTTTAAGAAAGTCACTTATTTCTCCCTATGCCTCTGATCCATCTTCCACATTTAGTTTCCCCACCACAAAGAAGGATGGAGAAGGCTGTTCTTCAGTCAGCAGTTTGGAAGGTTTTGCTTCTAATGTGAATTATGTAGCAGCCAAAACATATATTTTGTGCTAAAGAAGATCATGAAAACACCAACCCTGCAATCACTGCAGCTTGCATATATGTATTCTTTCCAGCCTTCATACCCATTATTTCAAAACATATGTTGTCTCAGGTCAGACCACAGTTACAGAGTACAGCCACTGAACTGTCTAACAGATTTTGTAGATTCACTGGTTTCTGCAGTGCCACAGTTGAGGATAACACTGAGCAATACTGATAATATTCAAACTAGTTAGTTGCACCCATGTAAAGAACCTGAATGTTAAAAAGAAAATATTTATTTGCCTATAACTTGTTGAGAATGATATTTTTTCCTCTTTGTTTCTGGGATACATGCACAGCATCATGTTTCATTGTTATCAATATAATATTGTATGTAGTGTGGAATTTAGAATGACAGGAGAATGGATTGTATTGAAAAAATGCTAGCCAAACTGTGTTGCAGAGTCTGTGTTTTTCTCGTTAATAGATCTCCTTATAAGTGCCTAGAATATCTTTTTTATCCTTTTCTTTAGAGATTTTGAGTTTTGTTTTTTTGTTTTTGTTTTTTGTTTTTTGGTTGGTTGGTTGGTTGGTTTTTGTTTGTTTATTTGTTTGTTTAATGTAACTGGTTATTTTTTGTCAAACAATGAGACTGTCATTTAGTAGAAATATTGAAGCGGGAGTGGGAGGGAGGGAAGGGAAGGTAAACATCCAACCAATATTAGCTCCGAAGTGCTGGGTAATTGTAAAGGGCCCTGGGCAAAAACAAAACATAGATGTGCAGTAGTCATAGCACATCTTGTCTTAACTTGTCTTTGTTAGTGTAAGTGAAAAGGTTAATGCTGTTCGATTCCATCAACACAGAATGAGGCAGTGCGGCACCTTTGAAATCTGAACTTACCCACAGTGCAACTGATGTGATTCCTGAGAGAATCACATTATTCATAAGTTAGTTTAGTAATATGAATGCCAATTAACCATGTGCTGGTATATTATATATATTAATAATAAAACAATATAAAATAAAAATAACAACAGATTGCTTTTAGTATGCTTATCACAGGGTAAAGCTTTGCTGCTGTCTACCAGCAACATATGGTTAGGTCTCAGCCACCTACTAGCCATAAGGGCTTAATCCTACCAGCCAAGACAGCTACCAGGGATGGATCCCTGCAAGAGTCTTGAGTAGCATGCTTAGCAGTTCTGAGGGATAAAGCTGCCTTTAAAACAAAATAATTGATGATGACTTAAGTTCAATGCCAATTAAAAATGTCAGAGGCTGCATCTTGACTGTCTTGCACTTTGTATAGTCAGTTAAATTCAGATCAGTGCACACAAGAAAGCTGCCAAAGTGTCCATGTTCGACACGTACCTGGCAGAAATATATGTGGAGACAAGTGCAGGTCAGGGAAGAAGCAGATACTCAGTTTTTAGGGCCACATTCTTCACCAAGGAAAGTGTTATCTAGCTCACCTTAATCTGTGGTATTACCTAAACTGTAAATCAAAAGCCTTGTAATAGAAAAGTGTAATAAATAGTAGTATTGACTCTCTGCTATTTTCTTATGAAGCTCTGACTATTCCTTTTTATTTTTATTTTATTTTTATTTTTTGGCTAACCAAATGCTTCAAGATCATTCTATCCTTTGGTGCCAGAGTAACTCTCTATAACATAAATGCATTAATCTCAGGTAATAGTTAGAAAAAAAAAAAAGGGTTGCAATCTTTCATGTGCACACCTTGCCTTATTAATAGGGCCAGACTCGTGGAGTTTATTATTTAGAGAGTAATCAGTAGGTATGGCCAACTTAGAACTCTCAGCATACCAGACCATTACGGTGTAGCCACTGGAAAACTGTATTCAAATAATAGTATTCATTTTTACCAAGTTAAGACTTCAGTGTTCAAGCCCTATACACTGATATTTCCATAGATTTTCTATTAACTTCTCCAGATCTGATCCCAAAAAACTGTACTTGTGTGGGTAACGTGAATAAGAGGTCAACATGAAAATATACCCCTGTATCACTACTGCTAACTCCAGAGCTGGAAGTGTGGCCACAGCCACAGGCATACCTAGCTTGCATAGAGTGATTATGACTCTGGATCTGCATAATGCTTCTGGCTCCATTCCCAAAACTACCCTCTGTGCTAACTCATGCAGGACTGGCAGAGGATTACTCCGTGAGTCACGGAAATACAGAGGGCTCTTGTTCTTCTGCTCCTATGGTGATGCCTCCCTTAATATAGCATGAGGCCATGGAGACTCCTGACTGATGTTTTCTACCACATCTACAACTAGAAATGTATTATTCTTGTCATCCTTAATCTGAGCTTGATTTCTGAGTATTTCAGTTTTCTACATCTGAAAACATAAATATGCCAAGAAGTAGATCCAAAGCTGCAGGAATCTTTCCAAGTTTGCTAAGGATTAAAAGGGATTAAAGACTCCGTTGTAATCCAACAGTACATCTATTCTACCTCCATCAACCCCCAAAATATGACCCACTATTTCAAGAACATCAGGCATTTTGAGATGACCGGCTTTAGAACTGAACGTTTGATTTCCAGAAAGAAATTCAAGTAGTGGAATCCCATTAAATTTATTAGGGCCAAAATATATCTTGAGTTGAGCACTAACAACAAGAAAAAATAACACCACACCCCACCCACAAACTTAAAAACACCAGCAAGTGAACACTTTTCAAAATGTATTTAATCCTACCTTTGACTACATTTCACCTGCAGAGTATTTCATAACACATTATTAATAGAAAAAACTATGAGTCACAATCACGTTATTTTGCTCAAAATCAAAGTTCCACAATGTCCCTCTCTGTCTCTCAGCAAACAGAAGGTGGACCAAGTCTCCTCCAAAGCAATACTCCAATCCCCTTTATTTTGATGCTCTCAATTCAGCCTTCCCTGGCCAGAGTATTTCCTTTGATATGGTTGGAACCCATCCCTGCAAACCTACCTGAATTGCTCTTAGGACTAGTAAATGTTCCCTTATTCTATGGCAGAAAAGTGGATAGATCTGTTTGGGAAGGACATGTCATATCCATAGTACCTATGAGCCAAATTGTTGTCTTCATTTCTACAGTTAGGCAGAAAAAAGAGTGATTAACATTCATTAACATAACTGTACATATATGGATGTGTGGCCTAGCCTATTCTTACGTCCAAGTCTATAATTTTTACATATAATGAGAAGAAATGAGGAAATAGATTATTATGTAACAACAGAAAGAAAATTGTATTTACATTCACTGCCAAAATAAGATTTGAAGCAAACAATGAAGCATCTGCAGACAGGAACACATTAGGAGCACCTTCCAGACTTCCACCTTCTTTGCTCAAAGAAGAGACCTGTCCTTCTGTTTGCTATTGACATCCTTCTATAACAACTTTAATTTCTCTTGCTACTTAATGCATGTCAAAGCACTTGACTACACTCACAGTCTCTATTAATCAAAGCCTAGGTAGTTGCCACAGACTGAGCAGGAGTATAAACCTTAAGATTCAGTCTCCCCTCAAAAGGAAAAAAGAAATGGTGGTAGTTTGCCTGACAACAGGGTAAACAGATTATTGTGTTATTGCTGGCTGATTGCCGGAGTTATTTTGGAGCTCCATAATTCGTTTAAAGAGATTTTTGACATTTATGAAATGACTTCTATAATCAACTGACAGTGCAATATCCTATAATTGTTCAATTAAAAATGACTACTAGTGCATTCATTTATTAGTAGAATCAGATAATTGTCTTGCCACTAAAGAGTACTTCACACTTTGCGCATCAAATGAAAATGTTTGAGTATAAATCTGTGGCACAGCAGCCAAAGTCCTGGGGATTTTTCAAGTGAAGGTGTAATTATTACAGGCCTCTGAAGTAAATACAGTTTCATGTGATAATCTTTAAATGGATTGCATGTGTCTTACAAGACACACTTCTGCATAAACTGTCACATCTAGTGCAATGGACATGTACATGTTTTCTGTGGCAGGTGAAATTCATGTCATTTAAAACATGGTTAGCATAAAAATTGGCACCTAAATCACAGAGCTGCCCCTCCTTCCCTCCACTCCTCTCCTTCCCCAGCTCTGTTCTTGGGAAAACACCACTCTACTAAAGGCAGGTGGCGGAGGATGGGTGTGCAGGTAAATCAGTTTTGCATGGGAAATTTGGCTGCAATAGCAATGCATAAACTATGCAGTCTCACTCACAGATGCACATACACTCACCCTGTGCACCTGGGAGATATTAATGTCTCCATGAAACGTTTGGTGATCTTTAGATATATTTGAAGTCCACTTGAGGTCACTCAGCACCTTGAAACAATTTCAGAATAGAGGCTCTCTCTTTAAAATTGAACATTTTAACTTTCATTATCCAAACCATCTGCTAAGCAAAATCACAGATCAATTTTTCAGTAAATAATACAAAATCTCCGTATAGCAAGTAGGTAGAGATCATATGGAAAACTGTATAAGCAAATCACTGAAAGGCAAGCACCAGCAGCAGTCCCTTCACAAATATAATGATTTTTTATTATTTATTTTTTAATTATTTCTCTGTTTCTAAGGACAACCTTACAGAATTCTTGGCTAAAACTCACTATTTATATTCAGATAATAATAATTAAAGAAATCCAGTGCATAGTCACCAGATGGAAGATAATACTTAATTTGTGGCTACCATAGTATACTATTTAGTAATGTCATTTCAGATTCTCAGCTGAGCTTAAGCCTTGCTCCCTCCTTTTCTCCCTCCCCCACCGCACACCAGTTTGATCGCAGAACATAACGCTTCTTCACCTCACACTTGAGCTTTTTTATATTGCCTTTCACCCAATGATCTTCAAATACTTTAATGAACCAATAATTAGCAAGTTATTTCTTATACTGTGACTTAGCCAAGTGTTACTTTTTCCCCATGTTTCACAGGGGGGAAAGCTGTAAAGTGGGGGAATTATTGCCAGATTTTTTTGCCAGAAGTCCCAGGATGAGGGGGAGGGTAACTGGCTCCGTTCTGGAGAGTATACACGGGGGAGCATCTGGAAAACACCTCGTTTTACAGTGCAATGACAATTAAAACCAAGCGGTAGATGTAGCTGCATGGCAGTGAGCAGAAGCCAGTTTCAGCCAGCTCCCCCCCCCCCAGCCCCCTGTCAGCATGAGCTTCATGAGCCTGGTGGTGCTCCCCAGCCACCCAAGAGCCCTGTGGCAGAATCCACACCAGATCTGGCTCTCTCCCCCTCCACTGTAATCACAAGCCCACCCTTCTTCCTATTTAGGGAGTGGGAAAAAAATAAAAATCAATGTGTCCTCATATCAGATCATCTTCAGTACAAAGCTTTGCAAATGACCCATCAAGGATACACTGCTTCAGTGACTGCATTTTCCTTCCTTTTATCCCCTTCCCTCACAGTTTTGTTATTATTTGCTGTTGTTTTAAACCCATTTTATTTCATACTGTATGGATTTTAGAAAGACTTTTAATAAAGACAGTCCTGGCAGCTTGATGATAAATATTATTTTCTTAACCTGCCCAGCTTTGTCAGCCACCTGCAACAGCAGCCTGCCATGCGTTGGAAGCAGCTCATTAACTTTCCCACCGCTTCCCAGGAGTTTTCCTTGTTTTCTTTCACCTTGGGTGTGTGTTGCCTTCTCTGCGAACAGTTAACTACGTGAGCAGGCCGAGTGGGCTTTGGCACCACAAGCATAGCACGCTTCAGGCAGCCTCCCTGCTAGGGCTCAAAATCTCTCTTAAACACATTAAGCAGCCCATTTTGGATTGATAGTGCAGTAATTATTCTGCTTCACCCTAAAAACCATCCTGGGGTAATTGGCGCAGAGGAAAATTACCCAGAGTCCTCTGCCACCTGGTAGTTAAGGAACGAATCCAGGGAAAGATAAGTGAAGCAGGGAAAAAATCGGCACTTATTTGATTTTAATCTCACCACTTTGCAAGCATTTAAATTGCCTTAATCAGGTGGCTGGCTCCCAGCCTAGCTGGTAATCTGTTATCAAATTTGAAACTAGATTTTTTAAAATGTCAGTGTAGGCTGAGAATTGAAGTCTATTAACAGTTATGAGCCTCCCTCCTAAACTTCCATAATCTATGTATTAATGATCCCTTTTACAAAGCTGTCAAATATTACTTTATTATAACTATATATTAGTAACGTCAGTGTAAAAGCAGGATTAAATTATTTATTTTTAAAGATAGAAAAAAATCATACACATACACAATGCTAACATTCTTAACACTGAAACCCGATTTTTCCGAGGCAGTAACTTGAGTGTATGGAATAACCTTGATAAATGTAATTGAATTTTTCTCTGATAAGATTAACTAGTGGTAATTGTGAATGGGGAAGGTCTGACCCACCACAAATGAGATGTATGATGAGCTGAAAATAATCAATTTTTTTTTTCTCTCTCTTTTCCCCTCTGCACTCCCCCCCCTCCCACCACTATGATTTAAAGAAAAAAAAAAGAAACAGAAACAGAAAAAGAAACAGAAACAGAAAAAGAAAAAGAAAAACTGAAATGGTAATTCTGAGCCTGGCAGGATGAAGCATTTATGTCTGAAATGTTTTTGTATGTGCTGATTATCTGCTATCTTCTCAGTGTGCCTAATTGTGCTGAGCTCAGTTTAAAATGAGATCAACACATTTAAACCCCAGAAGGCTTAATTAAGGGAGGGACTTAATGCTTTGCAAAAAGGGGAATTTACGTCTTTTGACAAATGTAGTATAAATTTTACCTACAACTTCCCTGACTAGAGTGCTCCAAAATTTTGTAGCTCATTGAATTGCTTTTAAAAACAAACAGGGAAAAAAAAAAAAAATACTTTAAAACTTGTAATTGCTGGTACTGTTTGAGAGCTGTGATTTTTCCTTGCTTACTAGTTCTTGCTGTTTGTTTCCACATGCTCTTGTTCAAGCTGTCCTAATCAAGCAAGCATGCAATATAGAAAACATACTTGATAACTCCAGTATTTAAACTCTTTCAAAGCACACAGAAGCTATGTCCTTCTCAGAGCTGTAGATGCCTCTCCGCTGTTGCATGGAAAAAACACACGAGCAAACGCAGACAAAGCATTCCCTTACCTTACATTTGTTTCCAAATGTAGTAGACAAACTACTGTAGGGGAAATTAAAAAGGCGTTATGGGAAGGAATTAATTATTTTCAGTTATGTGATAAAAGTCAATCAAGTATTCTTTGAAAATAATACCACAGTTCATTTTTTTTCTTCCTCCCTCATTATCCTATAACTCTGACCATTGAACTTTAGTGCTGTAGATCAGGCTAAAACACCACTGACAACTGAGTATTCATATTCTTTTCATTGAATCCTATGTAGGTTCTGTGAAAAACTCTTCAGAAACATAAAATCTACCAACAATGAAATTAATCACCAAGTACAAAAGAAAAGCAGCTGGTATCCAACTACTGAATAATGCAAAATGTGCAAATTTAAATTACATGTCACAGTTAATGTATACATATATCTATATCTACACACAGAGAGAGTTGTGCTATAATCTGTAAATAATTTTTCACTGTCTACAAAATAAGTATTTTAATTTAAAAATAGTATATACTCAAATTGCGTCAAAATTAAACACCAGATGAGTTCATCATGATTAATGTTGTTAGTCTAAAAAAAAAAAAAAAAAAAAAAAAAACTTTTATATGAGTGTGTTATAAGTTATAAGTTATAAATGAAACCAGTAAAAATCTGTCAATATCTCTATCTGGATATATACTAAGTCTTTAGTCATCAGGATCAAATACAAAAAGGAAACAAAGTTAAGTTTCCTTCATTTATGTGCTTATTATAATATAAATTATTTATAAAGGAACTACCTGAAAAAGTATAGGAGAAATCACCACTGAGGCCATTATTTTCATGCAACACAATGGGTAAATTATAGTCCTGGAGACTGGTATTACTTTTCCTTTACCCAAAAATAATAGAATAAAATACAGAACCAGATTCCATAACTACTTGCCCTGAATTGTTAGTTTGCTAGTTCTGAGCTGTACAGCCATATATCCTTGAGAGCAAAAAAGAACCCAGTGTAGCTTATTCCTCAGCTTTTGACAATCTTTATTATTTCGTTTATCTGCTATTCATAGTGAGATGTAAACATCTTACTTCCCAGTGTGATCCTCATATCAACAGTGGGTCAGTTTAAGATATTGGGAATCAATACGTTATAAAACATTAGCCAGTACTAAAAAGACAGTGCTAGAGCAAATTCCTTGAATGTCAAATAAAAAATAAACAAACATAGACAGTTAAAAAAAAAAAAAAAGTCAAGATCATAAATAAAAGACAAGGAATTAGAAATATATATTTCTAAAACAATGACTTGACAAGGAAGATGTCCCTATATTAAATATCAAGCAACTTACAGCAAAGATGATGATTAATTTCATGTAGACAGAGAGAAAATAAGTAGTTTTAAATTAATCTTAATACACTAGAACTTGTGTAGTAACAGGCTCATTACTATTACAGGAGTTGTGAGAATGGGTAATATGAGCAGAGGAAACTTGGTTGAGATTCAGCTTGTTGTTCTGCTTTAATTTATTTGGCTAGACATTTCAGACTGACTGTGTACAGGCAGGGGACAACATTCACATCTTAGACAAACAGGCATCATGGACATCTTGTAACACAAGCTTGACCCAAATGAACCAGGCCTCCTGCTGTTCTTCTCCCTTTACAAGCTTCAGTTTAGTCAATGATAAGCCTATAAGAAGAGCTGGTCAAAAAAATAAAATAAAATAAAATAAAATAAAATAAAATCCCCAATGAAACCATTTTCTAATGCAAACATAGCATATTAATTGAAAATAAAACAACAACAACAAAAAGGCAGGAAAGTTTTAGTTTGTAATTAATTTTTTTTGTTTGCTTTTTGACTACAAGTTCAAATATTTTTAATATTCAGGTGAACAGATTCAGAAAGAAAAATATCGCTCAAATTTCATAAGTTTGATACTTTAAGAATTTTGTCAAATGTGTTGATGTAAAACAAGATATTTATTATTTTTATGTGAAACATTTATGTTGTACACTGTATGAAAATATTTTACCATGAGCAAAATGAATAGATCACAAGTCATCCATACTAAATTATGCAATTACAATTATTAAAATTTCACATTTTTAATAACTTTTTTTCATGAGAAGACTTGATTTTTCTTTATTCCAAATCTGAAATACTTTTTTTTTATCAAATACAAATCTTTTATGCTTATAGATACACCTTTTGTTTTCCCTTATTCTCAAATAATTGTTGAATTTTAAAACTTACAACAGACTAAAAATGGATCTTGAAGCTTTGATACTTTGGAGGATTTGCAGAAATTGGGGGTGAGGGAAGGGGAGCTAAGGAAGAGGAAAAGAAGGAAGGATGAAAAGGGAGGAGCTGGAATCCAGATCTTCAGGTCAACTCTTTGTCTACCTTACACTGTATTAAACAATTTTCTTCTAACCTTACTAACCACAAGCCCTGCTAGCTCCACAGATCAGCATTGTTCTAACAACACGTTGTATCAAAGTTGTGTTCACATTTTGGTATTGTTCATTCTTCTTCCTTATTTCTCCAACTTCCTTGAAACACTGGTCATTTGCACCACTTGGTTTAACACTAAATCTTTTGTTGTGACCTCTTAAAACATTTCAGTACATTGTGGTTTTATTTGATTTGTGAAAGATTTCTGCTGTTCAGTTGAAGATGACTTTTTTAGTGCTACTTTGAAACGAGAAGCTTCATTTTTAGAGGAAAAGGTACATTCTTTCTGAAATGACACTGTGCTCCACAATAATTTAAATATTTTCAAATCTTCCTACTTCTTCCCCCAAATTTCATGTTTGTCAGATTCTGTTCAACTTTACAAATAGATTTGCAGCATTCATTTTCCCTCTCTATAATGACATTCCTAGCCATTTTGACAAATATACAATTAATCACACACATATTGTGTGATGCTCATGATAGTTTCATGATGCTCCTGTAGTTTCATGGGAACCCAGGGGTTAGGAATTTATCATTAGGCACTGCTCACAGTCTTTCTGAAGACCCTCACATGCACTACCTGACAAGCAGAAAGAACCATAAAGGCAAGGGCAGGAGTAGGGGCTTACCACTAATCTAGAAATATAGAGGCCCTATAGAGACAAACAGCAGTAGAACAGAAAGTGCAGATCATCCTCAGCTGGAACTGATATCCTACACCTCCTTTCCAATTCATTTTGTTGAAAGGATATGGAAAGCAGCAGATCATCAGTTGTGATTGTGTCACGTTAGGACCCTTGTTTATTTATTTGGCTTCCTTCTTTTATTACTCACTGCAACCCCTTCTCCTCTACTCAGATGACTTTTCACAGAGCTAACACTCAGCCCAGCCAGTGCAACCATGGTGAGTAAATGTGCAGTCTACAAAGAAATTCACAGAAGGCAAGAATGGGACCAAAACCTTTTTTTTTTTTTTTTTTTTTTTTTTTTTTTCCTTTCATGAGGCTAGGTCTTCAGCCGTGTTTTTCCATGGGTTTCCATGGGTTTCAGGGTCACATGGCCGTTGTGTCCCCAGTCTTCAGATCATCACCTCCTACTTCCGACCCATGGAGAGATGAATTAACTCCTTCTGTTTTGTCCTATTCACACCTGCTTTGCAGAATGGGAGATACAATTAGTCTGGGCTCTTGATTATTCTGTGCAACAAAATCAGCTGGAAAACTTTTTTTTTCTTCTTCTTCTTCTTTTTTTTTCTTTTTTTTTTTTTTTTTTTTCCAGCAAGCATAGGAGACCTGTTCATTCTGGTTTGATTCCTTCTCCTACCAACTCTGGCAACTTCGGATTTGTGTCCTTTCCAGAGAATGAGTACAGGGAGTTGTGGACAGGGAGTCTCTTTACAGTTTGTTGACTCAAACGCTGTAATATCATTATAGTCCTATGTTTTTATAGCACACTCACTGAGCATTGATGTCCCCTAAAGTCCTCCATCTCTTTTACAGCCACTCTTAATATGGCATCTTTCCTCCACAGAGGATTTAAACCTGATACCAACTGGCATTTAATCAAACACACAAAACAGGCTCAATGTTCTGTTGTTTTTCCCCGCTTAAAGACCATTTTAAGTGATTTATATATATATATATATAATATATATATATATGGACTGGTGTTTATTGTTAAGTCCTTGAAATTTGACTGGCAGAGGTCTGCTAGCCACTGTCTAAGACTCACCCTCACTTCAGTATCAGCCCTGTTGAAGTTTGACCTGGAAAGTCACAGATTGCAAAGCAGCAGCTCCACCATTTGAAATAGGAAAGAATCTTTCTTGAGAGACAAAATGATAAAAATGAGATCATCTTTCAGGTTTCCTGACACTAGAGGGCAAGCCCATTTTAAGTAACACTATATATGATGAAGAATCTTAAAATACATTTCCTTAAGAGTGAATAAACTGTGTAAATTCCTTCACTCATATTTTCTCATGGACTCCTCGGGCCTCTGAGGTAGAATAATTCTGCTCAAACTGGTGAAACTAAGAGGGATGAGCAGAACAGTCATCAAACCCTAGACCACAAGTAGTAATCCCATTGACTATAGAGAAGGAGCTGATATTAGTGTTGGATAACATCCAATCTTAAGGACATTTACTGCATCTAAACAGATTGTTTTTACTATATTTTAATATTCTAGAATTCTGGTAACTGTTATAGTAACATTGATTCCCCAGTGGTCAGCAAGATGGATACAGAATGGAAAGAGACATGAACAAAGCTTGAGGAAATACTCTACCACAAATTAACACCTCATCTAACCATTTCTGCCCACTAAGAAACAAAAGGAAAGCAGTGCTTAACTCACATCTCATCGCTTTGTAGACTTCTCCATGCTGCCTTCCTCTTTACTGAAAATCAGACACCACAGCTCATTAAGCTAGGTTTTGAAAGATAATAAAGCTTTTAGACTCCTTCACTTCTCTGAGGTTAACAATTCTTTAATAGAAGACAACGGGCTTGTGGTTAAGCCACAAACTCTGTGTCAGGGGACCTTGGTTACAATCCATTACACATACAGACTTTGGCAAGCCATATTACTTATCTTGCCTTAATAACATTTCAAAGATGAAGGCCGAATAAGTTTCCCTTTCAGCTGGGATAGCACAAGGATAATCAAGAATGGATGCTGACTTCCCTGCAAAAACAGCCTCCTTGAGATGAGGGAGGCTGTCCTTGGTGCTAACCAAAGGAAATTCTTCTTTCAGTTGAAATTGTAAATTCATATGATAGGTATTGAAAGAATTCAAAATAAGCATATAAAAATCAATCATCTATATTTTTATTTAGAAACTAAGTAATACTCTTTATTTATTTATTTATTTTCCCAAAAAGCTTGGTACACAGGTACACAGATATTTCACTGAAGATCTCTGAGTCTCGGAGTCCTTTAAGGTGCTTACTCTGGGGAAAAAAAAAAAAAAAAAGGGGGGGGGAAACTTAAGGTTGGACTTAACTGAAGAGAAATGGGTTTAGCACCATTTTAATCATTCTAAGATATCCTACAAATCCTCCAACTGCCATTCTGGAAGGATATAGGTCTACTTCTTGTAGACCAAATGTACGGGCACACACTGAACATATGCAGCTATCTTTCATAGCCCATAGCACCTACCACAGCACTACATACTTGTGGTTAGACACCCAAATCTCCCTTCTTTATGTCCCCAAACAGAAATATTTGGAAAACAGCTAGACGTGAAAATTTTCAGAAAGCTTCCTAGCAGTTTTAATGTATACTGCAAAATGGAACAAAATTAATGCCTGAAGTTGTGATCACTGACATCAGCTAACTTATCCAGAATTACACATGATGTACTAATAGGCATTTACTATGTCACGTCTATTAACAAACTATGAGCATACAGAATAACTACTTTGTGTACAATTACACCTGTAAACCTTACCTTCTTTTGAACACAGACTCAGTTTCCATTTGAATAACAAAATTTAACAGTAGAGTGCTGTAGTCACTAAGACCTTAAGAATAAAGCAAGGGTAAAATAAATACTTGCAAGTAGAACATAGAACAGTAGGAGGTAATTCTACTATTTCACTTCTGAATTGTGCAAATGAGGAATGTTCAGATAAATATTGCCTAATGTTTCTATCATAAGTATAGCTTAACTACACTTGGCAAATAAACTTAAAAAGATTTTACTATAAAGCAAAATATATTTTTGAAATTTTGCTAATTCAAACATCCCAGCAATTTCCCACTATTTAATAATCATTATAGAATGTTGAGTTTTGTTGTGTTTTTTTTTTTTTTTCGTTTTTTTTTTTTAACACCAAGATGGAAAGTATGAGAAACATAAGACAAATCATTGTTAAAGCTCTTTCATTTGGAAAAAAACTTGACTTCTAACAAATTTGACTTCTAACAGATTTTTTTTTAACCAAATATCGAATATTTGGCATCTGGCGACACATTTAGCAGGGCAGATTTTAGACTGACAAAGTTTGAAACAGTAGTAGTGTTGTCATACCTGTGACAAGTTTTCTGGGGGAACTGATCAATTTTATCAGCAGATTTTTGGGGAAAACATTTTTCTAGCTCAAAATAACCTCTTCCAACTTCTGGTGATACCTAAAAATATCACCTTGGCTTGCAAACCTTGTTGAGTTAAAAAAGACTTTTACAAAGACCTGATTAGTAAAGCTTCCATAGAATGGTAATTCCATTATATCATAACAATATGTTGTACTGCGTCTGGCTGGGATGTTAACTTTCCCTGCAGCAGCACATACAGTGCTGTGCTCTGCACTTGTAGCTAGAACAGCAGTGGTATCACACTAGTGTTGCGTCTGCTGCTGAGAAGTGCTGGCACAACATCAGGACTCTCTCTAACTCTCCTAGGGGGTGGGCAAAAAAGTGAGAAAGAAATATCACCAGGGCAGCTGACCTAAACCAACCAGAGGGATATTCCATACCATATGATGTCACACTCAGCAATAAAAGGTGGAAAAAGGAAGAAGAGGGGAGGGGTGGCCTCTCATTGTGTCTGTCCTCCTCCCGAACACCGGCTGCGTGCGTTGAAGCCCTGCTTCAAGGAGGTGGTCAAGCATCACTCATTTGTGGGAAGTAGAGAGTAATTTCTTTCCTCTGCAATTCCACATAGCCTTTGTTTTGTTTTGTTATTCCCTTTCCCCCTCCCTCTTCCCCTTTCCTTTTTTTCCCTTTAGTTGAATTGTTTAATTAATAATAATATTTACTTAATAATATTTTTTTCTCTTTAATTAAATTATCCTTATCTCAACCTGTGAGTTGTTCTTTCCTTTACTTCTTCCCCGCTTCATCTGAGGAGGGGGAGTGAGAGAGTGGTTGTGGTGTTCAACTGCCTAGCACGGTAAAACCACCACATATGTTCATTCCAGAAAGGATGATAATTTCCATCTTTCTTATTTGTAGTGTAATGCCTGATATCATTATGTACTGCTGATGATGAGAGATATTAATTCACCATAGCATCTTCTCCAGAAATCCCTTTCCCATAAGCAATGTCTACTCCCAGTATGTCGTCACTCCAAAGTCAATGTGATGTCTTCAGACTTTTAAAGATCTTGCAATGAAATACTAGTCCATTTATAGTCCATATCAGCTGCTGCAAGTCATTAAAAAGAAAATTTACTTACTGTAAAGCTCTGTTATGGTGTGTTAATAGCTCTGTTATGGTGGTGTTGTTGTTGTTATCCTGAAAACAGCCCCTTCAAGGTAAACTGTACATTCATTTAAGGGGAAAAAAATGATATTCATTTGTTACTAATTAAGTCATCAAAATATTGGAGAAAAAATTTCCCACAGAATCATTTCAGGGAAGAAAAATATTTTTGCAAAGATTGGTATAATACCAATACTGATTTTCTGATGTTCTCCATCTATGTTTTTGAGCAACAGATTACCTAGCAAGAAAAAGCTGACCAGTTCATCATATGTGATTCAGATGTATTTTCAGAGAACATATTCATCTGGATTAAAATTCTCATTCCTGAATTCCAGACGTCCTTGTGGGTATGTACTATAACAGTACTGTTCATTGTCGCATTGCATCAGAGCAAGATGTTTGGGATTGGTTAAGAGGAGAAAAAGAAAAGAAGAAGAAAATGTATTCTGATATAGGAGATAACTAATTGCTTAAATCAAAAATGTCAAAATCCTGGTAGTGTTCACAGATCAATAACTATTTTTGAATTTCTAGTCTAAAGAAGTTATGAACACCAAACTCTTGTACTATTACAGAAATGCTGAAATTTCTCACAGAAATGGAAGTTCCAGACCATCTTAATTCTTGTGCTTAACAGTTAGGAATTTGCATTGAAAGTTCTTTGAGCCAAATTCTATTTTCAGCCTAGGGTGGATTTACAGATACAAATTCAAGCAGTTTTGAGATTTTTAAGGTATTATTCTGAAAGAAACTCAGCTAGTGTAGATTACACTTGACATACTCTGGACGGTCTAGATAATCTATAAACAAAAGATAATAGGATCTTTCCTATCTCTTTTGAAAAAAACAAACAAACAAACAAAAAACTAAATTGTTTATGTTACTATTTGTGCTTAAGATTAAGTTCCTATTGCCTTTATTGCAGTCATTGGTCCCAGCCAACACGGGTTCACAAGGGGCAGGTCCTGCCTAACAAATTAGATTTCCTTTTATGATAAGATCACCCATCTAGCCGATCAAGGGAAACCAGCTCATGTGATATATTTTGGACTTCAAAGCTTTTGACACAGTTTCCCATAGGATCTTACTGGACAAAATGTCCAGCATACAACTTAACAAAAACATCATACGATGGGTGAGCAACTGGCTGATGGGCAGGACTCAAAGAGTTGTGGTAAATGGGGCCACATCAGACTGGCTGATGGTCACTAGTGGCCATCAAAAAAAATGGAGCCTCAAGGCTCCATTTTAGGGCCAGTCCTCTACAATGTTTTTATAAATGATTTGGATGTAGGACTGGAAGGAGCGTTGAGCAAATTTGCTGACGACACCAAACTCGG
The DNA here is from genome assembly GCF_011077185.1 of Oxyura jamaicensis. NCBI lineage: Eukaryota > Metazoa > Chordata > Aves > Anseriformes > Anatidae > Oxyura > Oxyura jamaicensis. The sequence continues at coordinate 66,209,341 of NC_048893.1, read as the reverse complement.
AGTTGTAGACTCAGCTGAGATGGGAAAGGCCTAGCAGAAAGATCTGGACAGATTAGAGAGGTGGGTGGTCACCAACCACATGAAGTTTAATAAGAGCAAGTGCCAACTCCTGCAGCTGGGGTGGGGCAACCCTGGCTATACCTACAAACTGAGCGACGAGATGCTGGAGAGCAGTCCTGCAGAGAGCGATCTGGGGGTAGTGGTTGATAGCAAGCTGAATATGAGCCAGCAGTGTGCCCTGGCAGTCAGGAGGGCCAACCGTATCCTGGGGTGCATCAAGCACAACATCACTACTCGGTTGAGGGAAGTGACTGTCCCACTCTACTCTGCGCTGGTGCAGCTCCACCTCAAGTACTGTGTGTAGTTCTGGGCACCACAGTACAAAAAGGATGTAAAACTGTTGGAGTGTGTTCAGAGGAGGGTGATGAAGATGGTGAAGAGACTAGAGGGGAAGATGTATGAGGAGCGGCTGAGGTCACTTAGCCTGTTCAGCCTAGAGAAGAGGAGGTTGAGGGCAGATGTCATCGCGGTCTACAGCTTCTTCACGCAGGGGAGTGGAGGTGCAGGCGCCGACCTATTCTCCTTAATCATCAGTGATAGGACCTGCAGCAATGGTGTCAAGCTGAGGCAGGGGAGGTTCGGGCTGGACATCAGGAGAGGTTCTTCACCAAGAGGGTGGTTGCACACTGGAACAGGCTCCCCAGGGAAGTAGTCACTGCACCAAGCCTGACTGAATTTAAGAAGCATTTGAACTGTGCATTTAGTCACATGGTTTAAAGTTCAGGGTAGACCTCTGTGGTGCCAGGAGTTGGACTCGATGATCCTTATGGGTCCCTTCCAACACGGGATATTCTATGATTCTATGATTATTAGAAATTTAACACTGTGAATAACGTGTTTACTTTTTGACTCTTTACGCAATGGTACGATGCAACTGCCAGCATGAGGTGTAGCTTTTAGTTCTACCTTCTGAACAAGTTCAAATCAACTAATAGATTAAATATGCATCCACACCAGAAATTGAAGGATGATCAGTCAGTCTTCTGAATTGTGCTTGTTGTCTGTGACCCAACTGCTCAGAAGCAGTCTAAACTTAATGTCATCCTAATCCATACCCTCAACCCAAAACTGCACAGTGACACCTCCGATAAGACTGCAGGTAGAGTGTCTGGAAGGAAGCACATTTTTTGTTATGGAGGATATCCGCTTGGTGAAAGCAAATAGTCAACTTCACTTTCACAGAATCACAGAATCACAGAATAGTCTAGGTTAGAAGAGACCTCCAAGATCACCGAGTCCAACCTCTGACCTAACACTAACAAGTCCTCCACTAAACCATATCCCTAAGCTCTACATCTAGATGTCTTTTAAAGACCTCCAGGGATGGTGACTCAACCACTTCCCTGGGCAGCCTATTCCAGTGACTAACACCTGTTCAGTAAAGAAGTTCTTCCTAACATCCAACCTAAACCTCCCCTGGCGCAACTTTAGCCCATTCCCCCTCGTCCTGTCACCAGGCACGTGGGAGAACAGACCAACCCCCACCTCGCTACAGCCTCCCTTGAGGTACCTGTAGAGAGCGATAAGGTCACCCCTGAGCCTCCTTTTCTCCAGGCTGAACAAGCCCAGCTCCCTCAGCCGCTCCTCGTAAGACTTGTTCTCCAGGCCCCTCACCAGCTTCGTAGCCCTTCTCTGGACTTGCTCAAGCACCTCCATGTCCTTCTTGTAGCGAGGGGCCCAAAACTGAATGCAGTACTTGAGGTGCGGCCTCACCAGAGCCGAGTACAGGGGGACAATCACTTCCCTGGACTTGCTGGCCACGCTGTTTCTTATGCAAGCCAGGATGCTGCTGGCCTTCTTGGCCACCTGAGCACACTGCTGGCTCATATTCAGCCGACTATCAACCATCACTCCCAGGTCCTTCTCTGCCAGGCAGCTTTCTAACCACACATCTCCCAGCCTGTAGCTCTGTTTGGGGTTGTTGTGCCCCAGGTGCAGGACCCGGCACTTGGCCTTGTTGAACTTCATACCGTTGGCCTCGGCCCATTGGTCCAGCCTCTCCAGATCCTCCTGCAGAGCCTTCCTACCCTCGAGCAGATCGACACACGTACCTAACTTGGTGTCGTCTGCAAACTTGCTGAGGGTGCACTCGATCCCCTCGTCCAGATCATCGATGAAGATATTGAAGAGGACCGATCCCAGTACCGAGCCCTGGGGGACTCCACTAATGACTGGCCTCCAACTGGATTGGAATCCATTCACCACAACTCTCTGGGCCCAGCCATCCAGCCAGCTCTTAACCCAACGAAGTGTATGCCAGTCCAAGCCATGAGCAGCCAGTTTCCTGAGGAGAATGCTGTAGGGGACGGTGTCAAATGCCTTAGTGAACTCAAGGTAAACCACGTCCACAGCCTTTCCCTCATCCACTAAGCATGTCACCTTGTCATAGAAGGAGATCAGGTTCGTCAAGCAGGACCTGCCCTTCGTAAACCCATGCTGACTAGGCCTGATCGCCTGCTTGCCCTGCAACTGCCGCATGATGACACCCAAGATAATCTGCTCCATGAGCTTCCCTGGCACTGATGTTAAACAGGCCTATAGTTCCCCGGGTCTACCCTCGGGCCCTTCTTGTAGATGGGCATCATGTTTGCTAGTCGCCAGTCAAGTGGGACCTCCCCCGATAGCCAGGACTGCTGATAAATGATGGAAAGGGGCTTGGCCAGCTCCTCCGCCAGTTCTCTCAGCACCCTTGGGTGCTTTTACAGATTACTCACTAAATAGATCAGAAACTGTTAGTCAACTATAGAACCAGTTGGGTTGCGTTTTGGTAAAGGAAGAGGAAAACTTAAGAAGTATTTCATTTTTCTGTGCAGTAGATCTGTGTAGATAAGTCCGTGCCTATTCCCTCACATTGTAATTAACTTTTTTTTTTTTTTTAAATGGAAAATGGACTTCTTGATATTGAATGCTGTGACCATGAGAGCTCCATGGTGAGTCTTGGTCAGCTTTCATTGCATTAATCACTGAAATATAGACTTGCAAACTCATTAAAACTCAGATTACCAAAGAAAAAAAATACAACCAAGTATTGAAAAAATATAAAAGCTACATAGTGATTAGGCCTACTACATATAACAAATGCATGGAAGTTGCATTTAATTTTTGTGCTAAGATGATTTGCCCATATAGTGAATGAAGGAGAAGTCCTTAAATTTCCCTTATATACATAGTCTATCACTTTTTACATGATAATATCCATATTACAGCTGGTGATTCAACCATATTTTACTTTACAATTACATGAACCAAAACCTACCTCAAAGTCGTGTGCACTCACGTAGCTCTTACTGAGTTTGAACATTGAAGATGTCCTTATCAGCTTTATGCTTTAAAATAAAATGAGGTGCCCATCTCCTCTGAAAAACCTCTTTAAATATCTAAACGTGGCTCAGATCTGTCTGTTTCTCAATATCTACTCCAGAAAATTATACTTGTGGCTTACAAGTTATTTCTGGATGAAAAGCAATACAATTTAAAACTAAGTCCTACAGCTGGGATAATGGGAACATATTAAACCTCAATATATACTGATCTCCCTCGCCAAAAAATCACACTCAAACAGGTGTTTAGGAATAAGACTATTGACTATATGACATTTTTCATCAAAATATCATTTCAGAGGTAAAAGTTACTGTATTCTTTGAAATCATGTTTCAAAACTTCAACATTTCCTATTATTTAGCAGGTGTATAAAAAAAAAAAATAGGTATTCTTATTTTGTCATTTGGGGAAGTAGTCTCAGGTGGAATATGGAGCACATTCCTTAATCAAGGTCATACCAAAATCTTGTAAGAAAACAGTGAAGATCAGAAGTTCCAGCTTTCAAATAAGTTGCTATAATTCTGCAGTGAATATTCTACTTATTCATTTAAATGTTTCTTTTACGTAAATCTTAATATTATCATTAATATAAAGAATAAGAAAAATCTTGGCTTTATTCCATATACAAAGATAGTGGTTAATTCTCTTCTGATGCAACAGAAAGAAGAAATTTAAACTCAATATATTAAAAGGACATAAACCTATATATAATAGAGAGGTATTGTCAGGTAAATATTAGGCCCTAACTGCAGAACCAGTTTGTGCAATTCCTCAGTATTGTAATTGCCAGCTTTATTTTCTTATGCCCGAGCAAAAGACTGCATCTTTTGGAAATTTACAATTTGCACTATTTATTGAGACAGTTCCAATTCCTTTTTTATTTGTTTTCCTAAAGTACTTATTTTTTACCTCTGCTGACCAGTGCAAAATCAGGCTCACTAATGTTTATAAAATACCACATTATTGTTAGATATAGAATCCAAATGCAAGCACTGCACCTTCTAACAGATAGGAGCTTGATGGAATCTGTCTTGAGATTGCAGGTGTCCAGATTGTCTCAGCACCTACTCTGGTAATAGCCCGTGACACAGAAAACAGAAAGAACTCAGCATTTTCTAAAATTTTCTGAAGCTTTGACATTTCAAACAAGAACATGAAAATACTTTAGTTGCCTTTAATTTCCAGGTTTATTATGAGCTCAATAATTACAAAGTCAGAGGAAAACCAGGCAGTTACCTGTTAACATGTAGGGTACCAATCTGAAGCATAGATTGAACAAGAGAGGGGAGATGGCTAGTGTTTCTTCAATTTTTTGACAGGTCCTTGATTTAATGTTTTATCTAGTGCTTAATAGGATGATCTAGGAGGCTGCAGTTACTCTGCCAAATAGAAAGATCTGATCCTTCATAGCACTTCAGCAATTAAATGGTCATTCCATCCCGCTCTTTCATAAAACTAGTCTTCAGTAAACCTCAAAATGCTTCATTAAAGAGGAAATATTAGTATTCCTGTGTTGCACAGACACCCACAACTGACATATTGCAAACTGCAGAGAAGCGCTCTATCCATTGGTAATGCTGCCTTCAGAATACACTAGCACTCTTGGGCAGGAAAGCCAAGTAAATTAAGTAGAAATACTTCTGCACCTCCCAAGCCCTGTGCAGAACAGACCTCACAAGTCTGCCACAGCCACGAGCAACACCCATCAGGAGTGCCGACAGGAGCAGCCCCTTGGTGGAGGGTGAGCCAAGCCAGCACTCCCCCTTCCCTGGCCAAAATATGAGTCAACAGTAGCACCACTGCTCTTCACAGGGAGAGTAGGAGGAAGACTTTCTTCCTGCAGCTTTTCTTCCACTAAGCTCAATTACTACAGCATGGTGTGAAGAAGGAGAGGTGAATTTCTCTCTCATAGCTTAGCTGAAAGCAATTGCTCTTCTATGTTAAAAAATAATTTTTCTTCTTAAAGATTCATAACCTAAGAGAAAGTTGCTGTGCATGCGCTTTTCTACTCCCTCTCTCTTAAACACCACACAACAGGCTTCTGTGTAAAAGAGGGCCTGAGATTTGGTCAAGGTCAGAAAGGTATGTGCTGTACCCTAACGTTTTTTTCTTTAACAGATATATTATTCTATTAGATGGAAATAGTGCCAGGGCAATTCACCCCCCTCCTGTCTTTTCTATCTGCGTGTGAGCATCTCTGAGAAGTGGGATTAGAGAAAAACCTGCAGGCATATTAATAAATAAACTTCACATGCTGTTAGATATTAAGTAAACATACTACTAAATATTTCTCTAGGGGGTTGTGGTCTCATAACCCATGGACTTCTAATTTGGTTACCTGTGACATACAGTTCTTACCCCAGGGTTCCACAATGAATTAATTCTAAAACACTTTTAAACTTTAACATCCCAAGATAAAATAAAATAATCAAACATGTTCTTAAAAATTTCTGGTGCACTTTGCTTCACAGATAACATGAAGAGCTACTATTAAAAAACAGATGATACAACTCAGAGTCCTCAGTCAGGGGGACAAACATAGGTCTGATAAAAGTTAATATCATATAACCCATTCTGGGATAAGGATCAGCCTCTGCATCAGGTAAGCTTCTCCCAGCAACTCCACAACTTGTTACAACAGCAAAGGGGAGTTTCATTGTAGCAAAACGTCTATGTATTCACACAAAGAAATATTTTAAGTCCTTTCCCCACATATTGGTCCTTTTATTCCTCACCACTGAGGATGAAAGTTTTCCATTGAAAAAACATTGATGAAAATGTGTTTGTAGAGCTTGGGGGGGAAGGAGGAGGTGATTTTTTTTTTTTTTTTTTTTTTTTTTCTGTTATGTGAATCTTGATTTTGCAAGATGAGTGTCTGTTTGACATTGGACAATATCCAATGCAACAATTTAGACAGACAATTAGTCTGTCTAATCAGACAATAACTTCCCAAAGCAGGCAATGATCAGGAGCTCCTATTATTTAGACCAGTCTGAATATATTTAATCCCCTTTGCTCCTCCCCACTATTTCTATTTTTAGTAGAAAGTTGATCAATGCCCATGAATAATGATTGTTTTGGCTTGAAAGACACTTATGCAAGGAAGAACTTCAAAAGAAGTCTTTGGACAAGCTTTGGGTGTAATAGTCTACATTTGTTTTTTCTACAGAACTTCAAGGATGCTCAGTGTTACAAGCTGTATATACATGAAGCATTGTTTTTTTTATTTTATTGAGTTTTGTTGTTGTTTTTTAATTTGCTGTTTTTTAATTTAATTTGCAGCAAAGTAACCATTATTACAGTTTTTTCAGAATGGAAGTTAAGGGCACAGACTTCAATTGAGATGACCAACATTGCACTGGACAGTCCAGGAATGGACATCAGGCCAGGAGCTAGATGGCCTGATTAACTCATTGAATTAACCAAAAGGCTCTCCTGCTCCTAGAGAGAACATATAGCTATCTCAAGATAATAGACCTATCAAAATCACATAAATTAATATTTGGCTGTTTGTGAAGAAATTTTTTTTCAAATTTCAGTATTCAAAAAGTAAGCAATTCCAAACCCTTGATATATGTCACATTCAGTTCTCCAGCACTTTTTAAAAAAAAAAAAAAATAGTCTAAAATGTAACTGAGATTGTCTGTAAGAAAGAAAACCTACCTAGTGCTCTATTGTCTAGTTTTGCTTTTTAATTTCCCATTTCTCAATATGGACCGTCTTTCCCAAGTGGGGGAATTATGTCATGTATGTCAGTAGTTCAGTATTTCTTACCTTAGTCTTCTAAGAGTTAGAATTTACCTGGAAAAAAAAAAAAAAAAAAAAAAAAAAAAAAGATGAGATATAAATGTATACATGACAGAATCAATTTTTCTTTTAGCTAAAGGGCATAATATACAGCAGAGCATCTCCTGCTGCTGAAGGGAAATTATTGGAACATCATTCTACTGCCCTATGAATGGAGAGTATCAAAGAGCTTAAAGAAAGGGGTAGTTACTAGGGAGAGAGTGTGAGGAAAAGGAAAGTTTAATTTACCCTTTTACTTCCCAACACAAGAAATCAGATGTCTAAACAAATATATGTAATCCATGCAAATATATCCATGCTTGACTCCAGCAGAAAAACAGAGCTATGCTTGGTGAGAATTTGGCTGCAAATGATTGCCTCTTCCTCTGGTAAGCTAACTATAATTTGACTCTGAAAAAGGGGCAGAGGCAGCTCCACTTTTATCTTTTCTCAGTGAGGTGCAGCCTAAACGTTCTTGAGTCCCAGAAATGCAGCCTGGGAGCTGGAAATCAAAGCATGGCTCCTTGTCCATCACACACCTCATTTGTAAAGGCTACCCATGCCAACACCTGGGCAACGCTTGTGATTCCCAAGGCTGTGCAAAAGAAACTCAACTGTAGCCAAACAAACTTTTTTTTTTTTTTTTTTTTTTGAGGCCACACAAGAACATGCTCCTATTTCACACTGCTCCCTTATTAGTTCCACTACACTGACAAGAGCAGAAAAGCACTGAAGACTTCTTTTTGCACGGCATAGCAGCCATGTGTCTCTGAACACGCAAAGGAAGGAGACATTTTGAGCTGGATGATGTTACTTTTACATAGTCACCTTCCAAGGAGCAACTGTGCAACGGTTTGATGAGGACACTGAAACAAAGAGGGATAAGATGAAATATAGAAATGCTTATTTTGCTAGCAACATAAAAATATTGTGTTAAATAAGCAAATTGCTACATTTCCAAATGGAACTACACTGTAATGATTGTACAAGTTCATGAGCTTTTCTGCATTATGCACTTTTACAGAGAATGGGACACCATGTCTTTTTGTACATATTAATTTAAAGCATTCAGTATTTCTTTCATTATTTTACAACTAACAATATAAAGACCTATAAAACGCTAGAACCTGAAACTATAGAACTCTAGATCCTGATTGCATGATATTTTCATATTAAAGAGGACCACAACAATAGTTAACATTTAAACCTGTAAAGAAGAGGGTGTCCAATTTGTCTGAAAGTTAAACTACATTCATTATAACATAGCATTAACTGACAGTAGAGTTGGTAGGGGCGCACAGCATAAACTTTACATAAGCCATATAATGTGAAAGACATTTCTAGGCACATAAAATCGTGCAGAGAAAAATAACAATTAACTCAGTGTATAGTGGAAGGCACATCTAATATTTAGGGTCTCAATCAGCTGGAGGCTGTGACCAGCAAAGTAACGGCTGGCAATCAGAAGTGCTTTGTGTCATAGGTGTTATTCAAACAGTGCATCACCAGCCCTAGCCATCACTCTAATACAGATTAAGGGTATGGCCCTACTTTTTCTGTTAGGTATATAAAGGAAAAGGAAATTAATGGGGGGGGAAGGAATATATGAGTAGATGTATTTTATTTTATTTTTGCTGTGTTTTTTTATTCTTACCGAAAAGTTTGACTGAATTAAGTGCTCTAATTCATTTCCTTTCCTCAAAGTTTTCTGATCACGTTGAATTGAATACTCAACTCTACTGGAGGAGTGGGTAGCTAGAAGGGGAAGAGGAAAAAGGTCAAGAAAAGTAACTAAGTGGGCAGTTATCAATCCTTTTTTTTCCCCCCATCATTCCTCCCAGTACACAATACTGCTAAGCTTACATTTCCACTGAAATTAGTAAGTATTTTGGATGGACTTTACTCAGAACACCCTTTGTTCTTCTGTCATTTGAGTCAAAAGAAAGAAAAGGACACATTGACAACCTGTTTTAAACAAGATTTTGACCATAATACTTTGCAGTAGAACTCCATTTGTGCAACATATTAAGTAAAAAATAATAAAAATTTGAACAATACTAATAACAAAACAGCCACCAGTGTGCTAGTAAAGTTCAAAGCCAAACTAAACTTTGTACTTCTTGGTCATCTATAACAAGCATGTCTAAAAATGACCCCTTTTTAGTTTTGTACTTCTTTCAGAGTTTTTCCAGAGACAATTCATAAGAAATAAATTTTAATGAATCTCCAAAGCTGCACTTTCTTGACTTATTACATTAGCATGGTCTCTCATCTGATTGGAAATTTTGAGAGAATCACAGAATTCATTAAAGCAATTTACTGTATAATGGTAGATGGCTAAGATAGATCTCTACTAATGAGATGAACATTAATTAAATAAATTGTAGAAGTGAACTGTTTATATGAGTTAAAACGCCCAGCAAACAATCCTCACACTCCAGGAGTCTGAGTCCTGTTCATCGAGTAGGCAGACCAATTTATTTTATTTGAAAGTACATATGTACCCAACGGTTTTGACAATGGTGGCCAGCCTAAATCTGTAAAAGGTAACCACAAACTTTCCCAAATCAAAGTGTAATCTTCTTGGTTTTAAATTATATATTAGAAATGGAGCTCCGTAGGTAATCACTTGTAATATTAAAGAAAGTTCAGTGCAACTACTAAGTGACATGACCAAAAAAAAACAAACAATCAAAAAAAAAACTTGAGAATGAGAGCCCCTTCCTGGTATTTGTGTCTGCAGGTTGCCTGAACGTCTAGAACAAGTAACTGTGCGACATTATAGAAAAATAAATAACTAAATAAATAAAAGTTCCCCTCTCACAAGTTCCTTGATCTGAAGAATTTACACACAGCACTGTGAGGATGCACCATTTCTTAGATTTGAAAGACATTATTTGCACTGTTCCACCTTCTAGCACTCATCCAGACCCAGCCCAAGTTTAGTATCTTCAAACTGTTGTACATCACAAGCATAGTGTGAGGAATAGCAGCTGTGCTGACACAGTACTAGTGTGCTATCTATGCAGACCTGAGTGGCAGAGATGCTGGTGGCTGTGGTGTCCTTCAGAGGTCCCTCCAGAAGAGGACTGAGACACCAAGTTGCCTGAAGAAACTCATTCTGACACTGCCTGTTCTGTGGATAAATAAAGGGCCCCAGAGTTGTCAATACAGCATTTTTTCTACCACTCAGCTCAGTGCAAAATAAATGAGGATATTTTCTCTTTCCAGCATGTATTAAATCCCATTAGCATTAATGAGAGTTACACATGATTTTGGCAGGGAGCATATACAAAGTGCAGAGCAGACAGTTTCCAAATTCTCAGCCCTCCCTTATATCTTCCAGCCATCTTTCCTCTGTGAAAGCCTTCCCATAGGAATTCCAAAATAAAGGTAGTAAATCAAATTACTGCACATACAGTATGTTAAAATGATGGGTTGGGGTGGGGAGGGAGGAATTCAAGAGGCTAATGTACAAATAATTACTGTGCTTACATTTAACAAAGTGCTACAAGTTAAACTCCCAGACAGTGCTAATATAGTAGGAAAGCTTTGGGTTGGCTGAACAACGTTTCACAGCACACTGGTAAAATAATAAATTGTGCTATGACCGATAACATTCAATAATTTCTCTGATATATTGCTACAGCCACTTTTTCTACAGTATAAAGCTCATATTTCTCTGTCATATTAGTAATTTCCATATTGCATTTCAGGCTCCGTCTTGGAGTTAGTGGGGACAAGTACATCACAGCAGTAACAAAAGGAAGCTGACTGTTCTTTAAAAAAAAAATAAAAAAGAGGGAGAAAAAAAGAAAGAAGGAAACGTCAGGATTTTTTTTTCCTTTTTTTATTTTTTAAAAACTTTTCTAATAAATCAACTGATGTCTACAGGAAAAAAAAAAAAAATGGAAAGAGAAAAAAAGAAAGGTTAAAAAAAAAAAAAAGAAGAAGAAGAAAAATAGAAAAAGACAGCAGCTGCTACTACACTGCTTCATTACAGACCAAGAAGAGTAAAAGCCGTGGATCCATTTTGCCTTTTTCTTCCTTGATAATATCACTAAAGCATTAATGGAATCCTTACACTCCATTGGTACAGTATGAATTTATCTACAGCGCATTCTTTATTGGTTTGAGAACAGATATGCTATTTTTGTGTATGGGAAGATGGGGGAAATGGGGTCACTTGTATCTTTTAAAGAAAATATGTTACTTATTAACTGAAAACTGAAAAGGTTTAATACAAAATTAAACAATATTTGTATTCAGGTTTGGTTATGAGAATGAGTGAGAAATGAATTTGGAACTTAACTATTATGACAACTTTTTCAACTTTGCCTGAAATTATCTATGTGGTCTTATTAAAGCTGGCAGTACGAAACATACTATTGTTATGTCTGGCAGTTCCTGTTAAGTCACATCACCTAAAAGAAAAAGTAGTTGTATTTTAAGGGATATCTACTTTTGGAACTAATTATCGCACAGAACCATACGATGGCATTGTCCTTTGTTTACTATGCTGCAAACATTATATTACTATTATCAGTCTTCCATTAAAATTTTACTTATCAACACATAGCGGTAGGATAGGATAACTTTCTACAAAATTTTAAGTATGATTTTTAGCATATAGCAATACACTTTAGAACAAAAATTACAGCAAAAAAAAAAATCATTATAATCAAATCATTATAATCATGTATTATTGTTGAAAAGTCCATGTGAAAGGGACCATACAGCATCTGTCTGAGTGGAATTTTCCACCCACAATTCTATTCTGAAATTGGCAACCAGGTTCTCAATTATAATTCCCTAAATCCCTCCACTCATCAGTACCATTTGGTTTTCAAGCACAGGGAATGATAACACTCAGCATCCCTTTAGACACTGACAGAACAGTATGAACTTTAAGCACTATAGAATAGAATCTGCCATAATATACTATGAATGAAGGAGAGTGTGAGGAGCGGGAGACAAAAAAGTCAGTATTTGCATCTAGCCAACAGCAAAACTAGCCAAAGCAAAAGGGGTGGAGGGTGAAGTTCACTGAAGAAATCACAAAAATGAAAGGAAAGTGGAGAGACTGTTATATTTCATGCTTTCTACTAGAGTTTGCTAGAGATGCATCATCAGCATAAACAAGGTAAGTGGCACAGAACAACTGTTTTAGGCTGAGGAGAAGAGATGTGAGGACAGAGGCTGTTAGAACAACTCCAGAGTCTCTGGTCTCTAGTAGAATAAGACTAAAGTGATTTTGTTTGGTTTTATTATTATTATTATTATCAGTTACTAAGTTTCCCAGTCAAAGTTGTCATCTTAGAGGCTCTTCACTGGTATAGCAGAGATAGTAACCTGGCCTCCCAGGCCTCTAGAATATGCCAAAATAAACAGACAAACCATGGTGATTTAGTTGCCCTGAACTGCCTGTTCATCTTGTGCTTGAGGATGGCTCTGCTCTTAGCTGTGCAGCTCTGGGAAGTATTGATCTGATGGTTACTGAGAGGGACAAGAGTTAAACTATTTTTTAGTATTTCAAGAATTTCAAATTTCCAGTACATAGGAGACATTCAGTGACAGTAAATATCTTACTTGCTATCATACAGCCAAAATCATCTTTCCAGGTCCTAAGTTAATTACAGGGAAACATATCTATGTTGCTACCTAAGGTAACAGAAAAAATCAGTGTGAAAGCAGGGCTCAAAATACACAGAAACTAGCCAGTGCATTTAAATGATCACTTCAGAAGGCTGTCTAGTGAATGAGATCCTTTGAATAATGCCTCAAATGTCATTGTGAAAACCACAGGTTGAAAAAGTCTCAGGAGGTTGATTTATTTATCCATGCCTCCTTGTCTATACAAGGAGGTTTACTATGAGGCTGTGCTGTAACTGCTCTGTACTAACTGACCTGTCCAAATGAACAGACACATTTACTTTATAAGAATCATATAATGAGAGGATGTTAAGAAGGTTAAGGAGGATGCCCTCTCACACTTGAACACAGCTATATGACCAGGTAACCTACTCTCTTCTGCATTGTGGCCAGCCTAAGGCATTCCTGGGATTTTTGGCATAACAACAGAATTTAGAGAGCCCTGATTGTTTTCCACATCTGGGGATAAAATTCTCCAGATGCTTCCTTGCCATTCCTCAAAGGACATGATATGATTCTCAGACTCAACAGACCGGTATGAATTCCACACACTACCATGAGCACTACCATGTGGCAGTGATCGCTGTAAATAACATGCTACCACCAAACAGCAGCAGTTTTCAGAGCAGCTCCTGTGACACCACCAAGTAGTCTTGGCTGAATTATTTGTGAAAGGAGCAATAACTACTGCTTATTCTCTCTGATTGCATTTCCAGATTGCTTTTAGTGACTGTGAGAGACAATGAATAGTGACTTCAAGAGCAACAGTTTTCTGGAACAGCCGTTCCCTACAAAGCCATTTCTGGGCTCATGAAACAAGAACTAGCTGGCATTGGAGAGTGGTGCTGTAAAGATAATATGCCCAGGAACAGCTGCAGAACTTCAGCCTGATGAAAATATTTCCTTTGATGTCAAAAAAAGTCTATAGCTTAGTCTTGAGCTGTAACCACAGGGTATTAAGACAAGAACTGAATGAGCTTTGAGAAATACACAGCCATGGCTAGCCAATTGCTATCCCTATTTAGTAGCTACACATCTCAGCTGTTGGAGTGTTAGAGCCAAGATGCAAAGTGAGCATGCTACTGAGTATCTACAAGGGTTACGGACATAACCTCATCATTAGCTAGAGGTAGCCTAAAAATCTGTCTATGCAGCCTATAGAATACCTCATCTAAAATAAATTCCTATGGGATAGCTTCTGTATGTTCTTTGAGGGAAGAATATTAAACATTTTTGATATAGCAGCTTTTGGTGCTTCTTGTGGTTTAAAACTGTGGCACAACTGGTACAGTAACATAATGAGCCAGAGGACAGCGTTTATTTTTTTCAGTTCCATGCATGGAATTGGTTTTATATATTGTGATATTGTTTTTTTGTTTGTTTGTTTTGTTTGTTTGTTTTTAACTTAGACGGAATGGTCAGTGCCAATTCATACTGAAGACTTTTCAACATTTTTTTCAGCCTGCAGTTTTATGTGGAGTGGCAAATATGATTTTCACTAGTGTAGTGAACATAAGTGGTAACATGGCCTCGCCTTGAGGGCCATTAGGGGCTGTTTTCATTCTGCAGTTGCACATGTGTTGTGTGCTCTTCTGAGTTGCTAAATACTTGTGCTTTTGCTTCAACACCGCCAGTGGATGGTGGTGTTCCTTGTCAGCAGGCTTACACATGCTCTATGAATCTCTCAGGAACAGTGAAGCCAAATGGAGGATAGACTTCACTGAATTGCCACACTAACTTATGAGTAGAAATCAGAAGAATTTTAGATTTAAGTGGTAGTCAATTTTTTACGCAGTTGTTCAGTACAAATAGGTGAAGGTTTGAATTGAATGGCAAGGGATAGCTCAATTTAGACTGTTTAAAAACAAAACCAGAGATAGACAACAACCAATATAATTTCTATTTCTACCTACAGCTTTCCTTTCTGTGGCCAGTCAAGCCAGAAGGCTAAGGAGAGACCAATAGAAAACTTCTGTTTTGATTCACCAAGCTGTTAAACTTATGAGCAGCTGGAACGACAGATACATGTGGGAGAGCATCAGAAAGGACATCCCTATTTAGCAAAGTTAGAAGTATTGAAGCCTAGGGTTGTGGGGTTTCGTTTTCTTTGTGTTTTTGTTTGTTTGTTTTGTCTTGTTGCTTTTTAATCTAAAATTTTAGTTTAGAGAACAAGTCGTAGAGCACAAGCAAAGTCTGACAGCATGCCAGAATTTAAACTGAGCAATGATATCAAGAATTCAGAACAGTAGAGGACCTGCAGGTAAACAAGGAGTCAGAAGTTCTGGATACTTGCAGAGATACAGCTGCAAGAATAAAATAGTACATATTCACATAATTAAAGATGTATTGTAGGGCATAAGCAAAAAAGAACCAAATTAAGGTTCCACTGGCATCTTTAATTCTAGCATTTCCATTATACATATTAGTTAAATTAGTCACTGTGATTACTGTAAATATAGTAACTTAACTTGCTTTTATAATAAAAAACTGACTTTCAGGAGAGAAATTTTGCATCATACAAGATTGGCGATAAAATATCCCGCAGCTATGCAACTTCATAAAAAAGCCATTGTTCATTTCTCCAAGGAATTACACAGATCATTTTTCCCATGAAACTTTCCTGCATGAGTAAGCTAAAGGCTGCAACAAGCGCTTCTTTTGCTCAGAAGAGTGTTGACATTGTTTGCCGTAGTAACAACCACTATCTTTATGCTTTCTCTGGGTTGAAAGCATGGTCAAGACATTCACACAGCCAGAATTATTTAGTGAAACAACACCTCTTCCCTCCCACCCACCTGCTACCCCAGATGTCACAATGGTATCTAGCAATTGTACTTCATATTGTCAACCTAGTGTACTTTAATGTAGTTGATTCTTTCAGCCATGTCCTGGGCAAAGTTGCTGAAAAAAGTCATCCTTTATTTCCTTGTTTTTACACATTCAGGGTTTAGCCAGAATTAAAATTTAACGCTAATAACAATCTTTGCATGTAGAACTGCTCTGTACCTCTAACTTCTTCCAAAACCTCTTGATTTGTGAAAGACAGCCCAGCAATGGATATTATTAGTATTCACTACAACACATGAGTTATTGGGGCTTAATGATAAGATTTCTTATGGGACAGCACTTGGACAGTAATGCAAACTCAGTTCAATCCTCTTTAATCATTTACCATAAGAAAATTATAATTTATTGTAACATCTATTGTGTGTGTCATTTTTCAGGAACAGAAAGAATAATGTGTCTAATAGAAGTAGAACAGAAACTTAGAGAAGTTTTATGAGGCCTGATGCCAAGAGTTACACAACATATTTTACAGATTACTTACTTTTATATCTAAGGTATTCCTCTACAGGTTTATTAATCATTACAAAAAAAAAAAAAAAAAAAAAAAAAAAAGTAACCTAAATGTTATACAATCTTTAGAAACTCAATACCACCTAAATCTCATGTACAGGCTAGAGATCTCAAACTGAAAATCTATGGTTCAGATAAGTGAAACAAGTGCAAAATACCCTGAAAAACTGTCAAATCTAAGCAATTTTGGTACTAGCAAGATGACATTCCAGAATTAAGATTCACAAAGATATAAAATAGTCTTCCATTTCTTCTTAACGGAAAAGATGAAGACATGAAAATCACCCTGTTCTTTTGGATTTTTCTGGTCAAGTACATGAAGAACGATCCTTACCTTAGCACGGATCTCTGTACATTATAGTGCCACCAGGAAGAATAAAGAAGACAAGCTTCTGGTCATAAACCATTTCAGCATCAAGAGAACATCATGTTGCATTTTCAGCTTCTACTTGGAATATTTTCACCAACATTCTAACCAAACAAAGAAGGCAGTTTTCACTCGCCAACCCTACAACAGTTAAAAGACAAGTTGAAGACAGAGGCTAAACCAATAGGACCCATTGCAAGAGAAAGAAAGCTATCTTGAACTTGGAGGAAAAAATTGAGATTTGGACGAATTTCTCTCTCTGCTTTTTCTCTGTCCATCACTGGAAACAGAAGTGAGAGGAGCCTGTAGCTGGGAATCTTGTCAGGTTATAGCTATTAGCTAGATAACAAACTACTCCTAAAATCACAACTCATGTTCTTATGAAATTATCAGGGAATCTTTAACAATTGTGATTCCCATTTTCTAATTAATCTGAAAAGCATAATCTAAAGTGGCAAACTGGTAAGAAATATACAATTAGGAATACCTCTGTAGCAGATAAGAATAAAGATTCAGCTACATAATATATGTCAATGCAGTAACTGCATGATAACGTGTTATACCTAATAAAGAGTTTTAGTAGTCCTGCTGTGGTATTTTTGTTTTCCCAAGTAAGCTCAAAATGCCAAAACACTGAAAGAACCAGTGTTACTGAAGATGAAATAAGTGAAAACTAGGAAAGAAAAGGTGTTATTTACTGAAAAACAGGAGGTTAAGAGCCAAGTAGCTTTGTGATGTTTTTACCTTAAAGATCAGAATTTAAGAGTTATACTTCAAGTCTTAGGTGAAATGAGTTTGACAGATTAGGTCCAGTTACTAGCTGTCAGCAAACTACATCAAAACACAGCACATACATACGCAGCTTAATACAACTAACTGTTCTCTGCTTAGGCCAATTTCCCTCTGGAGCTAACATGAAGATAAATGAACTCCTCTCCCCAGGGAGAAGTGTCCCTGAATGAGGCAAAAAAAATGCACACTCAAACGTGTTACAGTGCTGTTGCACTTCTTGACTGTTGTAAATAGAAGTAGAAGTCTCTTTCCCAGTGGTCAAGTATGGGCTCTGCACAAACCAGGACAATATTGGAGTGGGAGCTAGGTGAGGGTGGGAACTAACTGGAAACGCAATTATTATTATTATTAAAAAAAAAAAAAAAAAAAAAAAAAAAGAGCTTCACATTTTATCTCGATTGGGAAGATTCTTCTCTCACATCTGTTGCTGTGTCCTGATTCCTTACTGTTCTTCAGCAAAGGCAGAATTACTTGTGAATGACTGACATGAGGCTCTTGCAACAAAGATAAATTATCTCACTTCCTTTGCTTTTCTTTGTATTGTTTTGTCAGTCCTTTATCTTCCATCCCCTCTCCTTCCTTCTACTTTTTTGCTGTTTGCCACAATTCTCTGCAATGGGACCAGGTTTTAGCCATTCTATTGATATTTGTCCTTTCTATCACTCACCAGATCACTACAGGATACTGGTAGTGCAATTCCTTCCCCTAAAATTGATTCCAATAGGAATGATGCTTTCAGAAGTTGGCTGTTGAGCATACTTTTAAGTGCATATGTTAAAACAGAAAGCAGTTTAAACACAAAGCCATCAGTTCTGTAGTATTTTTAAATGTCTTATCTAAATGATACCCCTTTGCACCTGAGGTATAATCCATCATCAAGAAAAGTCAGAAGCCATACTAATCAGGTTCAAAAACATGAATTCTCTTTAGAACAAAGTACCATCTTCACAAACACTTTTGAGGATGCCCCAAGAAATCCCTAGGATCATCAAAATATTTCTTGAATATCGGCAACATGCAATACCTTTCCACTTAACTATCCATTGTGGATAAAAAGAGAAAACTTTTATTAACTGTAAAAATAAACATGTTATCATCCTAGGAAGCACAGTGTTTATGCATATCCATGCTTTGCCTATAAACACAAAAATGTTAGGAGAGGTATTGTAACTGAGTGCAAAGCGAACCTTACAACATTGCCACTATCACAATGAGAGAGAAAAAAACAAACAAAAAAAAAGAACATCACATATATGTACCATTCTGAAGATGAGAAATTTACTCAGAACCATTTCCCAGCCCTGGGAAAATGTTAGCTAGTCTTCTCACCAACAGAGAGCAAAGTTGCAATGACTATCAGCAATGTCAAAGGCTGGGGAGGCTTCAGCCCTGTTCCATGTGCAATTTCCTCACAGAACTCTTCACAAGTTCCTTTCTTCTATAAAATTACTCCAAGTTACATGCAATCATCACTGGAGAAAAATGTGTTATCATACAAGCCAACAAGTATGGCTCTTGCTATCATGGATGCAGTCTCCATCTAATTATCAGCCTTTCCCCTCCCCTTTCAGTTCATTTCCCTAATGCAACCATTGCAGAGAGAGTTATTGAGATTCCCAAAACAATAACTATCGCTACAAAGGTTATGCAAATGAAACCATCACTGTATTTCAGTTTGGTTTTGTTCACCTACAGACTAAAGTAGAGAGCTCCTTCTCCTACACTGGGTCTGTTCATCTCAAGTTCTGAAAAAATCTCCATGCAAACAGCCTTGGGGTGTCATTTTACCCTTTTCACCACCAGAAGACTCTAGGGCTTGCATCAGACTTGAAGACTAAAAAACAGACAAGATTTACTCCTTACCACCCCAACCACTGATATTTTGGCTTAACAAGTGATGGACCAATTTTAATGACAAAAAGATACACCATTACTTAGGATAACAATATATTTTAAAATAGGCTACTATCTAGCAGTATGTCTAAAATCCTTCCTTGTCATGAAATCAATCAAGTTTTCGCTTCCCAAGCAAGGTGCCTTACAACCATCTTTTTGTGCAGTTAAAGAAATATTGAAATGAGTCTGAATCCTCATATTAAGAACCATGTCAATACATATACTTTCCCATTTATATACAGCAGCAACATTCATCTCACAACTGCTGATGATTTTAGCCTCTTTTTAGACTTAACTAAAATTCAGCCATCTCAACTTTTATACTACATATCACCACCACAGCCTGCATTTTATGATCTTTGGTCAACTTAGACTTCAAGGGTAGAATCCAAATGTTTGGGCCCACCATTTTCTTTGCCTTATTGCATGTATAACTCCTGTCTAGGTGAAGGTTTGATTTTGACTTTCACCTTCATACTATAACTCAAGGCAAGTTCATTACTAGGTTTTCAATTTTGGCCTGATAATTTAAACAAGTGTTAGTGAATAACTTAATCAATGGCAGTATAAAGTTGACCTCTAATTAATAACAAAGGCCAGAATTTTGAATGAGATTAGAGAAGGAGAGTCTGATGTTGGCAGCCTGTAAAAGAGAAAGAACTAACAGAGCAAGCATTCTAATCATGTCATGGTTCAGGACTACCAGTGCAGGTATTTCCTCAACAATCAGTGATGAAGGATGTTATACTATAAAGGGTACTACTATCGCAGACACACAGGTGGTGCTCAATATGTCCAACATTCTGCTGTCCTGAAAAAGAGACATGGTTCTTTGCTTAAAGAAAGACTTCCTGAAACAATGTTGCATTTATGACTGATTTTATTTTCTAAATTCAGTGCCTCTGTAAAGCAATGACAGAGTTAACAACTTTGTACCTTCTCAAAATGGTCACTAGTGGCGTTCCCCAGGGCTCGGTGCTGGGGCCAGTCCTCTTCAATATCTTCATTGATGATCTGGATGAGGGCATTGAGTGCACCCCCAGTAAGTTTGCAGATGACACCAAGTTAGGTGTGTGTCGATCTGCTCGAGGGTAGGAAGGCTCTGCAGGAGGATCTGGAGAGGCTGGACCGATGGGCAGAGGTCAACTGCATGAAGTTCAACAAGGCCAAGTGCCAGGTCCTGCACCTGGGGCGCAATAACCCCAAGCAGAGCTACAGGCTGGGAAATGAGTGGTTGGAGAGCTGCCTGGCAGAGAAGGACCTGGGAGTGATGGTTGATAGTCGGCTGAATATGAGCCAGCAGTGTGCTCAGGTGGCCAAGAAGGCCAACAGCATCCTGGCCTGTATAAGAAACAGTGTGGCCAGCAGGGCCAGGGAGGTGATCGTCCCCCTGTACTCGGCTCTGGTGAGGCCGCACCTTGAGTACTGTGTTCAGTTTTGAGCCCCTCGCTACAAGAAGGACATGGAGGTGCTCGAGCGAGTCCAGAGAAGGGCTACGAAGCTGGTGAGGGGCCTGGAGAACAAGTCTTACGAGGAGCGGCTGAGGGAGCTGGGCTTGTTCAGCCTGGAGAAAAGGAGGCTCAGGGGTGACCTTATCGCTCTCTACAGGTACCTCAAGGGAGGCTGTAGCGAGGTGGCGGTTGGTCTGTTCTCCCACGTGCCTGGTGACAGGACGAGGGGGAATGGGCTTAAGTTGCGCCAGGGGAGTTTGAGGTTGGATGTTAGGAAGAACTTCTTTACCGAAAGGGTTGTTAGACATTGGAACGGGCTACCCAGGGAAGTGGTGGAGTCACCATCCCTGGAGGTCTTTAAAAGACGTTTAGATGTAGAGCTTAGGGATATGGTTTAGTGGGGACTGTTAGTGTTAGGTCAGAGGTTGGACTTGATGATCTTGAGGTCTCTTCCAACCTAGAAATTCTGTGAAACCATCAGGCCATATGCTGTGTCAGCTGAGTTACACAGCATCCTGCCAGTCTTATGGATGTACAGATCAGCTGGTTACTTCAGTCCAAGCCTGAAGAATCAACTCAACTGAGAAAAAAGGAGGGTGCTAAGCATTGCTCACACTCACAAATAAATTATGGAGTGACTTCATTCAAAGCAGTCTTGTCAGGGACAGAATTTACAAGGGTGAGATGGCACATGAATGTGATATACACAGAACTGTTGACCTAGAAAACATGGTTTGCCCTGTGACAGTCAGTGATGATGGTTTGAAAATGAACCTTTTAAAATATTCCATTTGAGGACAACAGGGCCTGGCAGCTGCCAGCCCTGGTAGTCAGGTTAGCGGGGAGAAAGGCTTGGCTGGCCACTTCAGATCCTAGCCAAGCTGTACTGGCTAAGGCCCTAGACAAACCTTTCAGCACACTGGACATAATTAATGCAGAAAAGGCCCTTTGCCCTGCAGCAGCCTGAAAGGAGCTGATAGGAAAGCATAGATATTGCCCCAGTTTTCTTACTGGATTGTTTAGTTCCATACTCTCCATGAAAACAGGCACTTGCAAGAGTTCAAGGCATGTATTTTATTTCAGGTTCTGTAGGAATTGTGAAAAGGCCAGACATTTTATTGATAGTCACTAGTGTAAAAACATGTGCAATCATCACCAAGCAGGTTCTTTAAGATTAAAATTATGGTTAAGTCAGAATATACATCACTATATGCTGTAGGCTGATGTGAAAGCTACTGTTAACATGAGGTTAGAAGTCAGCATTACAACAAACTTTGCTTGTTGTTGCCAAGTCTTCAGGAGCTACAGGAATGTGCATCCTGTATAAATTTCACTGTCATTGGGTATAGCTGAGGCACATGTTTAAGAATGTACACATACTATATAGGTAAAGGTATACAGATAAAGGTAGAGATGGCTTTTTTCTCTAATTTATAATGGAAACCAAGCTGAAGCGGTCTCAATTATTCATAGAAGAAACCACCCTCTCAGTTGATTATGCAGAAGGCTTAGCTCCCACACACCTGCACTAGATGCCTAGGCCCAATTTCATCTCACCTAACTGCAGCTAGCAGTGTCATCTGTCACCCCTTGTAGGCAGTAGGGAGAGTCAAATACTTATGGAAGTACCCACATACTCATCCTTTATTGTGCTAACTCTCCAAAGACTAAAGAAATTTTGACAATTCACTTCATTAGATATCCAAATCCTGGGCTTGAGAACTCAGGTGGAATTAATTCCATGCCTTCAGTAGATCATGTAATGAGTCCCTTACCCCCATCTGAACATAATTTCTATATGCTAATTATAAAGGTATATCATATAACCACTCAGATCCCAGATGCTGCAAATGTTGCAAGCACTTTAGGCACCAGTGTAAAGTACTTAGAATGGATGATGAGGATCAGGAACACATAACCTCTCCAAAAGGACTTACCAGAAAGGAACAGATTAATGTAAGGAACCATATACCACCAGCGAAGGCAGAAAACATTACCCCAACAGACAAAAACAGGAATAGCAGTGTGTGCGATTTGTGACTAAGCACCAACTCAGCATAAGCATCAGGACTTAGATGTTCTTGATTTCTACTCTTATGCTTTATTGAAGATATTAAAGTGCAAGTCTGAGTATCCAATTCTGTATCAGCTACAGCTGTATATATTGACTTCTATACAACATTGCTTCTGTTCTTATGCTACCAAGCCTCATGTTCCCTCCTAACACAATATTGTAAGGTGCTTTCTTTTTGTTTGTGGGTGTTCAATTTTTTGTTTGTTTTTGTTTGGTTGGTTGGTTTGTTTTAAGTCACAAGTCAGACACAACAGTCTACTAAATACTAAATGCTCTTTACGTAAAGCAGATTTTGAGCCTCTAGAGTACTTTGGGGTCACATTTTCAGGCTTTCCTCCACAGCAATGAAGACTACAAATACACATTTAAAAAAAAAAAAAATAGAGCAAGAGGAAGAAAATTAGAGTGGAATCACTTGCCTTCAGCATCTGGCTCTTGAAGAGAAACAGAAGTGAGTTTTTTTGTTGTTGTTGTTTTTTTAATTTTATTTTTTTACCCTCCACTCAAATGATTCTTACCATCCACTTAGATCGAGGGTCTCAACAGATTATTTACAAAGGTTTTTGTCTGCCAGGAATATTTGGGGCCATATAATTTTACCCTTTGATTATAAATACTATTGTTATATAAGGATGTATGAACACTTAACAGATCATCATTTCTTTTGGGAAGCAGTGGTTCTGAATGGCAAACTGCAGTCAGCAACAAACTCTGCCTGATGTTCTGCTAGTTAAGTAATGCTTAAATAAGAATGGTATCAAAGTAATAAATACAACCCCTAATCTCGTTGCTCATTTCATGGCCTCAGTCCACATTTTATGTGAAAAAGTACTGTGAAGTATTGTAGATGGAGCTGATAATGAAAACTAAAGTTATGACTGCTTAACATTCTCAATTATAATCTCTTATTTTCAATCATTTATAACTTTGCCAAAAACAATGCCTCAAGCTGCTTTAAGGGAGGAGGAGCTCAGTAATTAAGTTAATCTGTTCCTGAGAGCATCAAAGAAAACTAGGCTTCAACAACATATTTAGAGTAAGGTTTGGGTATATTTTTCCCCCCAGTGATTTCTTCGAAGCATCCACACACTCCCATGCTCCGAAACTGGTATCCATAAGTATTTAAATGATTTTCCTAAAACAGAGAAATATCCATTTTCACCAAGTGAGACAGACTTTGCAGGGTAGACTGGGTGTTGGATTTTTCATTTAACTGCAGGAGCAAGGATCACAGGCAACAGGGAATATGTTCGCGGACCACAATGCAGACTTCCATGTTTCAGGTTAGCTAATAGGATCTGCAACAAGTAGGGTTGGTTGGCTCAAGTACCTCAGCAAATGGAGCAAACAGCAAATTGGAGGATGAAGGGGTGGGTTAAATAATGAAGTTCTTGAGGGAGAGCAGTTTTTATTTGTTTGTTTTTTAAACAATGAAACTCTTTCTATTCCTCTTTCCAACTCTTTGTATTCTTCTTTCCCAGATGCTTTCTTTGCACACAGGTATGCAAACCTGTGTAAATCTATGCAAATGCAGGACCCACCGTGTTCTGCTCCCTAGATGCTTGCTGGCAATCCCAGCTCCCTCTCCCTGTGAGCACCACACTACAGCTCCTCTATGCCTTCCTGACCCTATGCTCAACTATTGGGAAGCTGGGAAGAAGCTGCAGCATCATTTTAACATGACAAATTGTGCCGAGAAGTGTGTTAACACAAGTGGAGGGCAATTTGCCCCTCAGAGAGACCTTGTCCTTATGTTGGGGTGAGGTAGCCTAGCACTTATGTCCTCACAGCCATAAGCACCAAGCAAGGTCTATGGTATCTAAAGTGAGAAAGGGTTCCCTTTTTAGATAAATGAGGGCATGCATTTTATTTTGGGGGTATTCTACCCCTCACCTTTACATCTGCCATATGATAGATAGGGACCTTGTCTGAACACCTCCCAGAATACCTTTGTCACATCCTCATGCTTGGCCACGTTGTCCCAGGCCAACCTCAGCCACCCAGTGAAAAAAACAATCCTACAAGCCATCAGTAAACAGAATTTACATCTCCTCGCACTGTTCTGAAGACAGTCTACCTTCACATCTCCTCGCGTTGTTCCTTCACACTTAACATACATCCTTCACAAGCCAGCTGCATGCTCCTGCCGTGCCATAACAAAATGCATCTCCTAATACACTGTTCACCTCAGTCCTTTCAGCTACAATGCTTGCTCAGCATTTATATTCCTCCTCATTTTCAAAACCATAATAACACCCAAAATAGCACAGACTGGAGTTAGAACTGAGCTTAAATTATGTCATGGATATTTCCAAAAATTCACCTTCTCTTTCCCATAGATGGGCCTGAGAAGGGGTATTTTATGAGTATCTCCAGTCTACTGTCTTCTCCTGCTGAAGAAGAAGATAGAAAGGGTCTGACAACAGAAAATGGATTTCAAGTGGCCACATGTTCCTGCTCAGGAATTGGAGTCAAAGGCTCCTTTCCCACTCAGGATTTCAGTCCTCAAACAGGTGTCAATAGCAATCACAAAGGGAATCTGCTATCCCAGTGTTTGCACCACAGATTTGAAGGGTCCCTTCCACACTATCCCAACATCTCAATCAGCTGGGAGTACCCCCACATCCTTACAGCTCATCTCACTGTTGTCTCAGCACACCAAAGACTCCCTTAACAAGCAGTATACATTTCAGGTTCTGAATTTTCTTGTTGATTTCCTCTACGTTCTTATCTCAGGCTTTGGTATTTTGACACTGGGATTTTTGTTCACCCTTCTGTAATTTTTATAATTTTGATGCTTAGTTGCTGTGAGCTTTTTTTTTTGGCAACATTAATAAAGAGGCTTGCTTTGTAAAAACAAGTTTTATTCCCCTTATAGTTCTAGAAGTAGGGCAAGCATGATTTAAATGCAAGAAATATATATTAATTATTTCTTCTGGTGAACTGCAAGTAAGCATGGGAAACACTTATTCAGGTATTTACACAAAATACTT
The DNA here is from genome assembly GCF_011077185.1 of Oxyura jamaicensis. Taxonomy (NCBI): domain Eukaryota; kingdom Metazoa; phylum Chordata; class Aves; order Anseriformes; family Anatidae; genus Oxyura; species Oxyura jamaicensis. Next base: position 66,183,592 of record NC_048893.1, on the reverse strand, counting down.
TTCTGGAGTGGCTGAGCCACCACAAATCAAGCCAAACATGGAAAATCCAACTTATTTTTTTTTTGGAACAAGACCCCCCTTGTGCTTGTTAAATTTTTGTTTTAATTATTGCTAGTATATTTTTCCAAGTTTAAGAAAGTAACTAGTAAAGCTGTGCAGTATTTCTAGTCCAGGTCACAGCCAGAAGTACCAGAAATCCTAGTCTTAATTGCGTTAGGGCTTAATTGAATAACTAACCTTTTTTTTTTTTTTTTTTTTTTCCCTCCTGTGTTCATCAAAATGTTTCAGTTTAAACCATTGCTCAAGCTGGTAGAATCATCTGCACAGACCAGTACTTAGGAACTGAGATTAGGTTTACAGCAGTATTGGTTGGACTCTATTTCTAACACAAAATGGAAGAATATATGCATTTTTTCCCCTCTCTGGAATAGAGACATGTATCAGATCATCAGCTGAACCATGAAGAAACTGAATATATTTTTGCTAATTTCACAAGTATTTTGAAAACCTAGAGTGTTTTTTTCTTTTAAGGCTTTCAGCCCAACTTTGTAGGCTGAGGTTGAACAGTATAGGTATGAGCTGGACTTGACCCTTGAACCTTCTGAGGTTCAGGTATCAAAAAAGTATTGTACTTCCTTTTGTTTAAGACTCCTCTGATGATACACTGAAGGAAAGAATGTGGTGTTCTACTGTTCTGCAGCCTGTCTTTTGACAACTATAACACCACACATACAGAAAGACAGAAATAAAACAAAGAGAAGAATTAACTTCCTGGAAGAAAAACTCTTGGCTGTCCTCCCAAAATTATGTGCCAGCCCTGACCCTTTGGATGCATCAAGGCATCCAAGCCTTTTAACTTCATGAAAATCTTTTTAGATAGCTTACTCTGAGGGCAGATTTATGTCCAGAAAATTTGGAGTTGCTTACCAAAAGGATGAGAGTCATTTATTTTCCTGTTACTGGTCTGCCACACGAATGAGATATCATCAGCTAAAATATTCAGCAGAAGCTAGTCCTCACACTTTTCCCCCCTTCTTTTTTCCCTTTCCCTCTTTGAGACCAGTTACCTATTTAACTCCATCCTGTCAATTAAACCAGAGAAAAAATGCAAAGAACTAATTAGGCAACTGTGTAATTTTAATTAGCTGTTTTGATAATTAAACTAATTAGTTCCCCTGTGTTTCCACAATATGTGGTGGACTGGTTTTGATATCACGGCTTCAGAGTTCCATTCCATTAGTTAATTAGTCACTTTTGCATTAGAAAGCTTTATTAATGGCCTTAATTTGCAGTTGAAATGAGAAATCTGCTGTCAATAATTTGGATAATTGCCTACTGTTTGATTATAAAGTACAAAAGTAGCAGCACACTATTACATATGCAAATCCCAAGGGTTATTTCCTGGATGCTTAGCTTTCTTGATCTACATTTCATCCTCTCTCGCTTTCTGTTTTTTCTTGACCCTGTTAGGGGGAAGAGAATCCAGCTTATTAAGAAAATGAAGGCCTGTTTTTTTCCCCTTGTCCTGTACTGCATGTATGCTTGTGCCTGCAATTGTTAAAGTTATTGCTTGCTTTGTACCTAATTAGTGTCCTTGGAATTAAATGAACAGCTCTGTATACACCTCTAGCTCCTGCAGCCATGTTTGTGCATTGAATAATTGATTCTACTCTGCTAATCAGATAGGGACATAATGAGCCAGTTTAATTAAATGGGGATCTAACCTGGTGAACACTGGGAAAATATTTGCTCATTTACTTAGTAAAAGGCCACAGTTGCTTTTCATTGGATGGAAGCGAAGGTTATGGAAAGTAAAGTAGGCTTTGAAAGCAGAAACAGTTTACTGGCTGACTACCCCTAGCAAGTCAGACTACTTGAATAGAAAAAAAGATTTAGTAGGTTTTGTGGGGGTTTTGTTTTTTAAAGGGGGGGGGGGGGGAAGCTTAATCAACGGGCTGAATTTGCTGACAGGTTTCCCTGCCTCTCTCAAAGGTGTCAGTATCACTATTCAGCTATGCTCTAAGAAGCAGGTTGCCTGGTCTTACAGCCCTCAGTGATTTGCAGAAAGAATTTCAACTCAGTTCAGTTGAGTGTGTAACAACAATAAGGTAAGACTCAGTTGCAGTTTATCTTCTTGTTAGCAGAGGACTTAACATTGGGTGCATGCGTTTGTCTTTTGTGAAATGTGACCATTTATCCTAATGTCTCCTTAAATCCTGTTATTAAGATCTTCAAATTATTTCTATTTCCTCAATGTGAAAACTTAGGAGATGGTGACTGGGGGATTGGGGGGGGGGGGGGGCGGCCAAGAGTTATGTAACTTAAGTTTTTGTTTGTTTGTTTTCTCTTTTGATATTTTGAATATGCAGCTAAAGGCTTTGAAGATAACATCTGATCACTTTCAAACTTTAAAGTGACTACAGAAATAATTCTTCTTTATTGCCAGCTAAATCTTGGAAATGGGAAGATGATTATGGTCTCTAAATGCAAAAGACTGCCCACATTTTCAATGACAGCTTAAATGAAACTTACTGTCTTCAATATAATCTGCAAAAGCAAGCACTAGCTAAATACACATCTGTAATTCTAATTGTACATCAGACCAACTTTACCTGCAGGGATAAAGTAGCGCAAGGCCAATATAGAAACAACATGGTGCTCATCTGCTGTGGTGTACTAGGATGAAATAGCATATTGACCCTGAATCCATACTCTGAGTAAAAGCAATTGTCATTCTGCCACTGTAACACCTTGTTGCCAGTGGCGATGTAATTAAAGCTGTGAGGACTCATTTTCCATTCTTATCTCTTAAGCTCGTCTGAATCAGAAACTGTTTGTCTGTGGTAACTGAGAAAACGTACTACAAGGCTACATGTTTATGTATGATTTTTTGGTAGACTATTTTTATGGGGCAGTGAGGGGACAGCTCTAAGCATCTTATTTCCACCATTCATTCTCCTTCTGTATGTGTGTGTGTATATATATAAAATATAACTTGTGTGTGGAGATATATATGTAATTTTATATATTTGATTCATTCACACACATATAGAGATAGATATATAGGCACACACGCGCACACAGTTTAAATTTTACTCACCCCCTTTTCTCCTCTATTAAAATTCCGAATGGCTAAGAGGATTTTCTCAATTTAGTCATACTTTTAATCTTCACTGAAATGAGTGATGACTTCTTATAATAAAAAGTTGACAGGCTTACATTGCGCACCGGTGGATTAGTTTCCCTTGGTGATGAGGTTTTCTTTTGTGCGCCGTGTGTCTGTTTGATGGAGGTTTAACAGAAAGCATTTTGGCAGAAATTGGATGCAGCAGGGATCATCTGGAGATGGCTGCTGTTCGATATTAACTGCACACAGTAACTTTTTATTTTTTTATTTTTTTATTCTTCAGCCAGGTGACAGAAGCAGCCAAAACATGTGTTTTCATACTGAAAGAAGTAGAAACATTTTGGGGAGGATTATAAAATCAAATGTATGCATGTGGAATGCACCTCCTTAATCATCATGTTTAATTTGCTTTTAGCTATTTTTTAACAAAAGAGAAGACTTAGATTTTCTCTTTAAGAAGTTATCAGACCTATGAACATCTGCAACATGTACCTTTTTTTTTTTCTTAAATAAATAAATAAAGCCTTGTATCCTCAGTGTTTGGGGGGACAAGGAGGGAAGGAATATGAATTTAAACAAGATATGGCTATAAAAACTGTGCTTGCTTAGCACATGTGCATGGACTGAATTCTTCTTGGGAAAATAAGAAAGGCAAAAGATTTTTTGCAGCTTTTAAAAGTTTCCAGCAGGCACAGGAGGGCATAAACAAATATCAAGAGGCAAGCTGAAGTCATTGATGTGATGAAGGCATGAGACCATTTCAATGTTAATTTATGACAGATCCAGTAGTTGCTTTGAGACACTTGTATGTACTCTGACACCCGTATTAAAATATGGAATCTAATTCTGCAATATCTGCCTGATTAGTTGATAATACTGTAGCAGTAATTGTGCTGGAAGAAAAATGTCTGTTTTCAGAAGCCCTGAATAAGACGAGTAAGACTGTCAAAGAAAGCTGTTCTCTGGGTTTTCTGAACAGAAAGCCTGAATAAACCAAGGTTTGATCGAGCTTAGCTTCAGGAAATGCCTGCTTTCGCCACTTCACTGAAACCCACCTTTACCAAATGCATCTGGGGAAAAAAAAAAAAAAAAAGCCTCCAAACAATGCAAATTTTCTGTTACACTCTCTAGGTTCATTTTGTTCAGCCAAAGTTCATAAGAACAAGCAGAGAGATTCATACTATGCAAGAATTAGTTTTTCAGAAAACATAAGTACAACATGAGTTCAATTATCAGTTGAATCCAATTTCATAAATAATTCTATAAAAATCAACAGAAATGGCTGAGTATTGTTTTAAAGCCTGCCATGCTCCTCATGAGCACTCTTATATCTTGGTTCTAGGTATCCAGATATGATTGATTTTTATTTCTTTAAGTAATTTGTTTCAAATGCCAAATAATTACCACTAAAATAATAATGAGCAGCATCTGAGCACTTTTCATACTTTAGAATTTTAGCTGATGCTTTTTTTTTCCAAATAATAAAAAACAATAGTCTCTTTTCTATATCACTGAACTTTTGAGAACAGGAACAATATGTTTATAATAGAGACAGGAAAAGCTTAATCTGCACTTACCTCTGGTTCAGACAGCCAGCAGTGACAATCCTGCTTTCCTTGTCAAGTTTCAAGAACTCACAATCCTTAATTTAAACACTTGAGAAATCTATGGAGCCTGTCAGTCTACTTAACGAAGCCTCCTCCTTCCCCCTTTTTTAAACAAAATCTGACTTTCTTTAAAGACCACTTAAGGCATGTCTCTGATTATACAAACAGGTTCTGTCCTACAAAAGTGAATAATCCAATAATGCCTCCTTCAACTTTTTTCCCATGACACCTTTCCTTCCCCCCCATAGTTCACTAAAGGGCTGTAGCTTCTTTAAAAGTAGAAGCTAGTCTAAAATAGACAATAGATATGTCACTTTCAATGCAAACAATATGCAGTACTCAATACAAATCACTGCTTTGATTACAGGGCTTTTGATCTTATGTCATTTAGAAGGTTATCCTCAGGAATTAATGATCCTTTAATGTTGTTTTACATCTCTATCAAAATATGCCTATTTTTCAGATGTTTACAATGAGTGAAACTCTTTGCTCAGCAAATATGAGAACAGGTATACATGATGCAAGAAGAGAAGCTGTGAATTCGAGTTGTTTTGAAAGTAAGACCACTTAATTAGGTGGATTTTGGTACCTAGATATCTGATGCCTTAACCTAGGTTCTCTAGAATACTTAAAGCAATTTATTTGAGAGTCAGATGCTGAAGTAAGACTGGTACTTTGCTACGCTATGCTGTGAAATATGTACTGATATCCCTTTTCCAATGAATTTACTGTCCCCCTGGGACAAAACACTAAATGATTTTACACACGGTATGAAAATATATGGATATTTTCCCCTCTGTTTCATATTCTAATCATAGAAATCTTGAAGGAAAAATGTACATGAGTGGCAGGAATATGAAGTCATATAGTTGGGTTGATTATATAAGCTACTCAAACACATAAAATCAGTAAACAGTAATGGTTGAATTGGCTGCCCAAAAGCAACAGTCAGTATTGATAACGTTTCCTATAGATATCACAACAGAGGAGAGCCTTGAAAAAAAATATTTGCATCTACATTAACATAATGAGAGCACTAATGACATAGTCATAGTATGATAGAATGGGTTGGGTTGGAAGGAACCTTAAGGATAATTTATTTCCAACCTTTCTGTCATGGACAGGGACACCTTCCACTAGACCAGATTGCCCAAAGCCCCATCCAGCCTGGCTGTCCCATCCAGCCTGGTCTTGAACGCTTCCAGAGATGAACAATTTACAACTTCTCTGGGCAACCAGTTCCAGTGCCTCACCACCTCCTGAGTGAAGAATTTATTCCTTGCATCTAATCTCATCCCTTTTCAGTTTAAAACCCTGACCCCTCCCTCTGTCACTATGTTCCCCACCTTTTCTGTAGACAGCCTTTAAATACTGGATGGCCTCGATAAGGTATCCATGGAGCCTTTTCTTCTCTAGGCTAAATAACCCCAACTTTCTCAGTCTTTCTTCATAGGATAGGTGCTCCAGTCCTCTGATCATCTTCATGACCATCCTCTGGACTCACTCAAACAGATCTGTGTCCTTCTTATGTCAAGGGCCCTAGGGATGAATGCAGTACTCCTGCAAGAGTGGAATAGAGTGAGAGAATCACCTCCCTTGACATGCTAGTTACACTATGCATTGAGTGCATTTGTATGCATTGAGTACAGACAGCATGAGTCAGTAACATGCCTTTGCTGCTAAGGAGACCAATTATATTCTTTGCTGCATTAGGCAAAGTATTGACAGCAGGTCAAGAGAAGTGATCATTCTCATCTACTGAGCACTGTTGAGGTCACACCTGGAGTACTGTCTCTAGTTCTGTGCCCCCGAGTACAGGAGAGACATACTGGAAAGAATGAGGCAGAGGGCTACAAAGCTGGTCAAAGGACTGAAGGACCTCTCCTATGAGGAGAGGCTGAGAGAGTTGGGACTGGTCAACACAGAGAAGAAGAGGCTCAGGGGGTATCTTATCAATGTGTATAAATACATGAAGGGATGGTGCAAAGAGGATGAAGCCATGCCATTTTCAGTGGCGTCCAGTGCCAGGACAAGAAGCAATGGGCACAAGCTGGAACACAAGAGATTCTGTCTAACCTTCAAGAGGGACTTCACTGGGTGGGTGACAAAGCACTGGCACAGGTTACCCAGAGAGGCTGTGGAGTCTCCTTCCTTCAAGATCTTCAAAAGCTGCCTGGACACAGTCCTAGACAATCTGCAGTGTGTATCTCTGCTTGAGCAGATAATCTTCAGAGACTTCTTCCAACCTCAACCATTCTCTGATTCTGTGAACATAGAAAACAGGAAATATGAAAGGATCTATAGCTCTTGACCCCTGAGAGTGGCATCACAGGTGGTAATGAAATTACAACAAAGCAAGTGAAGAACTAGAGGCAGGTAGGGGCAGGTACTTTGAGAACAAGTTTGAATCAAACACAAAAAAAAGGGTGAGCTACAGGAGGATCTGCATATACTGTAACATGGTCAGAAGAGCTACGTTAGCCACAGGTGTGCCAAGTGTTTATTGGGAATGGGAAGCTGACTGGCTTCAGGAAGGCCAGAGAAGATTAGTTTAAATGTTGAGTCAAGACAGCAGAATATGAGGGATGTGGATCTCTTTGGTGAAACCAGGCATGGGTCAGGTCTCTTAATATTACAGAGGCACGATAGGGTTCCAGTCAGAAAGACTGAATGAAAAAATGGAAGACCAAGTAAAAAATGGCACATGTCAATTAGACATGAGTAAGAGCAAGATGTCAGTATTGTCTATTGTAGCCAAAATTTGGAAGGAAGAAGCAAAACATCCATTTTTCACTGAGTTTTTAAATTGTAAGACTGCCAAAAGATCATGTCAGAGTGAAAGAAAAATACAGGACACTGGTTAAGAGTGGAAAAATAGGTCTCTAAAGCAGTACCCTAAATATAGGACCATCTCTTACATGAAGATCAGCCAAAAGGTTTTAATCTGGTAGTAGGAGATATCTGGAAATTCTCCATAAAATACTTTTGACGAAAGGGTTTGGATTTATCACTTTTTTCCAAGTGTGCAATAAAAGCTCCAATGTAATACCATAAGACAAAGGAATCATATTTTTCATGTAAAGAGCTATCAATGCAGACTTACACATCAGATGCTTTTACTGAAGTTTTGGCAACTTAGCTTCTGAGTCCATTGTATACATAAAACTGTGGAAGTCTTTCATCTATATATGTAGTCTGATGTCTGTTTTAATTTTCAGGGGGCTTATTCTGACAGATTTCCAGTTCAGTAAATCTTGTCGACAGGGATGTTTTGTCTGTTTACTGCACATATGAAACCCAACTTTTGGTCTAAAGAGTTAAATGTTTTATTTGAAATGACTATATTTTAGTTCTCAATATGAAATGGTTGAACAGTCCTTAAACTAAAGCATTCTCTGTCTCATTGAAGTTCATCATTATCACAGTTCTGGAAATTGAGAATGTTTCAGGCTGTTGGCCAGAGATGGTTACAGGCTTTTCAGTGAAAAAAGTTTGGCCAATATTAAGCAAGAGCCTTACCTGCATGCCAGGAGGTAAACACCTTCTTTGGTTTGTGGTACTCAGATCACAGTTCAAAATTGCCTATGAATTTCCAGCTGAGACTGAAATTAAACCAAAGCTATTATTCACCAGAAATCCTGCTTTTTATCCAGTCTATAGGAAAAGCTGCTTCGGGAACAGGTCTACTTATTCTCGTTTATGCTGTCACTGTCTTAACACTCCCTTTATTTCTGGAATGTGCACATGCTTTTACCATTCGCTGGATATGTATCAATGTGCTAGCATTTGTCTGTCATATTTTAACTTTTTCTCATCCAGATTCTAGTATACTGGTAAGGGTATAAACACAATTGATCCTTGGAGCACTTCACAATTAGAGAAATTTGAAGTTGGAGTTTTAGATGTGTCTCTCAATAGGGCTTACAACAGTTGGGGTGAATCCCATTAGCTCTTGTGCAAAGTGCTGTCCATAACATCCCTGGGCTGACTGCTGCTGATATATTCAGGAGATTGAGGATAGGTGTCTGCCTTCTCCCAGAAACAGCAGATCACTGGACATCAGTCTCACAAATGCCATTTCTCTTTCCAAGTGTTGACCTGAAATACAGATTGTGCTGGCCTAATGTATAGATTCCAGTTTTCTCACTGGTTAGTCTCTGAGTGTACTCCAAAATGAAAAGTTTGAAGCTGACAGGTAGGTAACATGATGCAGTTTCTTCTGTGAGGAAAGAAAGGGACCTGCCCTAAAAGGGCCATTGATTAATTTAGCCAAGAGAAATGTTGTTGCTCGGGGTAACTAATGCCACAGATCAGAGTGAGAGGTCAGAATGAAACAACCTTTAAGTTTTCACTGCTTCTGGAGATGTAAATTTGATTTCTGTAATGAAGGCCAAAGTGTTTGTTCATCAGCAAGAAGGGTCTAAATTGTTGTGATGTGCAAATGCAGACCTTGACAGAGACCTACCTCATCTCCTGGAAGGATGCAGATTGCCCTATGCTTGCACATAATACATGGCCACTGACATTTCCAGGAAGACAGCATGTCACCACACATCATTCCTGACACCAGCAGACAAATGAGGGTCTGAAGTCCTGAGCTTAAACATCCCATGTGGTTACAGACTTGTATCTCCAACATGGGTAGGTGAATCAGGCACATACTAGGTCCACTGAGCCAAATTTATTGACTTGCAGCCAGCATGCTTTTGCTGAAGACAGTGGTGCAACAGAGGCTCAAGTCAATACAGAACTTGGCATACTGTATTTCACATACTTATTTAAAGCAGTGTGGCTTTGCATGGTAGTTTCCAGCTTTATTACATGAATACATATGTTGCTGCTGATGTAATTCTCTTGAAAGGTATAAATAATGGATATTCTTCATAAGCAGTTGACCCCCTGGAAAGACTGAAATCAGAGAGAGGGAGTTTGAGCTACCTTGCACAATTCAGCTTGCACCTGCATTCAAAGTCACTGGATAAAAGTCAGTTAGAGGAATGCCTGCAATGTGTCACTGCTGCCTCCAGTGTCACTCTGGTCACTAAAACCAATGAGTCCATTAGACAGGGGAGCAAAACTGTTGAAGTAATGTAGCTTGTTAAACTGCTGCCTTCCAAGTCTTTGGGGGCAATTTTCTTCTTCTCTTTCTTTCCTTCTCTTTCTTTCTTTCTTTCTTTCTTTCTTTCTTTCTTTCTTTCTTTCTTTCTTT